>NC_137123.1:34041076-34503576 GCF_949319135.1 Squalius cephalus | reverse complement strand
AATTTTGCATAAATAGTATGTACAATAAATGTTCATTTAGTTTCACCAATATTCTTTATGTCTCTCATTTACTGTATTCACATGTATTGTATCGGCCTCATATCGGCCAATCGGCCAGATTGCTTTCTCAATATCGGCATCGGCATCGGCCATTAAAAATCCCATATCGGTCGACCACTAGTTATAACTTCTGCATACATTAACTGATCTTGATGAAACTTCCGCAGTGTGTTCGTTGTAAGAGGCCGATCACATGGATGTGACTATTGTGAGTCAAAGTTATAGCGCCACCAACTGGCAGCAGGAAGTGTGTCACTTTAAAAATGCTTTGAAATCACTCTCTTATTTTTACCCGATTTGCTTCAAACTTTATGTGTATAATGTAGACACACAGCAGATGTAGACCTGTGAAAGGATTATTGATATCTTAGATACTGTTGCCGTGGCAACGCATCAAACTTTAATATTCTTTTCGGATGCTTTTGAGACTCTTCACATGCTTGAAAATGCATGAAACTCGACAGACACATCACATTTATTATCCAGTAGACATGTGCAAAGTTTCAGAAATGGGCGTGGTGAGGGGCTCAGTAGCGCCACCTTTAGTCAAAAATGGGGGCTTAGTTTTTCATATAATCACAAAAATCGGTATGTATATTGTTCTCCTCGAGCCGGACAACTTTCTAATTTACACTCATTAGCCCTGACCAACAGGAAGTCAGATATTTTGGTTTGAATGTGATTTTTTGGGAGAATTCTCTCTCTCTCTCTCTCTGCCTCTGCGTCTCTGTGTGTGTGAAGGGTGGGGGGATTTGTCTGTTAGGAGAGGTTTGCTTTTATAATTGTTTTTCAAGGTTTCAGGGGCTTTTGGGGCCCTTAACATGCTCGAAAACTCTTGAAACTTTACACATAGGTCAGAACCTGCGGCCATCAGGGCTGGGCTGAAGCTGGTACCCGGGCGTGGCAGGGGGGCTCAACAGCGCCCCCTTGAATGGGGTCCGAAAACTTGGTCCATAGATCAAACTAGCTTGTATAAATTAATATGAAACTCAGCACACATATAGATCTCATCGGGCCGAACAACTTTCGCACTCTTAAGTTATACGCCAGCCCAACAGGAAGTCGGCTATTATGGGTTGTTTGAAAAACGCATGCTGTGGAATTTAATGTACTCCTCCTACAGAATTAATTCAATCGCCACCAAACTCGGTGTGCATGAAGTCAAGACATTAAGGATGCTAAATTGCGGACGGATTTTTGATATCTCAAACGGTTTGGCCGTGGTGAGGAAACGAATTTATGGCGAGAAAAGAGAAACACGAAGTGGTATAACTTCAGCATACATTAACTGATCTTGATGAAACTTCAGCAGTGAGTTCGTGGTAAGAGGTCGATCAGATGGATGTAACTATTGTGAGTCAAAGTTATAGCGCCACCAACTGGCAGCAGGAAATGTGTCACTTTCAAAATGCTTTTGACAAAAGTTGGGGGGGTTGTTTTACCTACAGTAGCACAACTCAGTACGTATGTTGATCTCATCGACCCGGACAACTTTCTAATTTAAAGTCATTAGCTCCGACCATCAGGAAGTCAGATATTTTGGTTTGAATGTGGATTTTTTGCAAAATCAGCCTCCAAAAGGCACTAAAAGCCTCAAATCTTCTAAAAATGTAATTTTATACCATTTATTTCTATATAAAAGTATACAAATATCACAACTAAACCCATTTTATTCTGTTTTTAAAAAGAATTTTATTCTAATTTTATTCTAAATTTTAAAACAGTAAAGTAAAAAAAAAATTCAAGTCATACATAGGGCTATACTGCCCTCTTGTGTCCAAAAGGACATCAAAATAATATATAAAACTTTTTACCAGCTAGGCCAATAATGTATTTAAATATACATTTATTAGGTATGTGTCTGAGGATATTTTCCCACCGGTTAATCGACGTGTGTGACACGAGCGGGTGCTTTTGTATCGCTAATATAAAAGTGAAAGAAAAATACGGACGTCCGCACGGACATTTATAATGGTGCACACACAAATCGCACACACGTTGGAAAGAATTATACTTTTAAACAACACTAAACCGCCATTAGATGTCGCCAAGTGACCGTCTTAATGAGCGAGTCATTGATTCATTCGTTCAAATGATTCGTAATCCATAACATACAGATCCATAAACATGGATCCATAAACATCCAATCCATAAACATAAACAGATGTTTATGGATTGATCATTCAATCTTTGAGTCAACCAATTCGTTCAAAATGCTGAATCATTCAGTTATGAGAAAACACGTTCCTGTGAGATGCGTTCTTCTGTGATCTTTGTTTAACTATTTCCGCTGCTGAAACAGAACAAAAACAGTCAATATTGCATCTAAAATGTAAATGACTTCATTTTAACTGTTAATAACCTGTTGTATGAAATCAATATCACAGTTTCAATAGTGATTGTATTCAGGAAAAGTTAGGTACGGAGAGCGAGCGATTTCAACGAAATCAGAACTAAACCCATTTTATTCTGTTATTATTATTATTATTCAATTTAAGAATTATGTTTGAGTTTAAAAAAAGCCAGAATGTTTTAGTCCAAAAAATAAATAAATCATGCCATGGATTGCTTGAAATTATTTTTTTTTATTATATTTATTTTTTCGTTTTGGCTTTGTTTATAGTTTATTTTTAATTTTTTATTCTTGTTCCGTTCTGAATATCATTACATTTAAAGGATTTGTTGTGGAATATTTTGAGTGTATCATAAAATCAGAATAATTCTCTCGATTTAGTGATCCCCTACTTATTTTTTTTATTTTTTTTTATTTGTTCTAATTAGGTCAGGCAAGTAAAATTATCTGTGTCTTGTCCCTTAAATTTATTTATATATATATATATATATATATATATATATATATATATATATATATATATATGTATGTATGTGTGTGTGTGTGTATATATATATATATATATATATATATATATATATATATATATATATATGTGTGTGTGTGTGTGTGTGTGTGTGTATATATATATATATATATATATATAAATATAAATATAGCTGCGAGCAGCGATGGAGGGCCAAAGCCGCCGGCACCGCCACCCTGGCACCAGGATTGCGGTGCCACCGGCTTGGGCCCGTAATCGCTGCTCGCAGCTACTGTATATTTTATTATTAGGGCCCAAGCCCTGAACGGGCGAAGGCCCTATTGTTTTCGTAAGGATTATTATTTTTTTTTTTCTTCATTATTTTTTTTTTTGCCTTTTTGCCACTTTTGGGGCCCTTAACATGCTCAAAAACTCTTGAAACTTTGCACACAGGTCAGAACCCGCGGCCATCAGGGCCGGGCTGAAGCTGGTACCGGGGCGTGGCAGGGGGGCTCGACAGCGCCCCCTGGAATGGGGTCCGAAATCTTGGTCCATATATCAAACACGCTTGCATGTAATAATATGAAACTCAGTACACATATAGATCTCATCGGGCCGCACAACTTTCGTGCTCTAAGTTTTACAAAAGCCCAACAGGAAGTCGGTTATTATACGTTGTTTGGAAAACGCATACAATGGAATGTGAAATACTCCTCCTAGGGAATTCATCCGATCGCCGCCAAACTCGGTGTGAATGAAGTCAAGACATTGAGGATGAATTCTTGCGAACAGATTTTTGATATCTCGAACGGTTTGGCCGTGGCGAGGAAACGAATTTATGGCGAATAATGGGACACAGGAAGTGTATTAAAACTTCTGCATACATTATCTGATCTTGCTGAAACTTCAGCAGTGTATTCGTTGTAAGAGGCCGATCACATGGATGTGACCTTTGTGAGTCAAAGTTATAGCGCCACCAACTGGCAACAGGAAGTGTGTCACTTTCAAAATGCTTTGAAATCACTTTCTTATTTTTACCCGATTTGCTTAAAACTTTATGTGTATAATGTAGACACACGGCAGATGTAGACCTGTGAAAGGATTATTGATATCTTAGATACTGTTGCCGTGGCAACGCATCAAACTTTAATATTCTTTTCGGATGCTTTTGAGACTCTTCACATGCTTGAAAATGCATGAAACTCGACAGACACATCACATTTATTATCCAGTAGACATGTGCAAAGTTTCAGAAACGGGCGTGGTGGAATGGCTCAGTAGCGCCACCTTTAGTCAAAAATGGGGGCTTAGTTTTTCCTAGAATCACAAAACTTGGTAGGTGTATTGTTCTCATCAAGCAGGACACCTTTCTAATTTACAGTCATAACCTCAGACCCACAGGAAGTCAGATATTTTGGTTTGAATGTGGATTTTCTGGAGAATTTTCTCTCTCTCTCTGTGTGTCTGTGTGTGTGTGTGTGGGGGGGGGGGGATTTGTGTATTCCATTTAATCTTTGTTTTTCAAGGTTTCAGGGGCTTTTGGGGCCCTTAACATGCTCGAAAACTCTTGAAACTTTGCACACAGGTCAGAACCCACGGCCATCAGGGCCGGGCTGAAGCTGGTACCCGGGCGTGGCAGGGGGGCTCGACAGCGCCCCCTGGAATGGGGTCCGAAATCTTGGTCCATATATCAAACACGCTTGCATGTAATAATATGAAACTCAGTACACATATAGATCTCATCGGGCCGAACAACTTTCGTGCTCTAAGTTTTACAAAAGCCCAACAGGAAGTCAGTTATTATACGTTGTTTGGAAAACGCATGCAATGGAATGTGAAATACTCCTCCTAGGGAATTCATCCAATCGCCTCCAAACTCGGTCAGCATGAAGTCAAGACATTGAGGATGAAAAATTGCCAGGGGATTTTTGATATCTCGAATGGTTTGGCCGTGGCGAGATAACTAATTTATGGCGAATAATGGAAACAGGAAGTGTGTTATAACTTCTGCATACATTAACTGATCTTGATGAAACTTCAGCAGTGTGTTCATTGTAAGAGGCCGATCACATTGATGTGACTATTGTGAGTCAGAGTTATAGCGCCACCAACTGGCAGCAGGAAGTGTGTCACTTTCAAAATGCTTTGAAATCACCGTCTTATTTTTACCCGATTTGCTTCAAACTTTATGTGTATAATTTAAACACATGGCAGATGTAGACCTGTGAAAGGATTATTGATATCTTAGATACTGTTGCCGTGGCAACGCATCAAACTTTAATATTCTTTTCGGATGCTTTTGAGACTCTTAGCATACTTGAAATTGGATGAAACTCAACAGATACATCACACTTATTAGCCAGTAGACATGTGAAAAGTTTCAGAAACGGGTGTGGCAGGGGGGCTCAACGGCGCCCCCTTGAACGGGGTCTGAAAACTTGGTACATATATCAAACACGCTTGCATGAATTAATATGAAATTCGGTACACATATAGATCTCATCGGGCCAAACAACTTTTCCCTGGTCAAGTTTTACGCCAGCCCAACAGGAAGTCGGCTATTATGGGTTGTTTGGAGAACGCTTGCTGTGGAATGTGAAATACTCCTCCTAGAAAATTCATCCCATCCCCACCAAACTCGGTGTGCATGAAGTCAAGACTTTGAGGATGCTAAATTGCGGACGGATTTTTGATATCTCGAACGGTTTGGCCGTGGCGAGGAAACGAATTTATGGCGAGAAAAGAGAGACACGAAGTGTTATAACTTCTGCACACATTAACTGATCTTGATGAAACTTCAGTAGTGTGTTCGTGGTAAGAGGCCGGTCAGATGGATGCAACTATTGTGAGTCAAAGTTATAGCGCCACCAACTGGCAACAAGAACTGTGTCACTTTCAAAATGCTTTTGGCAAAATGGGGGGTTACTTTTACCCACAGTTACAAAAATCAGTACATATATTGGTCTCATCGAGCCGGACAAGTTTCTATTTTACAGTAATTAGCTCTGACCAACAGGAAGTCAGATATTTTGGTTTGAATGTGGATTTATTTGCAAAATCGGCCTCTGAATTTTATATATATATATATTTTAAAGTGACAAGACAGAGAATATTACTTGTCCGATATATATATATATATATATATATTACATTTATATATATATATATATATATATATATATATATATATATATAAATATAGCTGCGAGCAGCGATGGAGGGCCCAAGCCGGTGACACCGCCACCCCGGTGCCTTTAGTGCAACTAAATGCACCAGGGTGGCGGTGCCACCGGCTTGGGCCCGCAATCGCTGCTCGCAGCTATATTTATTATTATTATTTTGTCAAACTTTCGGGCACTTTTGGGGCCCTTAACATGCTCAAAAACTCTTGAAATTTTGCACACACGTCAGAAGCTGTGGCCATCAGGGCCGGACTGAAGCTGGTACCCGGGCGTGGCACGGGGGCTCGACAGCGCCCCCTGGAATGGTGTCTGAAAACTTGGTCCATAAATCAAACACGCTTGCACGTAATAATATGAAACTCAGTACACATATAGATCTCATCGGGCCGAACAACTTTTGTGCTCTAAGTTTTACACCAGCCCAACAGGAAGTCGGTTATTATACGTTGTTTGGAAAACGCCTACAATGGAATGTGAAATACTCCTCCTAGGGAATTCATCCGATCGCCACCAAACTCGGTGTGAATGAAGGCAAGACATTGAGGATGCTAAATTGCGAACGGATTTTTGATATCTCGAACGGTTTGGCCGTGGCGAGGAAACGAATTTATGGCGAATAATGGGACACAAGAAGTGTGTTATAACTTCTGCATACATTAACTGATCTTGATGAAACTTCAGCAGTGTGTTCGTGGTAAAAGGCCGATCACATGGATGTAACTATTGTGAGTCAAAGTTATAGCGCCACCAACTGGCAGCAGAAAGTTTGTCAGTTTCAAAATGCTTTGAAATCACCCTCTTAGTTTTACCCGATTTGCTTCAAACTTTATGTGTATAATGTAGACACACGGCAGATGTAGACCTGTGAAAGGATTATTGATATCTTAGATACTGTTGCCGTGGCAACGTATCAAACTTTAGTATTTTTTTCAGATGCTTTTGAGACTCTTAGCATGCTTGAAATTGGATGAAACTCGACAGACACATCACACTTATTAGCCAGTAGACATGTGAAAAGTTTCAGAAACGGGCGTGGCAGGGGGGCTCAACAGCGCCCCCTTGAAAGGGGTCCAAAAACTTGGTCAATATATCAAACACGCTTGCATGAATTAATATGAAACTCGGTACACATATAGATCTCATCGTGCCGAACAACTTTCCCCTGGTCAAGTTTTACGCCAGCCCAACAGGAAGTCAGCTATTATGGGTTGTTTGGAAAACGCTTGCTGTGGAATACTCCTCCTAGAAAATTCACCGTGTCCCCTCTAAACTCGGTGTGCATGTAGTCAAGACTTTGAGGATGCTAAATTGCGGACGGATTTTTGATATCTCAAACGGTTTGGCCGTGGCGAGGAATCGAATTTATGGCGAGAAAAGAGAAACACGAAGTGGAATAACTTCTGCATACATTAACTGATCTTGATGAAACTTCAGCAGTGTGTTCGTGGTAAGAGGCCGATCAGATGGATGTAACTATTGTGAGTCAAAGTTATAGCGCCACCAACTGGCAGCAGGAAGTGTGTCACTTTCAACATGCTTTTGACAAAAGTGGGGGGGTTAGTTTTACCAACAGTTACAAAAATCAGAATATATATTGGGCTCACCGAGCCGGACAACTTTCTAATTTACAGTTATTAGCTCAGAGCAAAAGGAAGTCAGATATTTTGGTTTGAATGTGGATTTTTTGGATATTTCAGACTCTGAGTTTTTAGCTACTCTTCCTAACTGGTTTATTTTATTCACACCAAACTTTATCAAAATGATGAAAATACATTAAAGATGCTAAATTGTGAACGGATATTAAACATCTCAAACGGTTTTGCTATAGTGAGGGACTAAAGTAATGTACAAAAAGGAAACTAAAAGCCTCATCTTCTAAAAATGTAATTAAAAACCATTTATTTCTATATAAAAGTATACAAATATCACAACTAAACCCATTTTATTCTTTTTTTTTTTTTTCAATTTAATAATTATTTATAAGTTTAAAAATAGTAATTGTACTATTTAGTCACATAAAATTCAAGTCATACATAGGGCTATACTGCCCTCTTGTGTTCAAAATCAGGTAGGCCTATTGTATCTACATAAAAATATACTAGGTTTGTGACGGTGAGAATATTTTACCACCGGTTAATCGACGTGTGACTCTTTTGAATCGCCAACTTAAAAACGAAAGTAAAATATGCTCGTCCGCACTGACATTGATAGTGGTTGAGCGAGCGTTTCAAATGAATTCCTATGGAAGTAGGAATTAACTGAAAAACGTTCACTCTGTTCTGCTCGTTCCTCGCCGTGGATGCGCACCGTTATGAATGCCCGTGCAGCCATGAGCATTTTAGTTTCATTTTAAAATTAGCGCCTTTCGGGGGGTGGATTGCTTGAAATTATTTTACAAAAGCACAATGTTGTGTTTTATTGCGACTGTACACAAATATAATATATATCTCACCGGGCCAAACAACTTTCGTGCTCTAAGTTTTACAAAAGCCCAACAGGAAGTCAACTATTATGGGTTGTTTGAAAAACGCATCCTCTGGAATTTGAAATACTCCTCCTAGAAAATTCGTCCAATCGCAACCAAACTTGGTGTGCATGAAGACAAGACATTGAGTATGCTAAATTGCGGACGGATATTTGATATCTCAAACGGTTTGGCCGTGGCGAGGAAACAAATTTATGGCGAGAAAAGAGAAACAGGAAGGGTGTTATAACTTCTGCATACATTGACTGATCTTGATAAAACTTCAGCAGTGTGTTCATGGTAAAAGGCCGATCACATGGATGTGACAATTGTGAGTCAAAGTTATAGCGCCACCAACTGGCAGCAGGAAGTGTGTCACTTTCAAAATGCTTTGAAATCACCCTCTTATATTTACCCGATTTGCTTCAAACTTTATGTGTATAATGTAGACACACGGCAGATGTAGACCTGTGAAAGGATTATTGATATCTTAGATACTGTTGTCGTGGCAACGCATCAAACTTTAATATTATTTTCAGATGCTTTTGAGACTCTTCACATGCTTGAAATTGCATGAAACTCGACAGACACATCACATTTATTATCCAGTAGACATGTGCAAAGTTTCAGAAACGGGCGTGGTGGAATGGCTCAGTAGCGCCACCTTTAGTCAAAAATGGGGGCTTAGTTTTTCCTAGAATCACAAAACTTGGTATGTATATTGTTCTCATCAAACCGGACAACTTTCTAATTTACAGTTATTAGCTCAGACCATCAGAAAGTCAGATATTTTGGTTTGAATGTGGATTTTCTGGAGAATTTTCTCTCTCTCTCTCTCTGTCTCTGTGTGTGTGTGTGTGTGTGTGTGTGTGTGTGTGTGTGTGTGTGTGTGTGTGTGTGTGTGTGTGTGGAGGGGGTGGGGGGGATTTGTCTATTCCATTTAATCTTTGTTTTTCAAGGTTTCAGGGGCTTTTGGGGCCCTTAACATGCTCAAAAACTCTTGAAACTTTGCACACAGGTCAGAGCCCACGGTCATCAGGGCCGGGCTGAAGCTGGTACCCGGGCGTGGCAGGGGGGCTCAACAGCACCCCCTTGAACACGGTCTGAAAACTTGGTCCATATATCAAAAACTCTTGCATGAATTAATATGAAACTCGGAACACATATAGATCTCATCGGGCCGAACAACTTCCGCACTCTAAGTTATTAGCTCCGCCCAACAGGAAGTCGGCTATTATGGGTTGATTTGAAAAACACATTCTGTGGAATTTGATGTACTCCTCCTAGAGAATTCATCCAATCACCTCGAAACTCGGTGAGCATGAAGTCAAGACATTGAGAATGCTAAATTGCCGACGGATTTTTGATATCTCGAACGGTTTGGCCGTGGCGAGGACACGAATTTATGGCGAGAAAAGAGAAACACGAAGTGGTATAACTTCTGCACACATTAACTGATCTTGATGAAACTTCAGCAGTGTGTTCGTGGTAAGAGGCTGATCAGATGGATGTAACTATTGTGAGTCAAAGTTATAGCGCCACCAACTGGCAGCAGGAAGTGTGTCACTTTCAACATGCTTTTGAAAAAAGTGGGGGGGTTAGTTTTACCAACAGTTACAAAAATCAGAATATATATTGGTCTCACCGAGCCGGACAACTTTCTAATTTACAGTTATTAGCTCAGAGCAAAAGGAAGTCAGATATTTTGGTTTGAATGTGGATTTTTTGGATATTTCAGACTTTTTATTCACACCAAACTTTTTCAAAATGATGAAAATACATTAAAGATGCTAAATTGTGAACGGATATTAAACATCTCAAACGGTTTTTCTATAGTGAGGGACTAAAGTAATGTACAAAAAGGAAACTAAAAGCCTCATCTTCTAAAAATGTAATTAAAAACCATTTATTTCTATATAAAAGTATACAAATATCACAACTAAACCCATTTTATTCTTTTTTTTTTCCAATTTAATAATTATTTATAAGTTTAAAAATAGTAAATGTACTATTTAGTCCCATAAAAGTCAAGTCATACATAGGGCTATACTGCCCTCTTGTGTTCAAAATCAGGTAGGCCTATTGTACATAAAAATATACTAGGTATGTGACGGTGAGAATATTTTACCACCGGTTAATCGACGTGTGACACCGCTGGGGGCTTTTGAATCGCCAACTTAAAAACGAAAGTAAAATATGCTCGTCCACACTGACATTGATAGTGGTTGAGCGAGCGTTTCAAATGAATTCCTATGGAAGTAGGAATTACCTGAAAAACATTCACTCTGTTCTGCTCGTTCCTCGCCGTGGATGCGCACCCTTATGAATGCCTGTGCAGCCATGAGCATTTTAGTTTAATTTTAAAATTAGCGCCTTTCGGGGGGTGGATTGCTTGAAATTATTTTACAAAAGCACAATGTTGTGTTTTATTGCGACTGTACACAAATATAAGTTAACACTTTGTAGTTTGAATGTCGTCCTGTATAATGACGGAGTATGTTTTTATGTGTCCACTTTTCAATCGCGCCCACGCCACACACACACACACACACACGGTTTACTATCTTTGTGGGGACTCTCCATAGACTTAATGGTTTTTATACTGTACAAACTGTATATTCTATCTCCTCACACTAACTCTACCCCTAAACCTACCTATCCCAGAAAACTTTCTGCATTTTTACATTTCCAAAAAAACTCATTCTGTATGATTTATAAGCTTGTTTACCCATGGGGACCTCTATTTAGGTCCCCACTGTGACACGAGTCACCATGAGTCTGTGTGCATTCAGGTTGAAGTCCCCACCGGGATAGAAAAACATGAACACACATACACACACACACAAACACACACACACACGCACACACACACACACACACACACACAAACACACATTCCAGCATTGCAATCTTGACATCGCAGCCTGTTCATTATAGCCTTAATAAAATATAATAATAAAACAGTTAACCTAACATATAAAAATTACACTGCTCTAAATAGTCAGTAGTACAATTCGTACATTCACAGTAAGCACCGCTCCACTGTGATATTTCAAGCACATTTTTGCGCGTGTGAAGAAGATGATTTTTTCCGTCGATATTGGAACACGAGTGAAGAACAAAGCCTATAATAAAGAATAGTTTAGCATCCAAATACATCGCAAATGTTGAAACATTGATTCTAATGAGAGGGTTACGTGAGCCCAACACTGCTTACTTTCATTTTTATTTTTACATTAAATTTAAAGGATTTGTTGAGGCCCTATTGTTTTCGTAAGGATTTTTTTTTTTTTTTTTTTTTTTTTTATTCATTTTTTTTTTTTTTTTTGGCCTTTTTGCCACTTTTGGGGCCCTTAACATGCTCAAAAACTCTTGAAACTTTGCACACAGGTCAGAACCCGCGGCCATCAGGGCCGGACTGAAGCTGGTACCCGGGCGTGGCAGGGGGGCTCGACAGCGCCCCCTGGAATGGGGTCCGAAATCTTGGTCCATATATCAAACACGCTTGCATGTAATAATATGAAACTCAGTACACATATAGATCTCATCGGGCCGCACAACTTTCGTGCTCTAAGTTTTACAAAAGCCCAACAGGAAGTCGGTTATTATACGTTGTTTGGAAAACGCATACAATGGAATGTGAAATACTCCTCCTAGGGAATTCATCCGATCGCCGCCAAACTCGGTGTGAATGAAGTCAAGACATTGAGGATGAATTCTTGCGAACAGATTTTTGATATCTCGAACGGTTTGGCCGTGGCGAGGAAACGAATTTATGGCGAATAATGGGACACAGGAAGTGTGTTATAACTTCTGCATACATTATCTGATCTCGCTGAAACTTCAGCAGTGTATTCGTTGTAAGAGGCCGATCACATGGATGTGACCTTTGTGAGTCAAAGTTATAGCGCCACCAACTGGCAACAGGAAGTGTGTCAATTTTCAAAATACCCGATTTGCTTAAAACTTTATGTGTATAATGCAGACACACGGCAGATGTAGACCTGTGAAAGGATTATTGATATCTTAGATACTGTTGCCGTGGCAACGCATCAAACTGTAATATTCTTTTCGGATGCTTTTGAGACTCTTCACATGCTTGAAAATGCATGAAACTCGACAGACACATCACATTTATTATACAGTAGACATGTGCAAAGTTTCAGAAACGGGCGTGGTGGAATGGCTCAGTAGCGCCACCTTTAGTCAAAAATGGGGGCTTAGTTTTTCCTAGAATCACAAAACTTGGTAGGTGTATTGTTCTCATCAAGCAGGACACCTTTCTAATTTACAGTCATAACCTCAGACCCACAGGAAGTCAGATATTTTGGTTTGAATGTGGATTTTCTGGAGAATTTTCTCTCTCTCTCTCTGTGTGTCTGTGTGTGTGGGGGGGGGGGGGGATTTGTCTATTCCATTTAATCTTTGTTTTTCAAGGTTTCAGGGGCTTTTGGGGCCCTTAACATGCTCGAAAACTCTTGAAACTTTCCACACAGGTCAGAACCCATTGAGGATGCTAAATTCCGGACGGATTTTTGATATCTCGAACGGTTTGGCCGTGGCGAGGAAACAATGGCGAGAAAAGAGAAACACAAAGTAATATAACTTATGCATACGTTAACTGATCTTGATGAAACTTCAGCAGTGTGTTCGTGGTAAGAGGCTGATCAGATGGATGTAACTATTGTGAGTCAAAGTTATAGCGCCACCAACTGGCATATATATATATATAAATATAGCTGCGAGCAGCGATGGAGGGCCCAAGCCTGTGACACCGCCACCCCGGTGGCTTTAGTGTAACTAAAGTGTAACAAACTAGTGTAACAAAAAGGCAAAAAAAAAAAATAAAGAAGAAAAAAAAATATATATAGCTGCGAGCAGCGATTGCTTCACCGTGATTTGCTTCACCGGCTTGGGCCCGCAATCGCTGCTCGCAGCTATTTTTTTTTTTTTTTCTTCTTTATTTTTTTTTTTTTTGCCTTTTTGCCACTTTTGGGGCCCTTAACATGCTCAAAAACTCTTGAAACTTTGCACACAGGTCAGAACCCATGGCCATCAGGGCCGGATTGAAGCTGGTACCCGGGCGTGGCAGGGGGGCTCGACAGCGCCCCCTGGAATGGGGTCCGAAATCTTGGTCCATATATCAAACACGCTTGCATGTAATAATATGAAACTCAGTACACATATAGATCTCATCGGGCCGAACAACTTTCGTGCTTTAAGTTTTACAAAAGCCCAACAGGAAGTCGGTTATTATACGTTGTTTGGAAAACGCATACAATGGAATGTGAAATACTCCTTCTAGGGAATTCATCCGATCGCCACCAAACTCGGTGTGAATGAAGTCAAGACATTGAGGATGAATTCTTGTGAACAGATTTTTGATATCTCGAACGGTTTGGCCGTGACGAGGAAACGAATTTATGGCGAATAATGGGACACAGGAAGTGTGTTATAACTTCTGCATACATTAACTTATCTTGATGAAACTTCAGCAGTGTGTTCGTTGTAAGAGGCCGATCACATGGATGTGACTATTGTGAGTCAAAGTTATAGCGCCACCAACTGGCAGCAGGAAGTGTGTCACTTTAAAAATGCTTTGAAATCACTTTCTTATTTTTACCCGATTTGCTTCAAACTTTATGTATATAATGTAGACACATGGCAGATGTAGACCTGTGAAAGGATTATTGATATCTTAGATACTGTTGCCGAGTCAACGCATCAAACTTTAATATTCTTTTTGGATGCTTTTGAGACTCTTAGCATGCTTGAAATTGGATGAAACTCGACAGACACATCACATTTATTAGCCAGTAGACATTTGAAAAGTTTCAGAAACGGGCGTGGCAGGGGGGCTCAACAGCGCCCCCTTGAACGGGGTCTGAAAACTTGGTCCATATATCAAACACGCTTGCATGAATTAATATGAAACTCGGTACACATATAGATCTCATCGGGCCGAACAACTTTCCCTTAGTTGAGTTTTACGCCAGCCCAACAGGAAGTCAGCTATTATAGGTTGTTTGGAGAACGCTTGCTGTGGAATTTAAAACACTCCTCCTAGAGAATTAATTAAATCGCCACCAAACTCGGTGTGCATGAAGTCAAGACATTGAGGATGCTAAATTGCGGACGGATTTTTGATATCTCGAACGGTTTGGCCGTGGCGAGGAAACGAATTTATGGCGAGAAAAGAGAGACACGAAGTGTTCTAACTTCTGCATACATTAACTGATCTTGATGAAACTTCAGCAGTGTGTTCGTGGTAAGAGGCCGATCAGATGGATGTAACTATTGTGAGTCAAAGTTATAGCGCCACCAACTGGCAGCAGGAAGTGTGTCACTTTCAACATGCTTTTGACAAAAGTGGGGGGGTTAGTTTTACCAACAGTTACAAAAATCAGTATATATATATTGGTCTCACCGAGCCAGACAACTTTCTAATTTACTGTCATTAGCTCCGAGCAAAAGGAAGTCAGATATTTTGGTTTGAATGTGGATTTTTTGGATATTTCAGACTCTGAGTTTTTAGCTACTCTTCCTAACTGGTTTATTTTATTCACACCAAACTTTTTCAAAATGATTAAAATACATTAAAGATGCTAATTTGTGAACGGAAATTAAACATCTCAAACGGTTTTGCTATAGTGAGGGACTAAAGTAATGTACAAAAATGAAACACTAAAAGCCTCATCTTCTAAAAATGTAATTAAACACCATTTATTTCTATATAAAAGTATACAAATATCACAACTAAACCCATTTTATTCTTTTTTTTTTTCAATTTAATAATTATTTATGAGTTTAAAAATAGTAATTGTACTATTTAGTCCCATAAAAGTCATACATAGGGCTATACTGTCCTCTTGTGTTCAAAATCAGGTAGGCCTATTTTATCTATATAAAAATATACTAGGTATGTGACGGTGAGAATATTTTACCACCGGTTAATCGACCTGTGACACCGCTGGGGGCTTTTGAATCGCCAACTTAAAAATGAAAGTAAAATATGTTCGTCCGCACTGACATTGATAGTGGTTGAGCGAGCGTTTCAAATGAATTCCTATGGAAGTAGGAATTAACTGGAAAACGTTCACTCTGTTCTGCTCGTTCCTCGCCGTGGATGCGCACCGTTATGAATGCCCGTGCAGCCATGAGCATTTTAGTTTAATTTTAAAATTAGCGCCTTTCGGGGGGTGGATTGCTTGAAATTATTTTACAAAAGCACAATGTTGTATTTTATTGCGACTGTACACAAATATAAGTTAACACTTTGCAGTTTGAATGTCGTCCTGTATAATGACGGAGTATGTTTTTATGTGTCCACTGTTCAATCGCGCCCACGCCACACACACGGTTTACTATCTGGGGACTCTCCATAGACTTAATGGTTTTTATACTGTACAAACTGTATATTCTATCTCCTCACACTAACCCTACCCCTAAACCTACCTATCCCAGAAAACTTTCTGCATTTTTACATTTCCAAAAAAACTCATTCTGTATGATTTATAAGCTTGTTTACACATGGGGACCTCTATTTAGGTCCCCACTGTGACACAAGTCCCCATGAGTCTGTGTGCATTCAGGTTAAAGTCCCCACCGGGATAGAAAAACATGAACACACACATACACACACATACACACACACACACACACACACACACAAACACACTCCAGCATTGCAATCTTGACATCGCAGCCTGTTCATTATAGCCTTAATAAAATATAATAATAAAATAGTCAACCTAACATATAAAAATTACACTGCTCTAAATAGTCAGTAGTACAATTCGTACATTCACAGTAAGCACCGCTCCACTGTGATGTTTCCAAGCATATTTCTGCGCGTGTGAAGAGGATGATTTTTTCCGTCGATATTAGAACACGAGTGAAGAACAATGCCTATAATAAAGAATAGTTTAGCATCCAAATACATTGCAAATGTTGAAACATTTTGATTCTAATGAGAGGGTTACGTGAGCCCAACACTGCTTTCTTTCATTTTTATTTTTACATTAAATTTAAAGGATTTGTTGTGGAATATTTTGAGTGTATCATAAAATCAGAATAAGGTAAGTCAAGCAATATTTTTGGTCTTATATATATATATATATATATATATATATATAAATATAGCTGCGAGCAGCGATGAAGGGCCAAAGCCGGCGGTACCGCCACCGGTGTTGCGGTGCCACAGGCTTGGGCCCGTAATCGCTGCTCGCAGCTATATTTATATATATATATATATATATATATATATTTTTTTTTTTGCCTTTTTTTTTTTTTTTTTTGCCTTTTTTTTTGCCTTTTTTTTTGCCTTTTTGCCACTTTTGGGGCCCTTAACATGCTCAAAAACTCTTGAAACTTTGCACACACGTCAGAACCTGCGGCCATCAGGGCCGGGCTAAAGTTGGTACCGGGTGTGGCAGGGGGGCTCGACAGCGCCCCCTGGAATGGGGTCCGAAAACTTGGTCCATAAATCAAACACGCTTGCATGTAATAATATGAAACTCAGTACACATATAGATCTCATCGGGCCGAACAACTTTCGTGCTCTAAGTTTTACAAAAGCCCAACAGGAAGTCAGTTATTATACGTTGTTTGGAAAATGCAATGCATACAATGGAATGTGAAATACTCCTCCTAGGGATTTTATCCGATCGCCACCAAAATCGGTGTGAATAAAGTCAAGACATTGAGGATGAATTCTTGCGAACGGATTTTTGATATCTCGAACGGTTTGGCCGTGGCGAGGAAACAAATTTATGGCGAATAATGGGACACAGGAAGTGTTTTATAACTTCTGCATACATTAACTGATCTTGATGAAACTTCCACAGTGTGTTCGTTGTAAGAGGCCGATCACATGGATGTGACTATTGTGAGTCAAAGTTATAGCGCCACCAACTGGCTGCAGGAAGTTTGTCACTTTCAAAATGCTTTGAAATCACCCTCTTATTTTTACCTGATTTGCTTCAAACTTTATGTTATAATGTAGACACACGGCAGATGTAGACCTGTGAAAGGATTATTGATATCTTAGATACTGTTGCCATGGCAACGCATCAAACTTTAATATTCTTTTTTGATGCTTTTGAGACTTAGCATGCTTGAAATTGGATGAAACTTGACAGACACATCACATTTATTAGCCGGTAGACATGTGCAAATTTTCAGAAACGGGCGTGGTGGAATGGCTCAGTAGCACCACCTTTAGTCAAAAATGGGGGCTTAGTTTTTCCTAGAATCACAAAACTTGGTATGTATATTGTTCTCATCAAGCCGGACAACTTTCTAATTTATAATCATTAGCTCCAACCAACAGGAAGTCAGATATTTTGGTTTGAATGAGGATTTTCTGGAGAATTTTCTCTCTCTCTCTGTGTGTCTGTGTGTGTGTGGGTGGGGGGGGGGGGGGATTTGTCTATTCCAATTAATCTTTATTTTTCAAGGTTTCAGTGGCTTTTGGGGCCCTTGACATGCTCAAAAACTCTTGAAACTTTGCACACAGGTCAGAACCCGGGGCCATCAGCGCCGGGCTGAAACTGGTACCCGGGCGTGGCAGGGGGGCTCAACAGCGCCCCCTTGAACACGGTCTGAAAACTTGGTCCATATATCAAACACGCTTGCATGAATTAATATGAAACTCGGTACACATATAGATCTCATCGAGCCGAACAACTTCCGCACTCTAAGTTATTAGCTCCGCCCAACAGGAAGTCAGCTATTATGGGTTGTTTGAAAAACGCATGCTGTGGAATTTGATGTACTCCTCCTAGAGAATTCATCCACTCGCCTCCAAACTCGGTCAGCATGAAGTCAAGACATTGAGGATGCTAAATTGCGGATGGATTTTTGATATCTTGAACGATTTGGCCGTGGCGAGGAAACGAATGTATGGCGAGAAAAGATAAAAACGAAGTGTTATAACTTCTGCATACATTAACTGATCTTGATGAAACTTCAGCAGTGTGTTCGTGGTAAGAGGCCGATCACATGTATGTAACTATTGTGAGTAAAAGTTATAGCGCTTCCAACTGGCAGCAGGAAGTGTGTCACTTTCTAAATGCTTTTGACAAAAGTGAGGGGGTTAATTTTATGTACAGTCACAAAAATCAGTACACATATTGGTCTCATCGAGCCGGACAATTTTCTAATTTACAGTAATTAGCTCCGAGTAACAGGAAGTCAGATATTTTGGTTTGAATGTGGATTTCTTTGCAAAATCAGCCTCTGTATTTTTACCCACTCCTCTTAAGTGGTTTATTTTATTCCCACCAAACTTTTTCAACATGATGAAAATACATTAAAGATGCTAAATTGTAAACGGATAATAAATATCTCAAACGGTTTTGCTATGGCGAGGGATTAAAGTATTGTCAAAAAAGGAAACACTAAAAACCTCCTATCTTCTAAAAATGTAATTATACACCATTTATTTCTATATAAAATTATACAAATATCAGAACTAAACCCATTTTATTCTTTTTTTTCAATTTAATAATTGTTTATTTATTTTGTTACATATATATATAATGTATTTTTTTTTTTTTGTTACATTTATTATATATATATATATATATATATATATATATATATATATATATATACAGTGAGGAAAATAAGTATTTGAACGCCCTGCTATTTTGCAAGTTCTCCCACTTGGAAATCATGGAGGGGTCTGAAATTGTCATCGTAGGTGCATGTCCACTGTGAGAGACATAATCTAAAAAAAAAATCCAGAAATCACAATATATGATTTTTTAACTATTTATTTGTATGATACAGCTGCAAATAAGTATTTGAACACCTGTCTATCAGCTAGAATTCTGACCCTCAAAGACCTGTTAGTCTGCCTTTAAAATGTCCACCTCCACTCCATTTATTATCCTAAATTAGATGCACCTGTTTGAGGTCGTTAGCTGCATAAAGACACCTGTCCACCCTATACAATCAGTAAGAATCCAACTACTAACATGGCCAAGACCAAAGAGCTGTCCAAAGACACTAGAGACAAAATTGTACACCTCCACAAGGCTGGAAAGGGCTACGGGGAAATTGCCAAGCAGCTTGGTGAAAAAAGGTCCACTGTTGGAGCAATCATTAGAAAATGGAAAAAGCTAAACATGACTGTCAATCTCCCTCGGACTGGGGCTCCATGCAAGATCTCACCTCGTGGGGTCTCAATGATCCTAAGAAAGGTGAGAAATCAGCCCAGAACTACACGGGAGGAGCTGGTCAATGACCTGAAAAGAGCTGGGACCACCGTTTCCAAGGTTACTGTTGGTAATACACTAAGACGTCATGGTTTGAAATCATGCATGGCACGGAAGGTTCCCCTGCTTAAACCAGCACATGTCAAGGCCCGTCTTAAGTTTGCCAATGACCATTTGGATGACCCAGAGGAGTCATGGGAGAAAGTCATGTGGTCAGATGAGACCAAAATAGAACTTTTTGGTCATAATTCCACTAAACGTGTTTGGAGGAAGAAGAATGATGAGTACCATCCCAAGAACACCATCCCTACTGTGAAGCATGGGGGTGGTAGCATCATGCTTTGGGGGTGTTTTTCTGCACATGGGACAGGGCGACTGCACTGTATTAAGGAGAGGATGACCGGGGCCATGTATTGCGAGATTTTGGGGAACAACCTCCTTCCCTCAGTTAGAGCATTGAAGATGGGTCGAGGCTGGGTCTTCCAACATGACAATGACCCGAAGCACACATCCAGGATAACCAAGGAGTGGCTCTGTAAGAAGCATATCAAGGTTCTGGCGTGGCCTAGCCAGTCTCCAGACCTAAACCCAAAAGAGAATCTTTGGAGGGAGCTCAAACTCCGTGTTTCTCAGCGACAGCCCAGAAACCTGACTGATCTAGAGAAGATCTGTGTGGAGGAGTGGGCCAAAATCCCTCCTGCAGTGTGTGCAAACCTGGTGAAAAACTACAGGAAAACGTTTGACCTCTGTAATTGCAAACAAAGGCTACTGTACCAAATATTAACATTGATTTTCTCAGGTGTTCAAATACTTATTTGCAGCTGTATCATACAAATAAATAGTTAAAAAAATCATACATTGTGATTTCTGGATTTTTTTTTTTTAGATTATGTCTCTCACAGTGGACATGCACCTACGATGACAATTTCAGACCCCTCCATGATTTCTAAGTGGGAGAACTTGCAAAATAGCAGGGTGTTCAAATACTTATTTTCCTCACTGTATATATAAATATAGCTGCGAGCAGCGATGGAGGGCCCAAGCCGGTGACACCGGCTTTAGTGTAACTAAAGGCACCAGGGTGGCGGTGCCACCGGCTTGGGCCCGCAATCACTGCTCGCAGCTATATTTTAATTTTTATTATTATATTATATATTTACAATTATATTGCACTATTTTACAACTACCTGAAATAAAATCACTTTACTTCACAAACTAGCTAAGCTGGCTGCATTCACTGAGGTAAATTATAATCATCAAAAATAGTATATGTAATATTCACAACAATAACCGTTAAAAATACTGTCATTTGTATAACAATGGCGAAATGTATGAATGCTTACACACATACGTAAACTCCTCCATCGTTAGTTATGACCGTTCTGACTGGTGATGACGTGGTGTGCGAAATGACAGTTGGGTGATCATCGCTCTCCACTTCCTGTGAAGTGATGTATCGATGTTCCCTTATTCCCTATGACGTGCGCAGTGCCCTTCGAACTGAACATGTTCGCTCCCTTCGGATTGGAATCTCACTTAAGATGGCGGAATACCCTGTGAAGTCCACTTCGCAGTCCACAACGCACCTCTAGAGCGACGTTGTTGATTGTTTGAGCATGTGACTGCGCGTTTCTCCTTGTTTTCTATTGTTATGCGCAGCATATTTCCCGTGCGCACAAACACAGCCACAGACAATGAATTGTTTGTTCGGTTAGCGAAGAAGAGCATGATGTATTTCGTATAAAGTTTGTTTTTTGTTTTTTTTGTTATTAACTGTTTTGAGATCTGGAAATGCACAATTCATGCATACAAATCTGTATATATTAATAAATGAAGATGATTAAATTAGACCGATGCAAAAAACGAAATTCATGCCTGCATTTATTAAGACAAACCTAGTAAAAACGAATGCAGTCTATACACTGACTTGGCAGCTCTGTGAAATGTAATACAACAGTGCCACCTACTGTCTAAATGCATTAACATTAAAAGTGTGAGGTGAAACTCTTGCATAGACATAGGTAAATGGGTTTGTCTATTAGCCTGAAATAAAAAATAAAAAAAAACAATTCAGATCTTGTGCTTCCTCACATTGGAGTCCTGAGTTCATGTACAAAGTTTGGTTTCGATACATGACAGAGTTCCTGAGATATGGACGACTTCCTGTTTGGCGACTACGCCACCGATTTCGTTTGGTTGTGATGGGCAAACGCTTCCGAAAATCAAAAATCCTTCTAGTAACTTTTGTGAGGCTTGGTCCAAGGATCATGTACGTCCAGTTTTGTGATGTTCGGACCAAATTTGTGACCTGTGAAAATTTAGTTTCGCTTTCTGTTCAATCCAATATGGCGGACGAACGACATGGACTCGTGATGTCATCTTCGCGAGCAACTTACACCGGTACTGACCGGACGTTTTAAAGTTGGAGCGGTGTCTCTGTCTTAAAGGGCCTAGGCGCAGGAGCAGGCCAAAATTTTTCTCCCGGGAATAATAAGAAGAAGAAGAAGAAGAAAACTTAAGAAGAACAATAAGTGTGCTGCTTTCAGCAAGCACACTTAATAAGAAGAATAATAAGAATAATAAGAAGAAGAAAACTTAAGAAGAACAGTAAGTGTGCTGCTTTCAGCAAGCACACTTAAAAATAAGAAAACTTAAGAAGAACAGTAAGTGTGCTGCTTTCAGCAAGCACACTTAATAATTTATTTAGCTCATTCTAAAAATAGAACTAAAAAACAATTGTCTTAGTTATGATAATATTATTAATAAATATCATCTAAAGTTTTAAATAACAAAGTAAAAATTCAAACTGGTGAAACTGGTGAGTTCAAATGATCAAAGGCTTTGTCTCCTGTTTCAAAGGATCTGTAAATCAGTTAAAATCAGTTAAACAGAGCTTATGTACATTGCAAAACAAAAACATACATTTAGAGATATGAAAACAAAGAAAAATGCCAAATAACAGTGTAATCATAAGCAGTTTGTTCAATAACATGGTTTATGAGAAGAGCTGTTTCAGTGGGACAGTTAACAGCAACTTGAATGAAAGTTCAAAAACATTAATTGCTGTTTTTAAAGACTTCCATGCTCATTTGGGATCTCGCGTGTTAAAATCCAGCTGTTAGTCGCTGATTCCAAAAAGTGTAGTAAAAGGTTTCATTGCAGTCTGGAGCATGAAATATTGTAGACAATAGTTATAGCATGCACTTTCATCAATTGCTAAGAGAGAAGTCAAGGGCCAAGTGCCCAACTAAAAGGAATACTAATCATCATAACAGAGACTTCAACAACCTTTATACATGTACCATGAAAGAAATAAAGCCATGTGGATTTATAATAAGTGAACATGGTGATGATATTTTTGGAGTTGTTTAAGCAATTTCTGGTGAGATCTTTTTATTTGCAGTTGATTTAATCTAAGGCTGTGTGGCTGTAAGTCAGTTGTGTTTCTGCCCATCTCTTCTTTTTTTCTGCTCTTGTTCTTCCTCTTATCTTCAGTGATTATGTTTGTTAACGGCAGGTGTCATCAATAATCCTCAATCATCAGTTGTAGAGTGAATCTATTTTATTTCAATAACTGCTACACTGCTTCAGTGTTACTTTTACTCTATAGACTGGGACCATATTAAAACTGAGCAGTTATCGTTTAGCATTGAGGATTTTACTGTGTACCAGTAAACATTTAACTAGCAACATATGTTTTACCTTATTAAATTATTTATTAAAACTAATTTGGAAAATTGTTTTGGTATTTATTTAACTATGAACACGTACTAAGAAACATGATATGTAACTCATACACAGGTTTTGATGTGGTTTTGCTGGGATCATACCAGTACTCACAAGACAACATATGCTGGTCCACCAGCACACCAGCATCCCATGCTGTAAACCAACATGCAAAACATACCGACCAGCAATGCTGGATTTTTCAGCAGGGAAGCTCAGTGCAAACTCGTTTTCCGTCAGTTCTTTGGATTGTGGGTGATTGTGCAAAGGACGCGAAAGGATACAGTTGATGTGTCCTTTAATATTAGCTGAAAGAAGAACACGAAATCCTTCAATTTGAGATGGTCTTTTTTTCAGAGCATCATTAGGTTGCAGCCGAGATGCATATGCAACCTTACTAGAACGCAGCCTTCCATTTGAGAAGAACCCATATTTGTCATTAAATCATTTATTCAAGAGATTTTGTTAAAAAATGCTGATTCATCCAGTAATAAAACGAGTGAATTCTGAGTGAATCATTCTTTCAAACCAATTAATAATAATAATGAATGAATGAATGAATGAATGAATGAATGAATGAATGAATTAATTAATTAATTAATTAAAATCAATTAAATATGTTTTTAAATAGGCAGGTTTGTTTAGTTGTCTATTCAGAATCAGGGATAATCGTAATCTCTATTTAAAAAAAAAAAAAAAATGTTATTCTCAATTTATCCAGAATCGAGCAGCTCTATGACTTCAGCAGTGGAAAGCAAAGGGAATTTTCATATAGCACGTGAAGGCAGCATAACAGCCGGGACTGTGGTTTTGCTTCACGGGGTGGTATACTCACTACTCACCCTTTCCTAAACCAACACCTGACATGTGAGGCGTTCTATTTGCAGTAAGCAAAGTCTAAATAATTTTTTTTTTTTTTTTTTTTGTGATTGTCCTTGCAAACAACAATGTATGTATTTTAATAATTCATCTTTATGATGTTTTATTCATTTGTCAGTTCAGCTGCTTTCTTCATGAATTTTACTTATTCTGGAATTCTGGAAATGGTATACAGGCATTGCTTGTGCCAGAATTATGAATAGGTCCTTCTTAATTTGATAAATAAATTAGTAAATGTGAGTCTGTAAGTCTGTGATTTTTAGAATGTCACATAATTAGACTGAGTAAAATGATTTGCTGTCATTTGAAGCCAATTAAAAATGAAAGCCATTTTATTCAGGCATGGTGCCAAAGTCTAATGTTAAGAGCCTCAGTTCAATTTCAGAGCCAAAGACAGCAACACAGCTTAAGCATCCAACCATGAAATCAATGCAGTTATTTTTCTTACTTAGTAAATAATGAGCTCATTTTTCTCTACACCACAGTCAACCCTATAAAACGTAATAATAATTGTCCACAGTAACACTTCTTTATTTAACCTTTTTGAATTATTTGTTTGTTCAATAAATGCATAATATCCTGTTCAGCCAATAAATTTGTATCAAGGTAACACAACAGTCTTGCATTTGAAAGGGCTTTAGCATGGCTCCTGTAATTAACTCTATGACTATTGCTTCTGAAGAACATATACATGCATATAGACCCCAACAATTAACATAGATAAGTAAAAAACATGGGCTCTTAACATCACCCCACAACAAATAACAAACATTAAAGCTGCTGTCTGTAACTTTTTGCACTCTAGCGGTTAATAAACAGAACTGCATGTGTCTTGCGGAAGAACATTTAGCCGGAGCTACTTCGCTCTGTTTATGTCTATGACGAGTCACGTAGGTACTGGGCTATTCCACAGTGGTATGACCCGTACCAGTCTAAAATAGTCAGAATATATACACTTATAGGTGCACTGTAGTGATTCAGGATAAGACAAAAACATGGTTTGGATTCATGATGTACTCGCTTATTATATATATGTTAACACAAAAAAATGTTAACACAAAAAACAACAACAACTACATACATTTAAAGCCAGCAAACAGTGATACTATATTACCGCATAATTTATTCATGCTGCAGCAGTGCATGATGGGACCAATTAGCCAGCGGCAAGCGAGGAAGGTTGGGATGATTCTAAAGGCCCTGAACAGACAGGGGCCCCAGCAGAACCAACAACCCTCGAATGCTCTAAGGCGTGATGAAACAAGATATGTGTGGGCTCCCCCTTGACACTGAGTGATTTATCTTAAAATGCCGCACTTCACACTCCAATCAGGTAGTTGGCAAGAGATGGTGAAGCCAATATCAGGATCAGAAATAGAAAAAGAAACAGGAGAGGAGTGGAGTGAGCAAGACGGAGAAGACAGCAAGTCAGTGGAGCGTGAGAGATTTGTGAAATATTATCAGAAAAATGTTAATGTTTACTCTAAACCTTTCATTGTGGAATTTAAAAAGACATGTTTTTAGAAAAGCACTCCTTTTACATATGGAAAAAATAAATAAAGTGGGGTAATACGCCTCTCTCCGAATAGTCAAATAGTCAATAGTTCAAACATTCCGAAAATCATATCTCCATACTAATGCATTATCATCGCAAACACTCTAACACAGACATTTGTGATATTAAAATAACTATATTAAATTATCACATTAAACTAAATAAGCTATTCATTAGCATTCTCATTCATCTCAGTGCACCTTGGTCAGCAGGCACAGTTTTGAGCCAATCATTTGAGCAGCAAATACAATGTGACTAACGACTCTAGAGACTCTAGATAAAAAGTCTAAGACATGGCATCATGGCAATGATAATGGCAGCTCAACAATACACACATGCAGTCCCAAGGCCTTTACTAGCAACTACAATGTCCTCTTATTATAAGCAGCTAGTTTTTTCATAAAGTTGCTAATAATAATTTTGTTGTGGGTTGCCGTTTTATTGGGCTTTTTTCCAGAAACCAGTCATGTGTTTGGACTTGCAAGTGGCTACTAATAGCAGTTGTCAAATATCCCCACCTACTGTTTGACCCACACTGATGTCATTATTAATTGCCATAGTTTGTTTTATTTCCTAAGATGTTTCTACCTTTCTCAGCTCCTCCCTTCTCCAAAAACGAATGTTTTCTTTTCCATATGTGTGTACACGAGAGAGAGAGAGAGAGAGAGAGAGAGAGAGAGAGAGAGAGAGAGAGAGAGAGAGAGAGAGAGAGAGAGAGAGAATGTATTCAATGATTTAGATGCCCAGTTGTACTACATGTGAAGCATTTTTAGCATTACTTTATCATTTTAAAATAGGGGGATTGATTGATTGATTGATTGATTGATTGATTGATTGATTGATTGATTGATTGGTTTGCAAGACCAGTTTGCTTGTTTATACCTCTGTCAGTGACTATACTGTGACATGAGAAATATGTTTGTTTACGCATTTAAGACTCTTCAATAAAAAATGCTGCTTACAAAAAATATACATTTTGTCAGAATAAACTGATATTTCTGTCAGTGGGGAAAGAAGCTCTTTGCAGCCATCTACCAAACATGGCCATGCAGCAACACCTTGAACCCTTGGGCACAACGCAGAGTGGGATTTCTCCAGTCAGAGAATCTGTATCTAATTAGTTCATTACAATCACCATTTCTGATTTTATGTATATACAGTATATATATATATATATATATATATATATATATATATATATATATATATGTATATATCAACTAAAACTACTTCAAATTTATGCTCGTGCATGAATCACTGTCTTGACAACTGTATGCCACCACCTTTCGTCATTTACAGTGTAAGTCAACACATCAGAACTCTCTCAAATGAGAATCTCCCCACCTTTTCAAAGAGCAAAATCACCCGATTGAGTGAGTCGCCATCATCTGGATCCATAAATTAGAAAAAGGTGACTGAAATGCTGTAGTAGTTTCGTAATCACAAGTAAGAAACTGCTATGGGTGTTTGTGCATAAAAATGTAATCAAATTGAACAATTTTTATTCCCAGCTGGGGGGTTTTATTATCACTGTCAAATTGAATATATCAAATTATAGATTTTTGAAATGAATAGACAGAATACTTGTAGCCAGTAGGTCCTTGCAGGCAGTTTTAATCTGCTGCCAAACTAACACTCCCCCTGACTTGTGTCACTATGATTCATAACCTTGCACAAACTGATAAATTTAAAACAAAATTGTTATTTAGAAATAGGATCATCATTCTCATGCCTGCCAGTCATTCTAGGGGTCAGGGTTTTGAAGTAGTGACCATATTTACCCATGATTATTTGTCCATGTCCTAGCAAACACCACATTTGTATGTTCAAAGATTATTATGATGATGAAGTTATCTGAAAAATGCAAAGAGCATTCTTGGGGTTTAACACTAACCATTACCTCTGACATTCTTGGGAAAATATTGACTATGTTATTATTATTTAAAATACAGAGGTTATGTTAAAGATACTGATGTACTATTGAAAGAAAATAAACACATTTTAAAAAGCATTTAAAAAAATAAACACACAAACATTATGGGAAAAACAAGCTGCAAATTTTTTAGTGGTTTTTTAGTTTTTAGTGGTTGCTGGGGCGTAGTAGCTTTTGGAATTATTTCATTAATGTTCAGGCACACTGTTATAGCTATAAAAAATAAATAATTTGTTTGGGGGGAAAGACCATTTTTACCATCAGCAAAGTGTTGAGCGTTTCATTTCATGTTGTTTTTCACACATAAACTGGCTCTTTATATCGTTAAAACGTCATTTGACTCAGAAATGTATATAACAATAATAAAAATAATAAATAAAATAAATAAATAAATATGCAACAGATAAAATAACAATGCAATAAAATTATACGCAAACGTTGACATGCATTTGGTTTGTCCTCACCTTTTGGTCGTGTGGGTTTGAATTTCTGAATTATTGACGCATTGCTACAGGTGGCGTTAACTTCCACGCTTAACGCAGAGCTGTTCAGATTGCCAGGAGTTCTTGAGCATTCCCAAAATGGGTTCTGAGTTTCATTCATTCTCTGTAAATCCATTGTCAAAACAGCCCGCGAGAACTGGTAGAAGTAGCTTCCTAAATTACTGTAAAACTATATTTATTTACGATACTGCATTCAATGAATATTTTAAACAAAACAAAAATATATAGTTTGTGCCATGAATTAGCAAAAGGCTCCTAAAGCTTATGTATCACTACGCGCTGAAATATTCTGCACACCAATTGCCTGCATCTGCGCGCGCCTCAGTGAGAGAATGCACTGTGCGCGTGAAACTGTATCAATGGAAAGCGCGCTGCTCTGATGAGCGAGCCGCGTGGGTAGACTGTTCTTTAAGAGTGTTAGCACAGAGGGTGGGGTGATTGTAGGAAGGGAGGGAGAATTACAAGAGAAACAGACTCACTCTCAGTCAACATTTAACAGTGCGCCTCAAACTAGCGTATCTTGGCTAATGGAATGTAAGTCCTATGTCGTCCTCCAGTGGATGTCTTGTGTTACTGCTTGTTGATTATTAAAAGGAATTAGAAGTTAGAGCTTCAGGGCTGTTAAACAAAAAGCTTTCACGAGATTATTTAAATAATATTTTTTTAATTTGTAATAATAATTTTTAATAGTAATTTTGCAGTGTGTTTGATCTTGTGATGTTTCTCTTTGTGAGCTTTAGTTGGAGTGGCTGAAAAAATGAAACTTTATGCACAACTGCCAACCTGCATGGAGAGGTTCCCGAGACTCCAGAGACACCAGCAGCTTCAAATACCTGTTTTTTTATAGCTGCCCTTTTAATACAATTAATTTGTTTGAAAGAAACTTTATCTGACTGAGTTCTTCTGTGCTGTAAATCATTCCCAAATCTTTTGACAGTTTGATCATATCTATTCAGGTTTCGCAAATATTAGTTGTTTTCATGCATTTTGCACCATTGCATGCTTTTCATCTTCAGAAAGATCTTTCTTCCTCCCCATGTTGCGTGAGAACTGTGACTTCCTTATTAAAGTGGAACAACCTTTTGAGTAGGTTTTCCTTTTACCTAAGAAGACCTGGCAAACTATTTAACAAACCTGTCTGAGATTGATATCAGTTATCTACAAATATATGAGAAATAAAACAAACAAACAAACAAACACTTTCTTCGAAAAACTAAAAGACTAAAGTCTGAATGTGTAACGACTGAAATCCTACAGATATGTCACTTGCAATAATTTGGAACATAGTATACTCCACAAGACCTGTAGCTGACACTGGAAAGTCAGCTGTGGGTTATGACATTTTGGTAATTTGGTGGTTAATGTTTATTTTTTGACTTTATAGTTTAAATGTGTATCTCTGTGTATTATGATAATGTCATAATTTTTGTTTGCCATTTGTACTTTATTATTATTCAGTTTATTTAAGTTGAGTGTCATGTGACCCGTGCTGATTTATTTCACCTGGACGTGTTAGCGTCAACTGAATGAGATGTGAATTCAGATAGGCATGTTAGTGCTCCTGACTTAATCTACTGCTGGTTACCAGGCGAATACGGTAAAACTGTTAATGTTTTGTATATTATGTTTGGTTTTGTGTCCGTGGTGGTGTTGTGTGTAAATTATGGTTTGTTTTCCTTTTGTGTCTAGTTTTCACGGTGTCTCTTCAATAAATAAAAAATGGACATCAGTACTTCGGAAGCGTGGACTGTTTAATAACCAGCGAGTAGTTACAGTGAAAACGTAGCCTAATTCCATCCTACCGGCTACAAGATGTGCTTTGGCTGTGATCCTCCAGCTTCAGCGTGCAGCCTGCCACTTCTGGGTCTCTGCGCGCGGGTTGACTGTTTCCCGTGGTGATTAATGCTGCTGTCTTCAGCGCGCGGCTCTGTTGCGCCTTTCCTTGGACTTCGCGTGCTGTTTGACTGTCCCGTGGTGAACTAGAAAGTTTTGGCGTGCAGTGTGACCTTCTGTGATGGACTGTTGCGAGCTTTAGTGTGCAAATTTGCTACATCGTCGATGGAGGATCTTCTCACACAACCTGTCAGTTGTGCATCAGCAGGTTAGATGTACAATATTAAATGATATGTTTTTTGTAAACGATGGATGGTTTTACAAGTTAATGTACACTTGTTATAAGATAAAGATGCCCAGGACTAGTATCATGTTCTTGTTATGTGGGTTTTGTTCATATAAACATCAGAGGAGAGCACTGTGACTGTTGATCGTCTTTAATACTGCCACAAGAACACATACACCAGACCATGATCCCAACTTATACACATCTACCACATAACACTGCCCTCTAGCGGGACATTGATGTAACTAGCATCAATACTCACAGACTTGAGTTACTTTAAAGGGATAGTTCAGGATTTTAGACATGAATCTCTATAGCTTCCCCATAAGCAGTGTGGTGCATTGACCATGACTTACCCCCGACAGCGTCCTGTGAGCCGAGCTCCGGTCCAGTTTTGGTCAAGATGAAATTAGTCCGGCAAGTTTGCTGGGGTCACGGCAATAAAGCTTTTTTCTTCTCAAATCAATATGTGTTCAAAAGAGTGATATATTTGCAGCACAAAACCGCTGTCTATGGAGAGGTCAGACCTCGTAATGGCTTGGCACTATTTTCTTCCCCGTCATATCACTGCGCGCTGCCGCTACCTACAGCCAGCTGGGAGCTGCGCAGGCGCACACCACTTTTTCAGTTGTTCGGCAGTGTTTAAATCAGTGTTTACGTGCTCAGAACAGCTACACGAACGAGCTAACATAGCTACTCACCAAGAGCGATCAGTTTGTAATCCTTTTGGCTGTGTGTCGAAGTCAATGTTGTCATCGTCGCTGCTGTAGTCAGACATGTTATCGTTCTCTTTACGAGCTGTAAACAAAGTGACACGTGCGCGGCTCCCAGCTGGCTGTAGGTAGCGGCAGCGCGCAGTGATATGACGGGGAAGAAAATAGTGCCAAGCTATTACGAGGTCTGACCTCTCCATAGACAGCGGTTTTGTGCTGCAAATATATCACTCTTTTGAACACACATTGATTTGAGAAGAAAAAAGCTTTATTGCCGTGACCCCAGCAAACTTGCCGGACTAATTTCATCTTGACCAAAACTGGACCGGAGCTCGGCTCACAGGACGCTGTCGGGGGTAAGTCATGGTCAATGCACCACACTGCTTATGGGGAAGCTATAGAGATTCATGTCTAAAATCCTGAACTATCCCTTTAATTACCTATGCAGCCGCATATACTACATCCCCCCTTTTAGGACATTTAAGAGGAAATGAAAACAAAACAATACTTACTCACCACATATAATAAACAAGTTTTACCACTCGCTTAAAATACAGCTTGAGACAACTGAAATAATAAACATCACCTGGATATATGTTTGTTATATCTTTAACCAAAACACTCAGAACACAAGCATAACTTTCTTTTTTTTCTTTCTTAGTGCATTTCTAAATCACAGAATCTAATTGGCCTTTTTACAAGCCTCCCACTCCTAGTACGATTTCCTTGCTCAGTGTTCTCAACTACTGTAGTTTGATCTTGCACATTTTCTTTCTGCACAGTCCCTTCTGTGTCATCTCCTTCAACTTCCTCCACAACACCTGTTAGATCTTGGTCTTTGCTTGTTCGCAAGTGTCTCCTGTTCCTTCTGTATGTCTGACCTGAATCTGTCACAATGTTGTAGGAACGAGGCTCCGGCCTTTGTTCTGTCACCACCGCCGGCTTCCATCCCTGTGATGTTTCCACCCTGACGAGCGATCCCGGCTGAATCACAGACAGAGGTTTGGCATGTTGGTTGTAGTAATGTGCTTGCCTCTGCTGTTGCTGAACCATCTTTTTTTGTACATCTTTAGGGTGCTTAGGTTTCAGAGCCACACTGGCTATTGGAAGAGTGCTCTGTAAAACCCGGCCCATGAGCAATTCAGCTGGTGAGTATCCAAGACCCGTCACCGGGGTGTTTCTCAGTGATAAAAGTGCGAGATGTGGATCCATCTGAGCTTGCTCAGCTTTCTTTAGCATAAGCTTGATTGTTTTTATGGACCGCTCTGCCATCCCATTAGACTGTGGGTAACCTGGGCTTGAATATTTCCAGTTTATTCCCCAGTCTTTTGCAAACTGACGCACCTCTGCACTAGCGAATGGCACATGATCGCTTATGATCTCCTTGGGTATGCCATGCCTAGCGAATATAGCTTTCAGTTTTCGAATTACTGTGCACGCAGCTTTGTCAGGAATCTGTTGAACTTCTGGATACTTTGAAAAGTAATCAACAGTAAGGAGAAATTACCGACCTTTGAGCTCGAATATATCCACACCCAGCTTGTACCATGGAAGCTCTGGCATCTCATGGGGCTTCAATGGTTCTTTTTGGTTCTTTGGCATTAGCTGCTGACAAACTGTACATCTTTCAACCATGCTCTGGATCTCTGTAGACATGCCTGGCCAGTACAGGTATCTCCTTGCATGTTCATTGGTGCGTTGTATTCCTTGATGAGCTGCATGCAGTCTCTCCAGTATTACTGGCCTCATTCCCCTTGGGATGATAAATTTGTCATTTGTCATTATCAATCCGTCACAGATTCTTATTGTGTCTTTGATGGGCCAGTAACTTCTCAGATCTCTGTCAAGCTGTTTCTTGTGAACAGGCCATCCTTGCTGATGCACTTCTCTTAGCTTTGAAGATACTTCATCTGCTTTTGTCTCTGACTTGAGTCTCTCAAGCAATTCGGTGCCCATGGCCTCAGTGGCTTCCATTGCATATACTACTCTTTCTTCACAATCCATGTTTTCGTCATGCAGTTTGCCTTCAGACAGAAATGCCCTAGACAGTGCGTCGGCTATCAGCATGTCTTTTCCTGGGATGTAGTTCACCTGTAGGTTGTAACGCTGCAGCTGCAGGAGCATTCTTTGCAGACGGGCTGGAGCCTGACTCAAAGGCTTTGTGAAAATTGCCTCCAGCGGCTTGTGATCAGAATGTACAATCACAGATGCTCCAAAAACATACTGATGGAATTTACGTGCAGCAAAAACCACCGCCAACAACTCCTTCTCGATCTGCGCATAATTGCGCTCAGCATCTGTCAGTGCTCTAGACGCATAGGCGACTGGACGTTCTTGTTGTAATAAACATGCACCGAGGCCGTCTTTTGAAGCATCAGCCTGAAGCACTATTTGCTGATTTGGGTCAAAGAACCTTAGCACAGGAGCCTCAGTAAGAGCCTTTTTTAAGCTGTCCAACGCTGCATCATGCTCAGGCATCCATAGCCACTCTGAGTCTTTTCTTAGCAACTGTCTCAATGGGGCAGTCAGAGCTGCTTCATTTCTTATGTACTGTGACAAGTATTTTGTCATGCCCAGCACTCTCTGGAGGCCTTTTTTGTCTTCTGGAGCGGGCATATTGACAATTGCTTTTACCTTTTCACTGTCTGGTTGAACGCCCTCTTCACTTATTACATGACCCATGTATTTCACTTTTGTGACTTTGTACTGTATTTTGTCTGCGTTGAACTTGATGTTCAATTCTTTGGCTCTGTCCATCACTTTTTTCAGAATTTCTGTGTGCTCTTTCTCATCAGCTGCTGCGATTATCATATCATCAGCAATCACATGCACACCAGTTATGTCACCAAAGGCTTCACTGTTCTTTTGCTGGAACACCTCACTGGAGGATTTGAGGCCAAATGGAAGACGTTTGAACCTGAAGCGTCCCCAAGGTGTGTTAAAAGTGCACAACAATGATGAAGCTTTGTCTAGCTTGATCTGCCAGTAACCATCTTTTTCATCCAAAATTGTGAATACCTTGTTACCAACCAGTTTGCTCTGTACATCCTCAGGTGTTGGTATGGAATAGTGCTGGCGTCTAACTGCCCTGTTTAGTTCACGAGGATCCAGACATAGTCTAAGCGAGCCATTTTTCTTTTCAGTTACAACCAGACTGCTGACCCATTTTGTTGGCTCTATAACAGGCGCAATGACATCAGTCAGTACTAACTGATCCAGGGTTTCTTTTAGTCTGTCCATTATGGCCAGGGGAATCTTTCTACATCCATGAACCACTGGAGGAACGTCTGGATCGATGTATATGTGATGCTCACCTGGGAATTCTCCTAGCCCTTGGAACACTTCTGGATATTGCTTCACCAGCTCATCTTTTGAAGACGGCACGGTTGCACTCACAGGCTCTACACGCTTAACCAGATTCAAATGTTCACAGGCGGCTCTGCCAAGTATTGGTGGAGTTGATTGCTCCGTGACAAAAAACAACAGCCTTGATTCATTTTGTCCCTTGTGACATTTCAAGAATACATAACCAGCTGGTCTGATCCTTGCGCCGCCATACGCCACTAACATGGTCTCTGTGGGCTTGAGCATGACGTCACCAGGTAGCTATCTGATTTGTTCAAGTGACAGGTGATTTGCATCAGCACCAGTGTCTAGTTTGAATTGAATAGGGATCCCTCTGACAGTCATGGTTGTGTACCACGATTCTTCATTTTTACTTATTGCATTTATCTGTGTGCATTGCAGGGTCCCCATAAACAAACTATCAACAGCTTGGAGTGTCTGCACAGACTTCATTTTGCACATTTTTGCATAATGGTTGGCTTTGCCACATGCTCTGCATTTAGCCCCATATGCTGGACACGATCTTGGTGGGTGTGTCTGTCCACACCTGGTACATGATCTTGATGTGCTATTGACTTTCTCTTTTTTGTTGTGTAACGGTGAGACTTTAAAAGTCTTATTTTTGTGTTTTGCTCCTTTGATCATGTCAAATGCATGCACTTCACTTTCTTTTTTCGCTGATGCCATTATGTTTATTCTTTCCTTGGCAATCTCAGATGCTCTGCATATGTCTATGGCCTTTTGTAGAGTCAGATTTGGTTCTCTCAGCAGTTTTTCTGTCACACTTTTGTCTGTCACACTAAAGACAATTTTGTCTCTTATCATATCGTCCTCAGACGCACCAAATTCACAATTTTTGCTTTTTTGTCTGAGTTCAGTTACAAACTTATCAATCTGCATCGGCTCTTGCATGATGCATGTCCAGAACTGATGTCTCTCAAACACCACATTCTTTTTAGGTGTGCAGTAGTTTCTGAAAGCTTCCAAAATTTTATCTACAGTCACTTCTTCTGGTGCTTCTTTTGCTATTTCAAAAGTGTTATAAATCTCTAGTGCTTCCTCACCTAATGAGTGTAGTAGAACTGCCACTTGAACTGTCACACTCTTTTTTGAGAGATCAGCTGCCGTCATGTACAACACGAACCTCTGCTCCCATTTGCGCCAGTTTTCACTCACGTTGCCAGTCAATGTCATCGCTGAGGGTGGCTTGAAGTGCTCCATTTTTGTCTAATGTGCACGTCACTTTTGCCCGAAGTCGTGTCTCAACTTTATATATTCTCGCCCTTCTTGCCGATGTCTTGACTATAACGTTGACGACAGCCCGCACTTCTGACACCATATCATGTTCTTGTTATGTGGGTTTTGTTCATATAAACATCAGAGGAGAGCACTGTGACTGTTGATCGTCTTTAATACTGCCACTAGAACACATACACCAGACCATGATCCCAACTTATACACATCTACCACATAACACTGCCCTCTAGCGGGACATTGATGTAACTAGCATCAATACTCACAGACTTGAGTTACTTTAATTACCTATGCAGCCGCATATACTACAACTAGAGAGAAGAAAAATGCCCTGGAGGTAACTGGTTCTTAACTTCTGTGATTATAATGTGTTTAAGGTTTTTAAGTAGCTAAATATTCAAGTGTTAAGGGCATTGATAAGTTAAGTGTGGTTATTCAGTCTAAGATTGTTTCACTGCTATCTATTGCGATTACGTTACACATTTTGTGCTATTTGTTAAAGTGCAAACCCTTTAGAGGAAAATGTCTGTCCAGGGCGATCTAGCTGAGCAAAATGATTCTCCATCACAAGAGAAAGTCTTATTTGCAGAGAATGAGAATATGGATGGTGTTGTGAGGGATCATCATGTATCATGTGAAGAGAAATCTGAGGCAAGACTTAAAGAGCTTAATTCTGTTTTATTAGAGACAAATGAAATCAGAAATCTTCCCGTGATAAACGTTTAACACCAAAGATGCAGGAGTTAAAAGAGAAAGAACTGACTCAAAAAGAGAAGTTTAAATCTGCATGTGAGAAATGGAAGTTTCAAGTCAGAGATGTTCGTTTAAAGTTAAAACATGAGTGCTCTGAAAGTGACTTGTGTGATATGATGGATGAGGTTGAGAGGCAAGAGTTTGAATTGAAAGAGCTATATGATAACATACGATTCCAAGCACCACCAAGCCAAGAAACTAGGAGGAAAATTGATGCATGTTCAGCTGTAACGGCAGACTTGTTGAAATTAATGAGGGTACGCATGGTGGAGGATGGTATGGAATTTGATGCTGAGGCTGAAAGAGCAAGGTTACGTATGCTGCTGGACTGCGAGTACGCTGAGTCCATATTTGGATCCACAGTTTCTAGAGCCATGGTTGTTAGCAACCATTCTAAACCTGCATCTGAGTCTGCAAGCATTTCAACTAAGAGAGCAGAGACTGCTGCGCTGTTAGCTGCAAAAAAAGCTGAAGTGGAAAGGGAGGCTGACATTGAGGCACAAAGGCAGCAACTGAAGAAGCTTGAAGATCGTAGAGACATTGAGGTTATGGAAGCAAGGCTCAGAGTGTATACTGAGGAGGAGTCAAGGGTAAGAAGTCAGCAGTGTGGTTCAGCAAGCGGTGACAGGAGCAATCACGGTCCTCTTGTTTCTGACACATCATGTTTGAATCAGCAAGTTACTAAAAGTGAAGTATCCTTAGTGCAGGCGTTACAAGGGTCCATGGCCCTGTCTCGACTTCCTGCCCCAGAACCCCTTGTATTTTCTGGCGACCCACTGAAGTTTATAGAATGGAGCACCACCTTTAAAGCTCTTATAGAGGGACGGTGCTCTAATCCTGCAGATAAGCTCTTCTACTTACAGAAGTATGTTGATGGTGAGGCAAGATCGGCTCTGGAAGGCAGCTTCTACAGGAAAGATGAACAGGCCTATCAGCAAGCGTGGGAGAAGCTGAATGCCAGATATGGTCACTCCTTTGTGGTGCAACGTGCCTTCAGAGAGAAACTTAATAGGTGGCCTAAGATTGGTGCAGCCGAGTACATCAAGTTAAGAGAGTTTAGTGACTTTCTACAATCATGTAGTGATGTTTTGCCGCACGTTAAGGGTCTTCAGGTGCTGAACGACTGCGAGGAGAATCAGAGGATACTGGCCAAGCTTCCTTTCTGGGTGACGAGCAGGTGGAACCGTTATGTCACAGAACAGCTGGACAAAGACAAAGATTATCCAAGCTTTAACCAGTTTGCCTCATTTGTATCAAAAGAAGCACGTATAGCATGTAATCCTGTGTCATCATTGTATGCACTAAAGATCGTTGAAGAGAAGCCATCAAAGGAAATAAAGCGTTCAAGAGTAAACACGTTTGCCACCACTACGAAGACTTTAGATGCAGCATGCGCTACGGCCGAATTCAGTAACATTATCAACCGTGAGACTGAAGAGTCTTGTAGAAAGAAAACTACATTCGTGTGTAGCACAAATTCGGTTAAATGGATGTTCTGTGATGAATGTCATTCTATTCAGGAATGTCAAAAACTAAGGGAAAAAGCAGCAGAAGAAAAGAGAAAGTTTGTCATGGAGAATAAGTTGTGCTTTGCATGTCTGAGAAAAGGGCATGGCTCCAAAGACTGCAGAAATAGAGCTGTGTGTGTGGTATGTAAGAAGCGCCACCCAACTTCGTTACATGAAGATCGTCAGCCAGGAGAGATGTCGGCTCCATGGACAGCTTTGCAGACTGAAGATAATGCATTCTCTCTAACATGCTGTACGAATGGAGGAGAAGGTGATATAACATCTATGATTGTCCCAATATGGTTGTCTTTACCTAACTCAGAGTCTGAAGTCTGCGTATATGCTTTATTAGACACCCAGAGTAGTCACACATTTGTTGACCAGGAAGTGTGTGAAAGCTTGCAGGCATTAATGGAACCGGTAAAACTAAAGCTTTCCACCTCTGGAAAAGACTCTGTTGTGTTGAGGTCACAGAGTTAGTGGACTTCGGGTTAGAGGATTTTCTTCGGACAGCCCTATCTGCCTGCCTCCTGTTTATACGAGGGACTTCATTCCCTTTGTGCGCACACACATTCCCACCTGTGAAACAGCTAAATGGTGGAGACATCTAGAAGTGATCGCAAATGAAATGCCCGCACGGATGGATTGTGGAGTAGGTCTTTTGATCGGTTATGATTGCTCCAGAGCTCTGGCGCCTCGACAGGTCATCACTGGCGGTGATGAAGAGCCTTACGCCATCAAGACGGACCTTGGCTGGAGCATCATAGGAGGAACTTCACAAGGTATAAACTCCAAGGATGTGATTGGTTTATGCCACCGCATATCAGTCAGAGGGCTCCCCTCCATGACACCCGCCGCTGTTATCAGAGCACTTGAGCTGGATTTTGTAGATACTCCAGGTGAAAAGAGTAAATCACAAGACGACGTTCAGTTCCTGCAGGTAGTAAAAGAGGGTGTCTATCAGAATGAATATGGCCATCTTGAGATGCCCCTTCCTTTCAAAATACGGCCCCATCTTCCAAATAATAGGAGGCTTGCATTAGGACGGCTGAAGCACCTTAAGAGGAAATTGGACAAGAATTCTAAATTCAGACATGATTATATGACGTTCATGGAAGGTGTCTTCAGAGATGGAGATGCGGAAATAGCAAATGAGCAACCAGATACGGGAAATGTGTGGTATATTCCACACCAAGGCGTCTATCACCATAGGAAACCAAATAAGATCAGGGTGGTCTTTGATTGTGCAGCTAAGTATGAAGGTACCGCCTTAAATGACCATCTATTGACTGGGCCTGACCTTACCAATGGATTGACTGGAGTGCTTTGCCGTTTCCGTAAACACCCTATCGCTGTCATGTGCGACATTGAGAAAATGTTTCATAGATTTCATGTTATTAGGGAAGATCGGGACTTCCTGCGTTTTCTGTGGTGGGCAAATGGAGATACAGACACAGAACCCCGAGAATATCGTATGAAAGTACATCTTTTTGGAGCATCATCTTCTCCAGGCTGCGCCAATTATGGCCTCAAGTATCTTGCCAGTATGAATGAGAGTGAATATCCCTTGGCTGCTGGGTTTATCAGAAACCATTTCTATGTAGACGACGGCCTCGTAAGCCTGGAATCTGTTGAGGTAGCAATCAAGCTGGTGAAGGAAGCTCAAGCTGTGTGTGCTAAAGGGAAGCTGCATCTTCACAAATTTATTTCCAACAACCGAGAAGTGTTGGAGTCCATTAGTTCCTGTGATCATGCTGCCGAAGTAAAGAACGTTGATTTCCATCATGACTTCCTTCCAGTACAAAATGTCTTGGGCGTAAGGTGGGATGTAGAGAATGATGTACTCACCTTTAAGGTTGTTATTGATGAGAAACCTTAGCCTGGATGCCAGCCGAACTTAGCCCCGCCCACAAAATTTTTAGGTCGGGAAGTTCGGTCAGGACTCGATCCGTTGAGGAGCTATTATGCCCGAACAAAAATTGTTCGGACCATTCAAATTGTCAGGAGCAGGCTTTATGCGATGATGGACAGATGAGCAACGGTAACGTAATCATCCACGTCATCAACGAGCGCTTGGGTTGAATTCAAATGACTGCCGCTGGAGAATTGAGATTTCACGAGTTCACGCTTACAAATTAGTCAGATAGAATAAATGCATATTTGGCGTGCTGTCTGAGGAGAGGGCTTGGGCTCGGTATTCGGCCCGAACCCAAAGTACTCCCCCCATATTCCTGGCTGTGGAAGAACAAGCCGAGAGTGAGTGGAGGGATGCTGAAAACTGTCAAGGAATGTTCGTGAGTTGTGAATAATATGAGTGAATAATATGCTTCCTCTCATGCTGATAGTGTAGACATTGTGTTTGATGACAAGTTGATTGGATTGATTATGTGAACGTGCTCCTGCCGAACTTTGTTTATGAAACATCATGTATAAATTCCGCCATCGCGTCTGTTATAGAAGATATCGACAGCGCATTAATTTTAAAAGAGGAAAAGAGAACCGTGATCAAGGCGTTTGTCGATCGGAAACATGAATGAAAACTTACTCCGTTGCTCTGATTGGTTGTAGGTCTATCCAATTGAGTGCAGAGGCATTTTCTTTCCTGGTACGGTTGAAACACGCCCCATAATCAAAGCTCAATGGACCAGTATCAGACTCACATTCTGACTATAATCTGAGTATGACGACATCAGGCTAGAGAAACCTGCCACACGACGTGGAATTCTCTCCATGGTGGCTTCAGTCTACGACCCATTGGGGTTCTTGGCCCCATTCATTATATCTGGCAAGAAGGTTCTGCAGGAGATGTGCCATAAGGGCATCGGTTGGGATGAACCGTTACCCTCTGAGCTGAGACCAAGGTGGGAGAGTTGGCTGAATGATCTGCCCAACCTAGAAAAGGTACAAATTCCAAGATGCTTAACCCCTCCAAATTTCGGACCGATTCTGAGAACTGAATTACATCACTTTTCTGATGCTAGCAGTCAAGGTTATGGACAGTGCTCCTATATCAGATTGATGAGTGAAAGTAAGATACATTGTGCCTTGGTTATGGGTAAAGCGAGAGTTGCTCCCATAAAAGTTGTCACTATACCAAGATTAGAGTTAACTGCAGCCGTCATTTCCGCTGCTGTGAGTAGTATGCTGAAGGAGGAGTTGGCACTCAGAGTTGATAGAGAATATTTTTGGACAGATTCTCAAGTGGTCCTTGGTTACATCAACAATGAAGCAAGAAGATTTCATGTCTTTGTTGCTAATCGCGTCCAGAGAATTCGGGAGGCCACCGATCCAAGACAATGGTATTACATCAATACGGGAGAGAATCCTGCTGACCATGCCTCGAGGGGCCTCACTGTAGAAGAGTTGATCAGTTCAAATTGGCTCACAGGGCCCAGATTCCTCTGGGAGAAAGAGGTATTTGCTAAACAAGGAACGTTGGAGCAACAGCAATTGTCACGATTATCAAAATGGACTACAGCTGTGAATGTCATTGCCCGGATTCAAAGATTAGCAAAGAAGATGAAGACACCAGAATCTTTAAGTGTGGAGAAAAGGAGGAGGGCCTCATTCACTCTCATTCAGCTTGCACAACAGGATGCCTTCAAAGAAGAGTTGAATGTACTCAGTCAAGACTCTGGTATGCTGCCTTATAACCATCCTTTGCATCAACTTAATCCATTCATAGAGGATGGAATAATGAGGGTGGGAGGACGATTGAGCAGAGCATGTGCACCTTTTGAATTGCGTTACCCAGCAATCCTTCCAAGGGATGGTGTTGTCACACACCTTATTTTAGCTCACCATCATCAAAAGATTCAACATCAAGGCAGGGGACAGACTCTGAATGAATTACGAGCCAATGGCTTTTGGATTATGGGTGGCAGTAAGGTGGTAGCACACTACATACGCCAGTGTGTTCCTTTGTAGGAGAGCTCGTAGGCCGCCAGAACAACAACGGATGGCGGACTTGCCCCGTGACCGCACTGATCCTTCCCCACCCTTTACTTATTGTGGCATGGACTGTTTTGGTCCTTTTTACACCAAGCAAGGTCGAAAGACATATAAACGATATGGCCTCCTTTTTACTTGTCTTTGTTCCAGAGCTGTCCACGTAGAGATGTTGGAGGACATGACGACTGATGCATTCATTAACGCTTTACGGTGTTTCATAGCCATCCGGGGAGCTGTCAGACATATTAGATCAGACCAAGGAACTAACTTCATGGGGGCAAGGAATGAGTTGAAGAATGCCCTAAAGGAAGTGAGTAAAGAGAGAGTGGCAGCATATCTGGCAGCGAAGCAGTGCGATTTCTGTCTGAACGCACCCAGTTCGAGTCATGCTGGAGGTGTCTGGGAACGGCAGATTCGAACCATAAAGGGCGTAATGAGTTCAGTTTTGGCACAAAGCACTGGAAGACTTAATGATGCTTCTTTACGTACGTTCTTCTATGAAGCTATGTCTATAGTCAATAACCGCCCATTGACAGTGGATGGCCTCAGTGATCCTACAAGCCTAGAGCCTCTAACCCCCAACCACCTGCTTACCATGAAGTCGTCTGTTCCACTTCCTCCACCGGGTACATTTGTTAAAGGGTCATGAAACCCCCCTCTTTCAGCTCAAGTCTAGCTCACAATCTTTTTGAAAAATGCAACTTAAATGGGCGTGGTGGCTGTGAGAAGAAGGGAGGGGAGTGGGTGTGGTACGGCAGGGGAGAGGAGAGGGGAGAGGGGGAAACTGTCATCGCAATGGCCCATGCATATCGACTGTCACTAAAAATCAGTGGTAAAACGTGAGGAAATGCTAAAAAAAAAAATGTTATAGCTGGCAAAGTTAAAGTCTAATGAAATACACTGATGCCTTATTTTTGTCCTTTCAAAAGTAACTGAATGCCCTGCTACATATATTTGCCTACATTAAGTATAATTGTATTTAAAACATATAACGTTTATGTATAATTATGTCATTATAAAATACATATTTGTTTATACACACACTATAAATGCATATATTTAAAAATAATAAATGTTCCGCTTAAAAAAAAAAAACGTTCCGTGGGCTACATAGCCTAGATCTACGCGCCCCCTAAACCCACATAGTAAAGATGGACAGTGACATAGAAATTTGCACGCATACGTTCCATACAATTGAGGTATTATCGAAATATCTAAATTTTAATAACGAGTGATTATTTAACAAAAGGCATGTAAAACGGTCAGGGTTACATTTTAGACACACACACGCGCACACACACACACACGACACACCTCTGAAGTGATAGAAAAGTCCTCGGAACCGCATCACTCGCAAGACGAAACCTGCATTGGTGTACAAGGCCGAAGTCCACCATTCTCCAGTTGAATGGTTGCTACACACACATATTTAGATGTGTCCGTGGGTGATGGCCGGAGTCCAGCTCGGGCAGCATCGCGGGGAAAGATGCACTGGAATTTTTGCACCACGAAAACAAACGCGCGTCCCATCATTGCCTCTCTCATCAGCTACGCGATATCACAGTTTGATATGTCTTGTCTGTCATTGTAAAGTTCCCCGTGGTGTCATGAATAATTAAGAGAAAGTGTCTTCTCATTGGATAAGAAAACTGAGCACGTGAATAATTATGAGACACCGATGAGTCATCAAAGTACTATAGTGCTCTGACACGATGAAGATTTTAAAACCGGAAGACGAAAATAGCGGAAAAAAACTAAAATGTAACCATTTTCCCCCTACTATTAAATCTAACAGATGCTAACATTGTCTTCAATGGTGTTCAACACACATACCTGTGTTAAAATCTCAGAAAATGTGGTTTAGGGTTTCATGACCCTTTAAGGAAGATCTTTATGCAAGGAAACGTTGGAGGCAGGTGCAGTATTTGAGTGAACAGTTTTGGAGCAGATGGAGGATATATCTTGCTAATATCTCTCTCAGGCAAAGATGGCACACACCAAGGCGGAACGTGCAAGTAGGGGACATTGTCATTGTCAAGGAAGAGGAAATTCCCCGCAACGAATGGAGGTTGGCCAGGGTCATTGAAGTTTGCAAAGCTGATGATGGACTGGTACGGAAAGTTACAATACAGATTGGGGATCGGAAGTTGGGAAAAAGGGGTGAACGCCTCACTAAACCCTCTATTATTGAACGCTCTATCCAAAAGTTGGTAGTTCTTGTAGCCATAAGTTGAAAATTAATATCGCCCTATCACTTATTAGAAGTTTAGTCATATTAGGACCATGCTGATATTAGGTGGTATCTTGGATACATGTTGATTTGTGCTGTTTAATATTGGTGAATATTAGAATGTGAAGTATGGTGAACAATTTGTTCTTTTTAGTGTAAGAATGTGTAATTATGAATTATGCTTTTTGAATTGTTGTTGTTGTTGTTTTAATTTTGGAGCCTGGAAATTACCATTGATTATTTGATTGGTTGTATTTTGTAGGCGTTTTTGTTTTCTTTTGCTGTTGTTTTCTTTTTATTTGTTACTCAATGGTAATTTGGTGGGAGTGTAGCTGACACTGGAAAGTCAGCTGTGGGTTATGACATTTTGCTGATTTTGGTGGTTAATGTTTATTTTTTGACTTTATAGTTTAAATGTGTATCTCTGTGTATTATGATAATGTCATAATTTTGGTTTGCCATTTGTACTTTATTATTATTCAGTTTATTTAAGTTGAGTGTCATGTGACCCGTGCTGATTTATTTCACCTGGACGTGTTAGCGTCAACTGAATGAGATGTGAATTCAGATAGGCATGTTAGTGCTCCTGACTTAATCTACTGCTGGTTACCAGGCGAATACGGTAAAACTGTTAATGTTTTGTATATTATGTTTGGTTTTGTGTCCGTGGTGGTGTTGTGTGTAAATTATGGTTTGTTTTCCTTTTGTGTCTAGTTTTCACGGTGTCTCTTCAATAAATAAAAAATGGACATCAGTACTTCGGAAGCGTGGACTGTTTAATAACCAGCGAGTAGTTACAAGACCCCTGAAGGTGTCCTGTGGTATCTGGCACCAAGATATTAGCAGCAGATCCATTAAGTCCATTAAGTTGTGGCGTGGTAATAATAATAATTAGTTACATTTGTATGGCGCTTTTCTAGGTACTCAAAGTGCTTTTACATATGGAAGGGGGAAATCTCCTCAACCACCACCAATGTACAGCATCCACCTGGATGATGCGACGGCACCCATATTGCGCCAGAACGCCCACCACACACCATCTTACTGGTGGAGAGGAGAAAGAGTGATGAAGCCAATCAGTATATATGGGGATGATTAGGAGGCCATAATGGATAAAGGCCAATGGGCAACTTTGTCCAACTTTGTCCTCTTTTTCCAAAGGACATCCTGGGATTTTTAATGACCACAGAGAGTCAGGACCTCAGTTTAACGTCTCATCCGAAGGACGGTGTTTTTTGACAGTATAGTGTCCCCATCACACTATACTGGGATGTTAGGACCCACTTTAGGACCATCCAGGTACTGACCAGGCTCAACCCTGCTTAGCTTCAGTGTGCAACCAGTCTTGGGCTACAGGGTGATATGGCTGCTGGTGCCTCCATGGATTGGATTTTGTTGGTCCAGCACATCCCACAGATGCTTAATCAGATTGAGATCTGGGGAATTTGGAGGCCAAGGCAACACCTTTAACTCTTTGTCATGTTCCTCAAACCATTCCTGAACATGTTTTGCAGTGTAGTGTAGCATTATCCTGCTGAAAGAGGCCACTGCCATCAGGTCAAAGTAACATCCACATGACATGAATGCCAGGACCCAAGGTTTTGCAAAGAAAACATGATTTTATCAGACCAGGCAACCTTCTTTCATTGCTCCATGGTCCAGTTCTGACTCTCATGTGCTCATTGTAGGCACTTTGGTGGACAGGGGTCATCATGGACACTGACCAGTCTGCGGCTACGCAGCTTCATACGCAGCAAACTGTGAAGCACTATGTGTTTTGACACGTTTCTATTATGGGCAGCATTAAGTCTTTCAGCTATTTGAGCTACAGTAGCTCTTCTGTTTGATTGGAACAGACGAGCTTGCCTTCGTTTCCCACATGCATCAATGAGCCTCGGGCACCATGACCCTGACGCTGGTTCACCAGTTGTCTTCCCGTGCACCACTTTTAGTTGGCACTAACCACTGCATACCAGGAACATCCCAAAAGATAAGCTGTTTTGGAGATGCTCTGACCCAGTTGTCTAGCCATCACTTCAAAGTCAGTCATTCAGGTCTTTTCTTGCCCTTTTTCCCTTTTTTCCTTAATCTGTTTCCTAGCTCCCGAGCTCGTGAATCAGTATATCGTGCACATGAATTTGGGCACTGGTAAGGATGCTGGCTCACTACACATTGGGACACTGATGACTCTATGTCTGGCGACGTGACAACGTCCTCATTGTACAACATCACTACATGATGTTTTATTAACAAAGTTTGTGAGGAACACATTCAAATTATCTATCCAATCATCACATCATTCCAATCATCACATCATTCCAACCAGCTGTCAACAATCAGTGATATATATATAAATAAAATATACATGCAGTCGACTCACCTATGTTCCTCGACAGTTTTCAGCATCCCTCCACCAACCTCACGTCTCCTCACACTCACCTGGTTTCTTTCCTAACTAGAAATACGGGGGGAGTACTCTGGGTTTGGGCCAAAATACAGAGCTTGGAGCCCTCTCCTCGAACAGCACGCCAAATACGCATACTACTTTACTCTGATTATTTGTAAGTGTGAACTCGTGAATGGTAGGCTACTGCATTTATGAACAACAGCAGAGCTGATATCTTTCTGACATAATGTTATTCAAAAGTATACATTATTTATACTTTGCTTGTTACGTATACGTGTAACATTTCAGCCGTAAATAAATTATAAATGTTAACTTGATTGTTCATTACCTGCCTAGTGATGCATGTTTATGATGAATTATAATAAAATAATGGTCTGTATTTTTTAAATAATCTATCACGTGTCATTATGTTGTGAGTTTGCTCACGTGATTTAAGTTGCACACTTCAGAGCTTTTGTTAAGGGAACATAGTGAGTATGGATGCTCCCTGGTTTTCCCTGGTTTATGTTGGGGCTGGTTCAGGTTTGGGATAGTAATTTTAAAGACAAAAACAAGTCCATAGTAGGTCTTCTTTTAGACAGGCAAACATATGTGTATACAGGAAAGAGATTGTTGTATTATGTTTATTTTGAAATAAATGTTAAAAAACACACACACATGCCAGCAAGGCTAATAATATTTTGGCTACATGTAATAGTGAGTTAAATGAAAGTATAAAACTGAATAAAAAAAATCAAATGTAGTTGGATCTTTCTCAGGATGTCACCAATGCTATATGCCCTTTTTAAAACATGGCTGTCTGATTTGATGGCAGGTCTTGTTGAATGTTGTTAGACAGGCTCAACTACAGTGTCTAAAAACCCTGCCAGGTTGGATGTTGAACCCCCTGCCATTTCCGTCTGCATTCTCTGTCTTTGAAGGGAGTATCAATTTGACTGCACTTGATCTGGTTTGCAGGCATGAGAAAGGAATAAAAAAAAAATTCAATTACTGACCAAGAGCAATATCAGCAACAGCTATTATAAAATAGTCAACATTTCAAAGAACTGTAGCCAAAGTTTAAATCAGGCCTTAAATAAATAAATGCTAGTTGGCAAATTATACTGTAAAAAGATTTGCATTATCTATAATCGTTATAACTGCATTGCATTATTTAAATATAATATAATATTGTATTGATTACATGAGATTTTTTTTTAGCCAAATTGATAACAACTCTAATACTCTGTAATAGACTGATTTCATGTATTGAAATATGTGTTGAATGAACATTTTATAAATGTAAATATAAGTATTTACCCGCAAAAAGAAAACGATGCAAGTCATTACCAGCCCATATATGGCCATGACTCCAAATGCGACCCACCAAACCAGGTGACTCTCGTGTTGACAGCGATCACGCCTTTTAACTTGGCTCTCTGTTGACAAACCCACAAAAAAAGAGAAACACAAAATGTGACTTTAAACTGTACATGAAGTCATATTGGCAATTTTTTTTATCTAGATAATGCTCATCTTTTTAGTCTTGTTATACATTAACAACCATTAAAAATATACCTTCAACAAACACAATAGTCTGCGGAGTGTATGGCGCTTTCTTAAATGGAGGAGGATAGTTTATATCGGCCTCACAGGTGTACAGGTCTGTAAAATTCGTAGTCACACCGAGCAGGATGAAACTGGTTCTGTTATCCAAAACATTAACACTGAGATTTGCAGGGAAATTTGGGCTCTTGCTATTTATGTTGTTGGATGTATCATTTATCTTGATAGAAGTGGAGGTGACCATGTCTGGGCCTTTAAATAATTTGAAGTCCATTTCTGTTGCACTGAGTACAGGGCAGGGCACATTAACATTGCTGTTCACTGCCACATGCTTAACCGGTGGGAGATTGCCTGCAGTGTAGAGAAGACAAAAGTCACATAGTTCCATCATTAACATCACAAAACATCTTAATGCATGGTATTCAACCTTTCATTTTGCAAAACCTGAAATCTCTTATTGGTCTGGCACAATGTTAATTTACTATACTTATATTACATTATTTATTTTATACTTGAAGATGTCTGATTTTGTAGAAGTGGTTATGGAATCCACAAATCACCACAGTCACCCACGTTGCAGCAGAAGATGGCTTCTGTTCTCAAGATCGCTCATAGGCTCTCTGTGTATCCTATCTTACAGTTACATTGCTATTCCATTAAGTTATATGCACTTCTTTAAAAAAAAAAAAAAAAAAAAAAAATCCCATTGGATATAAGACCAGTAATTTATAGTTTTGTCTTTTTAGTTTCGTGGTGGTCGGAATAACTTTATGTATGCTGAATATACACAGGCACTTACAAAATATATGCCAGAATAACTAACCCGAACAACCGTTTGACTGGTTTCTTAATTTCACAAATCTTTCATCACAACTTTTGCCTGTAAGAGTGGAGAAATGTTGTCATAGAGACAGTTTCTGTGTGAACAAACTGCTTTGAACCTCAGGGAAAGAGTGAATCATCTTCATGAAGAATCATTAACTCTCTCAGCACTGCATTTTCTCTTGTCAGATTGTCAGTGGCAATGCCAAACATGTCAGCTTGTTGCAAAATGTATAGAATATTTGCTGCAAGGTCCCACTTTATATTAAGTGTCTTATGTACTAACGTTGAAATTAAGCATTTGATACAATGCATTTATTGTGTACATTGTGTTTTACATTGTATTTTTTTTTTTTTTTTATATATATAATTTGCATCTATATAATTACACTGTTGACCCTTCCCTTACTCCTTAACCCACCCTTGAACCTAACCATACCACCAAACCTGTGTTTATCCTTACCCGTATCCCACCTCAAGAGCAGCAGAAGTGTTTTGTAATACAACATGAACACAATTTTTTCACCTACTATAAGTGTGATCTGCGAAATGGGTTCTAGCTTCATGCACTCAACTTTGTAGCCTCACAAATTAAATATTTGTGGTAAAACTGATTGTACTGTAAATGTGTCTGACTGCATAATAATTAATGTATCCAATCCTCACTCAATCAGTTAGTTTGTATTTTGATATTTAAGAAATCTAGCAACTCATACACTGGCACCAATGTATGTTGTTGCACAGATTTCAGTGTGACTGACATGTAAGGAACTGACAAATATTTAAATTATAAAAAATAAAAAAAACTGAAATTTAAATTTACACATACATAACTAACTTTATTTGCTTTTCCAATAGTCAAACATTTTCTATTTATAAATAAGACTTAATTTAAATCATCAGTTCTCTTCTGTATATATTGTTGTACTGTTTTGTTGAAAATCTTCATGACTAAGTGCACTTAACCGCACTTCAGCAGCAGTTTATAGCGACAAAGTAGCAGAACATTATTTATTGTTAAACTCTGTGTATATTCATCATCCACACAAAAGGATATTATAGATATATTGAAAAATTGGTGAGGAAGAAGATATGAAGCAACAGGTAAAGCACCAAGATTAAAAAATTTTAAATGTCTTAATAAAATGTCTTTATATTTTGCCACTTATAAAAATGGTCTCGTGTTCATTTACAGGTTATAAACATTCTGCATTTATGGCCTATTATGAGGTTTTTATTTTATATAGCCTATATATATACAGTATATATATATATGAAGAGTTCAGATGCAAAAGCATCTAAGTGCCATCTGAAATTTTCTTCTAGAATGATAATTTTTATCAAGCTCGTATATTTAAGTTCAGTAATTTCACTTAAATGGCAATGAAAACTACCTATTGTCATTTAAGTGAAATTACTGAACTTAAATAAACGAGCTTGATAAAAATGATCATTCTAGAAGAAAATTTCAGATGGCACTTAGAGGCTTTTGCATCTGAACTATATATATATATATATATATATATGTATATGTATATGTATATGTATATATATATGTATATGTATATGTGTATATATATATCACAGTCTATGAGATATATATATATATATATATATATATATATATATATATATATATATGGACTCCACAAGATCTCTTAAGATTAATCTTCTTAAATATGATTATTTATTTATTTATATTTGACTACCATAAGGGCATTCCCGTCAGCCCACACAAACTGTAGCCAGGGTGTAAACAAAATATTTTATGGTATCTTGTTATTGTGACTTTACATTGCATAATTTCTACTTAAAATATGCACACTTTTCCTATGAACCGAGACTTCATATCAAAATGTAGACTTTAGTTTTTAACATTTAAGTTTGCCATTTCAGGCCTTTCTGCTCAAAGCTGCTTGCAGTTATAAACCAAGGACAATGTCTCATTGGTCCTGGTCACATTCCGTCCCATCCTAAATTAGGGTTTTTTTCTACAAAATAAAAAAATAAACACATTCTTAAAAAGGTACTAATTCTACAGTAACTGCTTTTATTCAAGTAAAAATCATTTAATAACTAAATCAGCCATAATACATTAGATACATTATACTAGACTTCAGATACACAAAATAACATTAGATAAGACTTAAGAAAACAATCGCATATAACTTGCATGAGTGTCTATGTAACCCACTGTATTGCATTTTTAAAGTTATCACAGAATCAAGATCTTACCTTTGCACATGCTCTGTGTTTCAGATCGGGTGCTATGGAAGAGACAGAGACTTAAGAGGGTCACAGATGTCCTGAAAATCTCCATCTGTTGTATTCTAAGTCTTTACACAATGGAAGTGCTGTTAAAAACGGCAGATCTACCTTTCGGTTTGGCACTATGGCGTGCTTGTATGGCAAATTCAGCCTTCGGTGTAACAGAAGAACAGATCGCAAGCCAAACAGGAAGTTTCCATTTTCTCCTTGCACCCTTTGTGGTTGATGTTATTTGCATGTTAAGGTTTCATATAGTGCGTTTGGTAGAGATTCTCATGGCATCATACAGTAGCTGGTGTTTTCTCATTGAGGGGAGGTAGTAAAGGAGACCCCTGTAGGTGTTTTCTAGTAAACTGTCTGTTTGAGTATTGTCGGGGGGGGGGGGTATTTAGGGTTAAAGTGGGTTTGTGCTTGAGAGTAACAGATGCAGAAAGTGAAAGAGAGAGAGGGAGAGGGAGGAAGAAAAAGAAAGCCAGCTCCTAGAGGCTCTTCAAAGTTAAAATGACAGAAACATACACACCCTTGATCAGAAAAGGCCTGCATGTATTTTTTTTTAAAGTGCATTAAAAGCATTTTCTGACTGTCTGGCTCCCAAGGTGACACATTCAAACACATGATGTGGGGGGAAATGCCTTTAAGCTGATTTAGTAAATCTTCATGTTTCCTGTTTTTAATCTAGCCTAAAACTGGGTGCACGTCAGAGGCAGTGCACTTTGTGATCTCTATGGCAACCAACCCACGATGCTGACGATGATCTGTGTTCATTGTGCTCTTTCCTTAATGGAAGGAAAGATTAATCAAGTTTCCTCTTATATTATTCATGAGATGAGAACAGTCGCAAATTATGAGGTTTTGTGGTTCTCTTTATATTTAGATCTAAACCTAGAACTGGTTTCAGACCCCTACATGCACTAGCACCCCCTTAAATCTACTTCCTGTGTGAACCACAAAACGTGACGACATGTTTACAGAGCCCATGAATGAGATATAATAGTGCTTCCAAACAAAAAGTATTGGAACATCAGAATGAAATCCCATGCATGTGTTATATTCTATCCAACATATAGGTGTCTTAGTTTTACCGACCTTAAAAATATTACAATGTTTTCATTTTTAAGGTTGTACAAATGCTTTGCCAAATGAATGTTTTATAAATAAAGTTTTTTTGTTTTGTTTTTTAAATCAAACAAATAAATAAATGTGCAACCCCATTTTCAGAAAAGTTGGGACATTCTGTAAAATAGGAAGTAAAAGTTGGCAAACCACAGCCAAAAATAGAAAAATATTTATGTCATGCTCCCTTCATCAGACAAACTTGGTCTTCATCATCCCCTTCATCTAGAAACGTCACCTGTGGTGAGAACATACAATACATATTTTTTCTATTTTTTGAGCTGTGGTTTCCAAACTGTTCTCCTTTTTTTTAATTTTCTGGTGGATGGTTTGCAAACTGTCCTCCTTTTTTTAATTTTCTGGTGGTTGAGCACCCTCATTGAGCATTTCTGCCCTTTAGTTGTGTGCACTTTGTGTTGAAATTTTGTGGAACATTTTGTAAAATGCTATTTAAATCAATAATCTGTGATTTGTTAATTCTCTTTAACCTTTTTTTAACTGTTTAGGCCTTGTCCACACGAAGCCGGTGCGTTCCCTATCCGATCATTTTTTTTCCTCATTCTAAAAAAAAATTCCGTAAACACGGCGTCGTCTCAAGAAATATCTGCGTACACACGAAACCACTGAAACCGACTGAAAACGGTGTAGTATATATGCCCGACCAGTATGGGGCGCTGTAATTCTGCCACAGAGATACACTATACACGGAGAAGAAGACTTTGAGCATGCGCATAACCTTGCGCGCTGTATTCGAACCAAGAAGAAGAAGACAGATTATCGCTTGTTGCTCACCACAGTTGCATAGAAGCAATAGATTCTGCTGTAATAAAGCTAGTAGGCTTAGTAGCTTCTGCAGCACGAACACAATCATGTAAGTCCGCCATTATTGTTGTTGCTGTTACGCGTGACACAGACGGCACGTGATGTGATGACATCATCGTTTCACAAAATATACGGATTGGCTGTACACACGAAACCGCAAGGGTGTCGTTTTCAGATTTATCCACTTTGGGACCCGGTTTCAAAAAATAGCGGTTTCAGTCTCCCAAAACGCCGGATCCGTGTGGACGAAAAGCCAATACGATAAAAAATGTATACGTATACAGCGAAATGCGTCTGCGTGTGGACGGGCCCTTAAAGTACAAAGAAAAGATTTACAATGTTTTGTACTGACCAACTTTTTTATTTTGATGGCTGTAACACATTTCAGAGGCATGTTTCCCACTGTGTCACATCACCTTTCCCTTAAGTGTTCGTCCGACTGTTTGTACTGTCTGTATTATTTTATTTTTCTAAACTGTTTTAATTATTCTTATTTCTTTTTATTATTTTAATTTCTTCTATGTAAAGCACTTTGAATTGCCATTGTGTATGAAATGTGCTATATAAATAAACTTACCTTGCCTTGCCTAAGTGTCATCCCCCCCCCCCCCCCCCCTTTTTTTTTTCTTTTTTTTTTCTTTTTTTTAATGAAAATGCACATTCCGAACTTAAAGGGATAGTTCACCCAAAAATGAAAATTCTGTAAGTAATTACTCACCCTCATGTTGTTCCAACCCCGTAAGGCTTTCGTTCATCTTTGGAACACAAATTAAGATACTTTTTTTCTGAGAGCTGGATCACTCCTCCAGGCTTCTATGGGATTGAAACTTGCCAGCCCAGAAAAGTTAGTAAAGACATTGTTAAAATAGTCCTACAGTGACTACAATGGCTCAACCACAAGTTCATCAAGCGACGACAATACTTTTTGTGCGCAAAAAAACAACAAAAATAACGACTTTATTCAACTATTCATTTTCGTCTGTGTGGGCCTGAATGAATTCACGTAGTGTAACAGCGCTGCGCGTCTGGGTTATTGTCCGGCTCACTATTGGCTGACGCTGGTCATGTGTGTGATGCGTGTGACGTACAACACAGAATGCGTGACGTTCATTTTTGGGTGAACTAACCCTTTAAATGGTTGTAATTCAAGAATGCTTATGGAATATGTTATATGCCAATGTAACAAGACATTTTTGCAGATTTTTGTAGAAGTGAAATAAATTTAGAAAGTGAAACAGAAAAAAAAGTTATAGAAGTTTGAGTTTATGAAAATGTACAATGTAAAAATGTATTTATTTATATTTTATATAAAATCAGATCAAAAGCACGCACATCCAAAGCAATATGTTGCTCAAATTGGGTGCTCGACAAGAAAATTAATAAAAAATAATTTTTTATAATATATTATTTTATATTAAATATATATTTTCAAAACATGTTGGACTCTAAAATTGCAAGAAAATGAAAGCCAAAAATCTGAACAAGTTGTGTTTCAAATTTTAGGTTGATATCTCAAAAAATTTGCTTTCAGTAAGATTTTGTTTGGGCGCAGTACCAAACTTTTTCACTAGGTGACCTCCATTTCCATATATGTTTTGAGTGATCTGAAACATATATTTCCACAATTTTCATACAATTTTTGAAGTAGACATCCTATTCAGAAGTAGTATGGGAAGTTTGGCAGATTTTGATATGAATTCAACCTCTAATAAACACATAAAAAAGAACACGTATGTGCGCTATAGTTCGCTGCCACATCACAAATGGTGAATCTATCATTTTTTTCTAAAAAAAATTGAATGGATGTTATCTTTTGACCTCTTGGCATGAAAACAAACTGAGATTTCTACCTTTATTTCATGATTTTTCATGTTCATTACTATTTCAAAATAAAGGTCTGAACACGCCTTAGGAGTATGAAAGTATTCTTGTTGCAAATTGATCAATTTCGACTCCTCTGTAATTTAGAGATTAGAAACTAGAGATTGTAAGCTTTCAAATGATATATAGTTTGTCAAGATTAGTTTAGGTTTAGTATAGGATATTACTGTTTTAAATATGTAGGCTAATGGCTTTTGGGCCCACCGGTGTGTCTCTGTACAATCCCAATATGCCTCCATGTCCATGGTACCTTCACACACATGCAAGTCAATGATGCATTGATGCACCCCCATACCATGATAGATGTTTGCTTTTGCAACAGTCGCTGATGAAAGTCTGGATGGCTCTTTTTGTGTTTGGGATTTGTTTTTTTCCAAAAACAAGCTGAAACATGGACTGATTGGACTCATCTGACCACAGCACACATTTCCACTGTCTTTGGACCATCTGATATGAGCTCTGACCCAGAGAACTCGTCGGCATCTCTGCATAGATAGAATTGATGTTTAGCTTGCTTAACAGGATTCTCTGGATTCCCTGAATCTTGTCAGAATTATATATAGACCTATGGTATGGTGAAATGCCCAAATTCTTGGCAATCTTGCATTGAGAAATGTGATTTTGGAATTGTTTGAAAATCCTCTCATGAAATTTGGCAAAAAGTGCTGAGCCATGACCCATCTTTGCTGGCAAACACTTTGAGCCTTTGATCGAGGCTCCTTTAACCCTTAAATGCATCATTATTATACATATTAGTGACCCTGATCTATATCTAACACGGATGGATCTCTACCTGTCACTGTAATAGAAAACTCACATGATATTAGAGTAACTTATTTTGTTACCCTCTGGACAGTTTGTTTTATGTCTGGCAGATGTTTTATACCATCATCACTGCCCTCGTCAAAGCTCATATCCTAGTCCATTCAGCATCTGGCTCATATTCACAATCTCAAACATATTCTCAAAACTATATCTTTTTCAACATCTTCAAAATCAATATTTTAATTGCTGACAGCTTCTTTACCAGATCCACCACCAAGTGACAGTGACACTATTATTTGATTGCGTTCAGTACTTGCTCTGCAGTAAATCTCTGAGACATTTCAAGTTTTGCTGATGATACTTCCTATTCTTTTTCTGGTTGCTTTATGGAGCTTATAATATGACAAAATGATTTGAATTTGAATTGTGTAAATTTGAATATGACAAAATGATTTGAATTTGAATTGTGTAAATTTGAATTATTTGCAAGTGTAAAAATAGTTCTGAATTTGATTTTTTTTTTTACGAATATTGAACATTTGAAATTTAACAAATTGAAATGTTTTTATGGCTGAATTTTATAGACATGTATTTTCAAACAGCTAGTTTTTTTGTTCTGAATTCTTATACTGCAAATATTCAGTTTAAAAAAATACAGATTCAAGTTTTCAAGATGAAGAAATTCGGATCTTCAAATTCAGTTTTCTAAAATTCAATCTCAAAAATTCAATTTAAAAAAATTCAGGTCTTACAGAAAGTAGGTCACAGGTCATCCACAGGGAAGAATAAATTATCTCAGATAAGTCGAACAGAGCATTTTGGCTGCACTGCAGTAGTTTTCTGCCGCAAACGCGGTGGTGGTTCAAGATAATCAGTGTATCTTTCGTTCAGTCGGTTTTTTATTTAATATTAAGAGTAGAAAAATGAGAAAACAGCTTGAGTATTAGATTTCTATTATTCTAATAATAGTCCGCTGCAGCAGTTGCATGGATAAAGCGGTTGCTAATAAAATGCTAAATCAGATATATGTACAATAACATTACGATGACCTTCAATCGATTTAAATAGTAGGCTACATGGGGTTTAATTTGTCATTTAATGAGATGTAACCTGATATATGTTATCAGGCATAAATACATAGATCCGCTGCTAACTGATGTGTATCTTAATGGTCCAGTGGTAGAATTTTCGCCAACCGTGTCAGAGGTTCTGGGTTTTAATCTGCTCTCGCATAGTTTTTTTTCTTTTTCTCGTATAATTATTTTTTTCCCTCATCAAAACCGATTATGTTCATCAGTGGTTGTATATTAAGCAGGGGCACGTTTGTGTGCATTATGTTTTGTGATTTCACCAGAACGAATAGAGAGTATCCGCAACGGATTGAAGCGCGCGTCCGAGTGAAGACAGTGCAGCGTGTGCGCGAGCCACACGAGAAAACACTGTCCACTGATCGCAGCGGCAACGAGCACTTTGATCACTTGATTTAAAAAAACACATTTGAGCGCTTGATCGTCTCTTATTTAAAAAACGAACGAAATGAATGCTCTGCCAGATGTTTTATTTATTTGTACATTCGTGCCGTGAGATGTTTTATCGACCCTGGCAAAAAGTGGTGGGGACATGTCCCACCCGCAAATTACGCCTATGCCTATAGCCTATTTTCCGGACTGTATAGGCTAAGTCACGTTTTATCATGAAACACGCTGTGGTTTATTCCAAAGTGACTCAGGCATATATAATGCATTTAACGTTAAATAATCTAAATGTTGACTTTCAAAAGTAGGCGCGCCTACTGGAATAAGTAGGACTGTGTGCGGCACAGCTTGCCCTTTATATTGTACAACAGACCAATTAAATTAGGCAGAATAATTGTTATATGTTTGGTTGACTGTGTTTTATTTTGATAATGAGCAGTCTGCGATATGAAGCAACGCCAGAACTGTTGTGTGAGAGCGCGATGCGCCAGCGCCATCACTTGGATTTGTTCCACTGCTGGGAAATAACTTAATACTCGTACAGATAATATGACATCATTCGAAACAGAAAAATGTATATTTTTATTTGTGTACATTCAATGACTACAAAATAGCATGCCATTGAAAAATAAATAAAACAACATGATGCGCTGCTTTAGCTCGTCTCGGTCTCTTTAGATCTTTCTGGCGCTCACCAAAAATGAACCAGAATACAGAGAATAGCCTTTTCGGCGCGCCTACTTTTGAAAGTCAACATTTAGATTATTTAACGTTAAATGCATTATATATGCCTGAGTCACTTTGGAATAAACCACAGCGTGTTTCATGATAAAACGTGACTTAGCCTATACAGTCCGGAAAATAGGTTATAGGCATAGGCGTAATTTGCGGGTGGGACATGTCCCCACCACTTTTTGCCAGGGTCGATAAAACATCTCGCGGCACGAATGTACAAATAAATAAAACATCTCCAGTTATCTGGCAGAGCATTCATTTCGTTCGTTTTTTAAATAAGAGACGATCTAGCACTCAAATGTGTTTTTTAAATCAAGTGATCAAAGTGCTCGTTGCCGCTGCGATCAGTGGACAGTGTTTTCTCGTGTGGCTCGCGCACACGCTGCACTGTCTTCACTCGGACGCGTGCTTCAATCCATTGCGGATACTCTCTATTCGTTCTGGTGAAATCACAAAACATAATGCACACAAACGTGCCCCTGCTTAATATACAACCACTGATGAACATAATCGGTTTTGATGAGGGAAAAAAATAATTATACGAGAAAAAGAAAAAAAACTATGCGAGAGCAGATTAGAACCCAGAACCTCTGACACGGATGGCGAAAATTCTACCACTGGACCATTAAGATACACATCAGTTAGCAGCGGATCTATGTATTTATGCCTGATAACATATATCAGGTTACATCTCATTAAACGAAAAATTAAACCCCATGTAGCCTACTATTTAAATCGATTGAAGGTCATCCTAATGTTACTGTACATATATCTGATTTAGCATTTTATTAGCAACCGCTTTATCCGTGCAACTGCTGCAGCGGACTATTATTAGAATAATAGAAATCTAATACTCAAGCTGTTTTCTCATTTTTCTACTAATATTAAATAAAAAACGACTGAACGAAAGATACACGGATTATCTTGAACCACCACCGCGTTTGCGGCAGAAAACTACTGCAGTGCAGCCAAAATGCTCTGTTCGACTTATCTGAGATCATTTATTCTTCCCTGTGATGACCTGTGACCTACTTTCTGTAAGACCTGAATTTTTTAAAATTGAATTTTTGAGATTGAATTTTAGAAAACTGAATTTGAAGATCCGAATTTCTTCATCTTGAAAACTTGAATCTGTATTTTTTTAAACTGAATATTTGCAGTATAAGAATTCAGAACAAAAAAACTAGCTGTTTGAAAATACATGTCTATAAAATTCAGCCATAAAAACATTTCAATTTGTTAAATTTCAAATGTTCAATATTCGTTAAAAAAAAAATCAAATTCAGAACTATTTTTACACTTGCAAATAATTCAAATTTACACAATTCAAATTCAAATCATTTTGTCATATTCAAATTTACACAATTCAAATTCAAATCATTTTGTCATATTCAAATTTACACAATTCAAATTCAAATTATTTTGTCATATTCAAATTTACACAATTCAAATTCAAATCATTTTGTCATATTATAAGCTCCATATTGCTTGCGGTATAGCTATGAGTGAAACTTCACTTCATCACTTCATCATTGTTTATCAGACATTGCCACCTTGTGGAATTAAGGTGAATTGCACTTATTCAGTCATCAAAGATTCGATTATTGTTGTGCAGAAAAAATATAATGACATCCCGGGTCACTATAGGTATGCGTTAAGGGCTAATACTCAATAATGATACCCTCAGTTCACCTGCTTATTGTGGACTGCTTCAAAACAGTTTAACTTGGATATTGTGTAATCTTTATACTTTTATTTTGCTTCTGTCCCAACTTTTTAGGGAATGTTGCAGCCATCAAAATCAAAATTCAATTAAGTTAGTTACTGAAAACATTGGAAATATTTTCTGTATACCTTTGTCAGTTAAATAAAGGTTCAAGATAATTAATAAGTCACAGATTATTGACTGTATTGCATTTTACAAAATGTCCCCACTCTCTTTTTGTAAATGGGGTTTTATTTATATAAAAAATATATTCCAAAAAAAAAAAAAAAAAAAAAATATATATATATATATATATATATATATATATATATATATATATATATATATAATATTTTAATTATCAATTATATAATTACATAAACATATTACCTCATTTAAATAATGTATTATAAATAATTTAATTTATTATTAATAATATAGTTAATTGATTATAGTTTTAGTATTAGTATTGTTTATTATTATTTTTTACTTATTAATATATTCTTAATTATTATCACTTTGTTAATAGCTTGGCGTTTGCTGTAATGAAGTGGCAAAACCTTACCGTTGATCTCATGCAGTTTTGGTTTTCTCCGCTGGGGGGAGAACGTTACTTTCTGTTAGTTCATTTGTTACTTCGTTCTCCAAAACAAATAAACTAACGTTACTCAACTAAAAAATCATTGACTAAGAATAAAATCGAATATTTTATCAACAATTGAAATTAACTTCAATTTAACAATTTCGAACAGTCGTAGAAATCAAGACTGCGTCTAAATTATGCAAAACGGGTCTCCAGAAAACTAATCCTGGATAACTATCTAATAAAACAGATGTATTTCATTATTCTAGCCGTCTGTAATCCAGTCAGTGCCATGATACATGCACACATCACACATGTGCTGCTGTCCGTTCCGTTGCAGTGGTGCTCACTGCAAAGCCAGTGACGTCCAGATCCAGCTCCGCCCCTCTGGACCTAATGGGTGGAGCCTGATCTAGTCCAGTACCACCTCTATGGACTCAATGGGTGAAGTTTTGTTTAGCGATAGTGTTATGGTAGGGATAGGGTGTGGTTGGACCGTCTAGTTCCACCCATTAGGTCTAGCGAGGGGGAGGTGGACGTCAAGCTCCACCCACAAGCCTCACGCCCGTTGTTCTCTTGCACCAGTAGCGGTCAGCTGGTGTGCTCTTGCGAAGAGAGGGGCGATCCACGCACCTCCTTATGATCGGCTGATTGGTCGAGCGCTGAATCTGGGCAGGACAGGAAACGGGACGCGAGCAACGCGCAGCAATCTCCGTTCTCCGGGAGAGAGAATGGGAGAGGAAACCGAAATGTGTCAATAGGAGACTGGAAGGATTGAATCGGGCGAATTAATAATTTGCCCTTTTGGTATCCTATATACTGCGCTATTCACCACCAGGGACCGTGGGATATTTATCTTTAGTTGGCCCTACTCTTATAAATAATTGTTGGCTGTTTTCATTAATTGCAGAGCTCTTCGCTTCTGGGTAAGTGACCACTATTATCTAATCTTATGTCTGAGACTCTTGGCTTTAAGTTGTGCTGCGTTCTGTTAAAGTAGGGTTACATTTGGAAATCAATGGGGATCGCCAATATCCCACTCCAAAGAAAATGGCTCAGTTATACTGTCTGCTGTTGTATTATGTCCTTATGAGAAAATTGCCTGGACAAAAAGGCATGGAGCCTGTTAAAGAAAGGGGTCGAATTCATCTTTGTCTTTTGACAATGGGACAGTTCCCACGTGCACAAAAGCTCCCCATCATCAATCAATGAATTTCTCTAGACGGGTTGTAGTTGTTTTGCAGAACTGTAGAATAAGCTTGTGTGATTGTACGCTTTTGGCTTCATCTCCAGTTGAGTCAAAGGAAGCCTCTTGTAGTTCTGGGTGTTTGGCCGAGTAGCCTACTGTGACCAACGGATGGTCTTTCATTTTGGTCATGTTATCATGTTATCATGTATGTTACATTTATTCACCACAACACAGGAGAATAAAAAGTCCGTCACGTGTTCTCATAAAATGCTGTAGCCTACTGTATGTTGGCATGATCCTGGGTGTGTTCAAAACATACGCCCATATATTTCATGCCCCCTTCACCCCACGTTGGTGAAGGGAGTTGTTTTTTTCCACGCACTGTAATTACCGGTATGCTTCCATCATTTCGCTTTAAAATGAATATCACTTGAAACAGTGTTGTCAGCTTGCTGGTCTCCGCCCAGTCGAGCCCGAAGGCAATCGTGTAGTTCTGGATATTAAACCACATATTTCCATTCGATAATTATAAAAGGTTCATAAATTAATGAAAACAGTTTTTTGATGTTAGTGGGGGAAAGTGCAGTCTATGAAAAGATTTCCGGCATGTTTAACCGTCTTTAATTTGCGTGTCGCGTGCGCCGTCGTGCTCATTGTCCTGCTAACAGTTAGGTCATACGTGTTTTTGTCACGTTTTCCAACTGTTTTTCAACATCGTTCTTAACGTAATTCTTCATCCATATCCATGAATAGCCATTTAACTGGGACTATGTTATATGTTGCTGTTAAAATTGAGAGTTAAGATAATTGATGTTTAGAATAATCTTGCTACTCCTGTCATTCAGAATATGTTAAACAGGGATTGTCCCTTCCTCACCCGTTTCATGAGAAGGGGGAAACGACATGAAGACCTGTAATTTTGGGGACATTCTTTAAGATGTTATTGTTCACAGACACATCTCATTTTTTATATAGTTTTAAGTTAAGTTACTTTTTATGATCGTGACGCAATTGACACATTATACTTGCATGCATGTAGGACTAAAGGACTGTAAAGAATGCAATGTGACCAAATTCATTGGGGGGTGCCATGCTTTTCAAGTGCTTCTGCTTCAAATAAAAGTTAATGTAGTGAGATGTTGAATCATAAAACACTTCTTTCTTTATTTCTCAATAAGTTCTTGTGCCCCTTTTTTTTTTTTTTTTTTTTTTTTTTTTTGTCTGTAGTCAACAATCAACATCCTTCATAGGGTAGAATGTAGTCTTTGAATTGTTGACCTCAAGAAAATGAGTACTTAGTCCATGTTTTCCCATTTTCCTCAGTTCCTTGTTCACTACCATGTAGAGAAGGGAATGCATGGTCCTCTGGGCATGAGTGTGGACAAAGCAGTTCATTTTGTATGAAAAAAAAACAGCTGCTACTAATGCATCTCAGCAAGGCGAAGAGCTAAGTCATATGTGTGTGATCTGTTTAACTAAACATGCTTTTACATTTCATGTCAAATTTGAGGGAGATAATCCAGCTATGGGACACTTTTATACAGTAGGCTACATATTTTCCAGCTTCTGGCAGCTACGTTTATTTAAAAATATATATAAAATTTCTGCTATTGGACTTTTGCATGTTTTGAATGATTTTGATTTCTTAAGAAGTGTAAAATGGATACTTTGAGTTAGATTTCAGATGTGCACTTTTTTTTTTTTAAAGAGCTGGGGGTACACAAACGACTCAGATGTTAGTTGGTGTTATTTTACCAAAGCTCCCCCTCAGAAAAGGGAGCAAACCTTCAAAGAGAACTGTAACCCTCCGTGAAACAGTCACCAGGGAAAGTGAAACCAGATAGGTCCTAAGCAAGGAACCGCAATGGAGCACCTGGAGGCCAGTGAATGCTCTGCTGGTATAAATGCTTGGCACCAGTCATCAGGTGCGCTTAGCCCTTGGCTTTCAGGATTACCAGAGCCACACTCTTCACACTCAGTTGCCTCTGATTTCCCATAAGTAATTTGCCCAACTTTACCTCCCAAACAGAACTGATTTAGAAACTAAGGGAGACAGAAAAACAGATTTCAATAAATAAAAACATTATTTTCTTTTGCATATTTAAAACAATGTGTCTGTTTTAAAATAACCTGTTTGTGTTAATCTCTATCTCATTTACTATCCACTTATAAAATATTTAATTCGGGAGAATAATTCAATCTGATTTTACAGTGAAATTGTGAAGAAAATCGATTCATTCAGGCTTTTTGTATTACTTTTATGTGCAGAGCAGAATAACCTACACATTAGATTTGTCCTCATTAATAGATTCGGTGTATCATTACAAATAAATCAGGATAAGTCCTAAACGCATAGTTTAAACAAATGATCAAGGTTAAAGCATATGTGAAGAGGTACAATGCGATACTAAGTTTAAGTATTATAAACATTAACATGCTTTTTAAAGGAGAACTCGGCAACTCTAGCGAACTCTAGTCACTTCTTCGCTGATTTTTCCTTTTGTTGTCGCATGTTTTCCCCACGAGCTCCCCCTACAGCTGTGGGGGGGCGTATATTTCACTACACGGTCGTAAAAAACTCACTTGCGGCGGCCTCCTCCCCCTCTCTACCGCTGCTCATGTGCGTTTGTTTTGATCGGAGCAAGCCAACTGTATCTTGTGGAGCTATGTCTACCGAGGTGGGTAATCTGGTAATACATCATACATGCGTGTGTGTTTATGTCGAATTGCCGTAAAGCAATTCGTGTTTCACGCTCGTTCTCGTTCTCGTTCTCCTTCTCACGAGACTTCCAATTTTTATCTTGCCGGGACCATAGACTGTAAAAAAATAGGCAGGTGTAGTGCCGAATTTCGACCCCCGCCAAATTATTACCCCCCTAGTATTGGTAGGTTTAGGATTAGTTGTGGGGGAGGGGTTAGGATTAGGGGTGGGGTTAGGATTAGGCAATCAGGTACTGACTTCAACGAGGGGGGTAATCATTTGGCAGGGGGTCGAAATTCGGCACAACACCGGGACGCGATATTTTTTTCCCAGGATGGTAGGGGAAGACTCATGAATATTAATTAGGAAAGTCATCCCTGATCTTAACCCCAGTGACGGGTAGGTTTAGGGCGGGGCTAGGGGTAGATCGTCAGACCCCCAGTGGCGGGTAGGTTTAGGGGTGGGGTTAGGGGTAGGTCGTCGGACCAATCAGGGATGACTTTCCTAATTAATATTCATGAGTCTTCCCCTACCATCCTGGGGAAAAAAAATCGCTTTGTGGAAAGCATGTGCATACGAATAAAATTGACTTGAAAAGTGCATTTACATGGATTTTTAAAGTTAGACCCGGTGTTATTGTTTTGTCTTACAGAGGTGAAATAACAAATGTGTATTTAATCCTTCAAGTATTCAATTACACATTGTCATGTATAATTGGACAGACAGGTGAATACTGTAGCTTGACAATGCAAAACCCCCAGAGTTTGAATCTTTGTGATGATTCAAACATTATTGAGGTGTAGCCACCAGTGATGCGCGGGTCAATGTATAAACAACCCGCACCCGACCGACGTTTTCAACTAACCCGCCCGCAACTCGGACCGCAAAAAAAAAAAAAAAAAAAAAAGTAGAAAATATTGTACCCGACCCGCTTCCTGACCCGCATTTTTGGACAGAGCGCAGAGCGGCATTTTTAAAAGGACGGAGCGTCGCCCTATTTCCCGCTCCAATTTCGCTCCGCGCACACCACGATTCTGAAGCATGCTCAGTCAACCTGACTCAGTAGCTGGATTGCTCTTTAAAAAATCTTGAATAGTTATGTATCTGCCTTTATTAATATGAATAAAACATGAAATCATTAAACATTAATATTTTTTAGCCAACTAACAATAATAAAATAGGTTATTACAGACTATAAATGTATTTACTAATTTTTTTAAATAGTTTTATTCATGTATACATTGAATAGACATTACAGGAAAAAAATGAAATCAACCATGAATTGTACCAAGAACATTTTATTTAGTGAAAAACATTACACTAAAATGATCAAGTATTTTTTTTTCACTACTGTTGGGTCAAGGTTTGCTGACAGGGGCTCCGGCTCCTTGAGCTTCCCCTATCTGATGCCAGGTTGAACCACCGGATTACATGTTTTGTAATGTCGTCATCGGTGGCGGCACAGGAGACATGGCTCTTTCTCACAGCACCTGTAATACATAAGCAGATTTTCATTACATGTCATGAAATCACATTGAAGCTACCAGGTTGTTGTTTTTTAGAGGATAGACATAATTCTTTTTTAAACTTAAAATAATGTCAAGTCGTAACAGGGTGAAAGGCACTTCTGCCTCCGCTTTGCGGTACTTTATCTGCTATAACCACGCTATGTAAGATTGCCAGATCGGGTCGCGTTTCTGTAGTTCTAATGAGACATAAGAAAACTACAGACTTTAATAGACTCCCTAAAGAATTTGGCACAAACACAAACAGAAGCTCAACTAAAATGATTAAGTGATTATAATTTTAACCATTATACAGCGTGACAAAAAAAATTAAGTGTTCCGTGAATAAAACTTGAATGCCCATAAGTTTAGTTGACTAAAAAAAGAACTAAACAAAAACAGGATAAGGTTGACTAAATATGATAAAAGTTAAATAGTAAATTTGACACAGGACTAAGCATGCATAAAAATAAAAAAGCTGACAAAATAAACTCTATTTGAGTCTTGTATCTAATGAGGTATTGCTCACCAGAGCAGGCAATACTGTCTGATCCACATCTTCCCCCCCGCCAGGTAGGTCTGTAGACCCTGCTTGCAGAAGGGGTTTGCTCTTCTGCTGGTCTCTGTGAACAGTGAGGCGGTGAAATGGGTGGAGGTGGAGCAGCTGTGCCGCTACTTAGGATAAAAGGTGGTGGTGCGATAACAGGAGCTGATGGTTGTGTTAAAAGTTTGCCTCTCTTTTTATGAGCATCTTCCTCCTCGCTCTCATCAGAGTCTCCCAAGAAATGACTATAAATTAGGGTGAAAAAAAACAAGCAGTAAACATCTTATTAATTACTCTTATTAATAATAATAATAAATGTAAGGCCTTCCTGTAGCTCAAACAGTAGAGTGTTGGCGCTTGCAATGCTAAGGTCATGGGTTCGATTCCCAGGGAAAGCAAGAACTGATAGGAATGTAAATGTGTACCTTAAAATGCAATGTAAGTTGCTTTGGATAAAAACGTCTGCCAAATGCATAAATGTAATTACATAAACATTTTCACTGGCCTAAGAACTTAAAGGGTTAGTTCACCCAAAAATGAAAATTATGTCATTAATGACTCACCCTCATGTCATTCCAAGCCCGTAAGACCTCCGTTCGTCTTCAGAACACAGTTTAAGATATTTTAGATTTAGTCCGAGAGCTTTCTGTTCCTCCATTGAAAGTCAATGGACGGCATACTGTTCACGTCCAGAAAGGCAAAGTAGTCCATGTGACATCAGTCGCTCGATCTTAAGTTTATCAAGCGATGAGAATACTTTTTGTGCGCAAAAAGTAAACAAAAATAACGACTTTATTCCACTATTCATTTCCTTCTCTCTGTGCCTCGAGTGAGTTTGCGTAGTGTAATAGCGTAGCGCGTCTGTGTTGTACGTCACACGCATCACACATGACCAGCGTTGGTCAATAGTGAGCCTACGTGTGACATACAACACAGACGCGCTACGCAGTTACACTACGCAAACTCACTCGAGGCACAGAGAGAAGGAAATGAATAGTGGAATAAAGTCGTTATTTTTGTTTACTTTTTGCGCACAAAAAGTATTCTCATCGCTTGATAAACTTAAGATCGAGCGACTGATGTCACATGGACTACTTTGATGATGTCTGTATTGCCTTTCTGGACGTGAACAGTATGCCGTCCATTGACTTTCAATGGAGGAACAGAAAGCTCTCGAACAAAATCTAAAATATCTTAAACTGTGTTCCGAAGATGAACGGAGGTCTTACGGGCTTGGAATGACATGAGGGTGAGTCATTAATGACATAATTTTCATTTTTGGGTGAACTAACCCTTTAAGTTGTAAATCAATGTAATTTGTTGAGAATGGTTTCTCTGAGAAACCAGAAAACATACTGTCCATTTAACTCTATTTCAGCTGGCTTTACGTGTGGTGGTTGTCGGGTTCATCATATCCTAACACTAAATTATGTTTTTGAGAAAATATAGAGGCCAAAAAGTTAATGTAAAATATAAAGGATAATATACGTATACTAACTTCAGCTTTGGCCTTCTTTTTGGCCGAATCTCCTCCTCTTCCTCTTCAGACTGTAGATCTGATGTGTTGCAATTTAGAGCTTTCTTCAAGAGTTGTCGTGCCACAAAGTAGTCATCTAAAAAATAAATAGCCTACATGTTAAACTTCAGTAGACCTTCAAATTAATAGAGTAAAAAAGAACAGAACTATAGACAACAGAACAATATGAGAATGTAATTAAAAGGATTTTCTTCCCATATAACATATTGGCAAAATACTTTGATATTTGCTTACAAAAGCCATTTAGATTATTTAAAAATAAAATAGCATACCACATGATTTAATAACTCTGGCATCATATTTTTTCCAGTCAGGTCCAGGTTCCTCAGAATTTTTCACTGCCCCGTTCACTCTCTCATCATTTTTGTAGTTTGGCCAATAGGTAACTCCATCACTGTTCCAATTTTGTGGCACCAAACATCCTTAAACGAGAAGGAAGTAACAAACAGCACCAGATAAATTTAACTTCCTGTTTCAAGAACAGGTCAGTACGTTTACCTTGGGTTATTTCACCAAGTGCATGGTGTAACTGCATATGGGTCACTTTTAAATTAAAGAAGCTGGTCCAAAAAATAAAAGAAATTCAGATATGGTCAACAAATCGGAATTGGGCATCAAGACCTGCAGTATAAATGTGGCCTTATTGAACTCAATTGAATCAACAATGAACTGTCAACTTACAGTGAAGTTGCTGAAGAACTTACTGTCTTAAGGTGGAGCTGGAGACAGGTACAGTTTTTCTATTCATTTTATCTAAAAGAAACGTAACAGTAACACAAAATACACATTTCAACTAGTGAGTTGTGGAAAATAACCAAAATTTTTAGTGTTTTCAAAAATAATTATACAGCAGGGCTCGACAATAAGGACTGCCTGATGGCCCGGGGCCAGCGTGAAAGACACTTGGGCCAGTTGCAGGAACTTTCACCTGCCCCATTGGGCCAGTGCTGCATCTTCAAGTTGATCATTTGCAAATTGCCTTGACAATTTAAATGCTGTAGTGTGGACCAGTGTCAGAATTTTACAACATATCTGGCTAAATCAAGTTGGAACAGTATTAAATCTTACTTTACTCTGATGTCAGGAAAAGATGAAACTCCAAAATAAGACTGGTGGCACTTGAACGAACTGTAAGCTGCAACAGAACACACACACACACACATATACACACACACACACACACACACACACACACAGTATCTTAATATGATATGAAATAATTATCTGAAACAACATTACATGGGGAGGTGGTGGAGAATATATTTGTCATGATGTAAACAAAAATGGACTCAAACTAACCAAACCAGTACAGTGCTAAATGCTGTAGTGTGGACCAGTGTCAGTATTTGACAAAATATCTGGCTAAATCAAGTTGGAACAGTATTAAATCTTACTTACTCTGATGTCAGGAAAAGATGAAACTCCAAAATAAGACTGGTGACACTTGAACGTACGCTGCAACAGAACACACACACACACACACAGTATCATATAATATTAATTATTTTTTTGAAACAACATTACATGGGGAGGTGGAACTGTCAAAATGTAAACAAAAATGGACATGTTATACCAGAAATTCAGTGAAAAAAGTAAGTTAGGTAACGTTAGGCCTAACATGATAATATCTTGCCTGACAGTTTAACGTTACTGGAGGGGAGAAAATACGCGCTCAGGGTGTGATAAAAATCCGGACAGCTAACGTTAATTAAATCACCTAACCTCCCAGAGAGAAAGAATATACCATCCAAATAGCTTTTTACTCAAAAGTTATTAATTATCAAATACATTTTTACTCAAATCTACGCTAATGACAATTTGCTAACTTGGTTTGCCACAATCATTTCAGAAATAAAATCATCGGTATGTTGAACGGTATGAACGGTAATGTTTTACAGCTAAGTAACTGTACAAATAAAGCATATTTTAACCATTCTTACCGTGCTCCGTGCTTGTCGACCTGCCGGTTGTAGCTTTTCCACAGTGCGGAGAATGATTCAGTGACGATGGCGACAGTTGAAATTAGGCGCGTTTGGTCAGCGGGTCCGCCCAGCGTCTGTAGCGAGTCTGCGATGTGACAGTGCGTCAGGAGGCGGGGCACATGTTCAATTCAATTCAATTCAAATTTATTTGTATAGCGCTTTTCACAATACATATTGTTTCAAAGCAGCTTTACAGAAAGTGCATTTCAGAAATGTACATAGAGAAATACAGTTAGTTAATCATGTATTGATTTAGGGCATAAACATCGCCAGCGTCGAGTCGTCTCTTCACAGGCGCCGAGTCGTCTCTGCACGGGTGTTGGAGAATCTGTAGTTTCCATGAGAGGCTGGATACAAACTGGAGCTGACGATCTGTATTTACCTCGGGACTAGCGTCCCGAGATGATAACAGAAAAGCATATGGGAAATAATTAGCGTAGCTGCTGTTCGCAATATTAATGCATTCAATCTGATTCAACTGTAGTATAAAATGTAAGTATTATGTGAATGCCTGGCTGAAGAGATGCGTCTTTAATCTAGTTTTAAACTGGGACAGCGAGTCTGAGCCTCGAACAATATCAGGAAGGCCATTCCACAGTTTAGGAGCTAAATGTGAAAAAGCTCTCCCTCCTTTAGTGGACTTAGATATCCTAGGAATGACCAGAAGCCTCGAATTTAGTGATCTTAAAGAGCGCGATGGATTGTAGGGCGATAGAAGTTCCGTTAAATACACGGGAGCTAAACCATTTAGGGCTTTATAGGTCAGTAGCAATACTTTGTAATTGATACGGAACTTTATAGGTAACCAATGTAGAGACGACAGAATTGGTGTTATATGATCGTATTTTCTTGATCTAGTAAGAACTCTAGCGGCGGCATTTTGGACTAACTGTAGCTTGTTTATTGAGGATGCAGGACAACCAGCTAATAAGGCATTACAGTAATCTAGTCTTGAGGTCATGAATGCATGAACTAACTTTTCTGCATCAGAAACAGATAGCATGTTACGTAGCTTAGCAATGTTTCTAAGGTGGAAAAAGGCTGTTCTTGTAACATATGAAATATGATTTTCAAAAGACAAGTTGCGGTCTAATATAACACCCAGGTCTTTTACTGTAGAGGATAAAGTAACAGGACACCCTTCTAAATTAAAGTTGTATTGTAAGAGGTTTTGTGGGCAGTTTTTTGGACTAATAAGTAATACCTCCGTTTTATCTGAATTTAATAGCAGAAAATTACATGTCATCCAGTATTTTATATCTTTAACACACTCTGTTAATTTAGATAATTTAGCGTTTTCATCTGGTCGTGATGAAATATATAATTGATTGTCATCAGCATAACAGTGGAAATTAATTCCATGTTTTCTTATAATATTACCAAGTGGCAGCATATATATTGAGAATAGCAGAGGGCCTAACACAGATCCTTGCGGTACACCGTAGTTTACTGACGTTATCTTCGATTTTTCCCCATTTACGCAGACAAAATGGTAGCGGTCAGATAAGTATGATCTGAACCAGCTTAATGCCTGTCCCTGAACACCAGTGTAGTTTTGTAGTCGGTCTAAGAGTATTGTGTGATCTATAGTATCGAACGCAGCACTAAGATCAAGTAAAACTAGTATTGAGATACAGCCTTGGTCAGAAGCTAAAAGTAAATCATTTGTGATTTTAACGAGCACAGTTTCTGTGCTATGATGCGGTCTGAATCCAGACTGAAACTTTTCATAGATATCATTTTCTTGCAAGAAAGAGCACAGATGAGCGGACACAACTTTTTCTAGTATTTTAGACATAAATGGAAGATTTGAAATGGGTCTGTAATTTGCTAGGTTATTATGATCTAATTGTGGTTTCTTAATAAGAGGTTTTATAACTGCCAACTTGAATATTCTTGGAACATGACCTAAGGATAAAGACGAGTTAATAATATTGAGAAGAGGCTCTTCCACTACAGGTAACACTTGTTTCAGTAGTTTAGTTGGTATTGGATCTAATAAACACGTTGTTGGTTTAGATGCAATGATAAGTTTATTTAACTCTTCCTGTCCTATAGTTGCAAAGCGCTGTAATTGTTCTTGCGGGGTGATAATTGAGGCTGAATCATAAGACACCATTAAAGATTGTACATTTACAATTGTGTTTCTGATGCTTTCTATTTTCTCAGTGAAGAAATTCATAAAATCATTACTACTACACTGTGACGGAATATTTTGCTCCGGTAACGTCTGTTTATTTGTTAGTCTAGCGACGGTGTTAAATAAAAACCTAGGATTATTTTGGTTGTTTTCTATTAGTTTGCGGAGATGCTCAGCCCTGGCTGCTTTTAGGGCCTTTTTATAACGTGACATACTGTCTTTCCATGCGATTCTAAAGACCTCTAGATTAGTTTGTTTCCATTTACGCTCTAAATTACAAGTTTCTCTCTTTAGAACATGCGTAACACTGTTGTACCATGGTGCTTTAGTTTTCTCTCTAACCTTTTTTAATCTAATTGGTGCAACGATGTCTAATGTACTAGAGAAAATGGTGCTCATAGTGCTAGTCATTTCCTCTAGTTCATCTGTTTGTTTGGGTTCACTGAGCAGCTGAGATAGATCAGGTAAGCTATTTGAGAAATGATCTGTAGTTGTTGGAAGGATTGTTCTGCCTGGTCGATAACGCGGCGCAACATGACAAATTTCAGCGGTACGTAGTATGCAAGTGACCATGTAATGGTCAGTGACTTCATCACTTTGCGGTATAATATCTATATCGGTTGGATCGGCTCCATGTGATATAATTAAATCTAGCGTATGATTAAGACGATGAGTGGGACCAGTTACGTTTTGCTTGACCCCAAAGGAGTTTAATAAATCTGTAAACGCAGCCCCTAAAGCATCATTTGAATTATCTACGTGTATGTTAAAATCTCCAACAATTAATGCTTTATCGACATTGACCAAAAGATCTGAGAGAAAGTCTGCAAACTCTTTTAGGAAATCAGCGTAAGGCCCTGGCGGTCTATATACGGTAGCCAAGGCTAGAGATAATATGGATTTCTTTCTTACATCTAAGAGAGTAACATTTAGCACAAGTACTTCAAACGAATTAAACCTGTGACCTGTTTTCTGAGTAACAGTAAGAATATCTTTATAGATTATAGCAACACCACCGCCACGACCAATCAGACGGGGCTCATGCTTGTAACAGTATCCAGGAGGAGTAGACTCATTAAGACCGAAATAATCATTTGGTTTAAGCCAGGTTTCAGTAAGGCAAAGTACATCGAAACTATTATCTGTGACCATTTCATTTACAATAACCGCCTTAGGTGTAAGTGATCTGATGTTTAAAAGACCTAGCTTTATAAATTGTTTTTGTTCACTAATATTGAGATTTTCTGGTTTAATCACAATTAGATTTTTCTTAGATCCTGCAGTAGATTTATTATTTGATCTCACTAAACGAGGAATAGACACAGTTTCAATATAATGTTCTACATTGGTACTTATATCAATTAAGTTTGGACAGCAAAGAGTGTGATTTGGACTTTGACTTACTAGTCATATGGTGTGTAGCGTCTTGGAGATGTTGTCCGACAGAAGAGCCGCTCCGATTCTGCTGGGGTGAAGGCCATCAGCACGGAAGAGCCTAGGTCGCTCCCAGAAAAGATTCCAATTATTTACAAAGAGCAGTCTCTGTTCATTACACCATGACATTAACCATTCATTTAGAGCAAATAATCTACTGAACCTTTCGTGTCCTAGTCGGTAGGTGGGAAGCGGTCCAGACACGATGATCGTTGTTTCAGGCGATGTACTGCGTACCGTCTCGATCAGGCTCCTGTAGTCCTTCTTCAGAACCTCCGACTGCCGTAGCCTGATGTCGTTCGTTCCCGCGTGCAGCACGACAGCTCCGACGGGCTCGTCACCGTTCAGAATCCCGGGAACCTGTGCAGCGACATCGAGAACACGAGCACCAGGAAAGCAGTGAGTGCGAACCTTACCTTTACCTATGGTAGCACGGACATGCCGGACGATGGAACTGCCGATGATCACAGCGTCGCATTCCGTCTCGCGTAGAGGGGAGAAGCGGTTCCGGGTGGAGATCTCGAAGGCCGGGAGGGGCGGAGAGGTCCTAGCTCTGGTCCTGGCCCGCGTCTTCCGCTGTGGAATCACCCAGGGTCCATGTTGTTGTGTCGGTGCCGGAGTGAATGAAACCAGGGATGATCGCATCCTGGGCAGAGAAACACATGGAGTAGACGAGGTCGGAGTCAAAAGGTTACTAACCACTGACTTGTGAGCATCGGCGCGTGATGTTTCAAGCGCGAAACGTCGATCTCGTAGCTCGGCCTGTCTCTCTAGTAGGTTGCGGATCTGCTTCTCCACGGATTCCAGCTCTAACTGCACAGAATGCAGCTCGAAGGTGTCCTCACCTGCACTCAAAGGTAACGTTAGACACACATCCGTTATATTCGCCATTATAGCAGATGTGCTATAATGGCGAATTATAGCTTTCAGTGATACGGGTGTAAATAAGTCGATCGATAGGCGCGACCACGCGTGTAATGCTAGCGGGCTAAGGCTAGTAGCGGAAGTTCGAAAGGTTGGATATATGTAGCGATATCAGAGCAATCCGATTGTTTTTTAAGGAGAATAGTATTCCAGATATGTTCACACGCTATAAAAATGAAAAAGTTCGTTTGTAAAAGAGTGTAAAGAAGAAAAACAAGATTTCTGAATTAATTCGACGGAGCTCCAAACACAACAACGCACTCAGTCGCGACGCATGCGCAGTTGAACCATAAGGTGAAGTCAACATGAAATGTCATTTACAACCATTTACAACCACATGTTAAGGCGCGTCCGAAGTGCGAATCCGTATGTGATCCGTTCTGGGTCCGCCGATTAAAACCGCAGGCGGGGCCGATCCTGGAGGCGGGGCTGATCCTGTTAGCGCAGCGAAAACGAATCTGACAGTCAGGCGGATCTGGCGGCTTGAGGGCGGGTCCGCCACGGACTCCTTTGCTGTGTGGGTACTGTTGATGACTGCAAGATGGATTCTATTTTCAGTCAAAACTCGGCTCAATAATGGTGTTCAAACAGTAGGCTACTTCAAAAAGGAAAATAAGAAGTCATAGGCTACAGGTGTAGGCTACTATAATATAATATAAAACTAACTATAATGTGGTAGAAGAAAACGAATGTGGAGACATCGTTCCAGTCAGTAAAGGTTCATTTTGGAATCTAAAAAGACACATCTCTCGTAAACATGCAGTGTGATGTGAACACGCTGGGAAGAAAGCAAAAGGTTAGCAAATTGAATATGGTAACCTGTAACAAAGTGTAAATTAAATATAGCGTAATATTCAAAAAATTTATACAAGCCCATTTAAATTTTAATCCTGCGCGCTGCGCAAAAGTTCAGTTATAAGAATGTTGGCCTAATAGTTAATTTAGTCTACTTTTGAAACGTTTATGTATATTTTTTTATATTTTTGTTTATATAAATTTTATTTATATTATTAGGCCCATTTATTCGTTTTATTTTACAGCAGTTTGTGTGTAGGCTACAATGGATATACGCCCATTTAAATTTTAATCGTGCGCGTTGCGCAAAAGTTCACTTATCAAAATTCTGGCCTAATAGTAAATTTACTTTTAAAATTTTTATGTAGGCTATATTTTTGTTTATATAATTGTTATTTATATTATTAGGCCCATTTATTCGTTTAATTTTACACTTTGGCTATATTCCTTCTTACGTAGGCCTAATTTGTAAAAATCTATTTGAAAAATGTTGTTGTTGCTCATCAGTTCTTTAGGAGGTAAGGCTGTGGTCTAAGCTAAAAGTGATATACATGTAGATTTTTTTTTTCCCTTTTTTGGAGCGAGCGGGGGGCGATTTGAGTGGAGTGCGGAGCAAACTGCGTTGAGCGCTGAGCGATGATGAGCGGAGCGGCCTGATGTAGCTTTGAGCGGGGGAGCGAACATTTCCGTGAGCGATGATGAGCGGAGCGGCCTGATGTACTAGCTTTGAGCGGGGGAGCGAACATTTCCGTGAGCGATAATGAGCGGAGATTCTCACCGCTCCACTCCGCTCATATGCTCTCTAGTACTATATACATTACAAAGGTTTAATTGGCATCTTTATTTCAAACGACCCGACCGACCGCGACCCGAATATCTTTAAAAATATTTTTGGATGACTCATAACCGCGGGTAACCGCGGGTAACCGCGGGTGACCGCAGGCACCCGCTCATTTCGGATCAACCCGCGCATCACTGGTAGCCACACACTGACTGTCATTCTACCCCAAGTATTGACAAAGATACTGACTCCTCTGCTCTGAACACATCCTATTCCAGTGATTTTCCAAAAGAACTGGGGACCATCTCATATGATGTGGTAGAGATTTAGAGAACTGCTCAGAGAACATTGGGAAATTTCAACTAAGGCACTACTCAGTTTGTAATAACAAAAGGCTGGAGGTGAAAATTAGGGGTGTGCACGAAAAGCTGAGTATTCAAATTATATTCACTCTCTAACTATTCGAAAAATAAAAATACTATTAGAATTTTGCTTTGCTGGCCATAAATGCAGTGAATCCATGATAAATCCTGAGCATACAAACTAAAACTCACAGTTATAACTAAATGCATTGGGTGGCTCTGTGGAGTGTGTAAACAAGTTGATTGTATTTGATCACAGAATGTCATTTTCTCCCTCTAGGCGCAGTAAACATTGTCGGGTGAAACTGAGTTGACAGTCAACTGATAGTGAATTTTACCAATAAAGATATCTAGGTTGGACCACACTGGCCGATAACTGATTAATCAACCGTTAGGTTTTAAAATGGATACTGAATGAAAACAAACATAACACATAAAATAGTGTTGAACATTATTTTTTAAAAAAATTAAAAACCATACTGAACCATGAAAATGACTTGGAAAAACAGAAAATCTGAAAACACTGTCTAATTGCTCATGAGATGTTTGTCCAACCAATTTTGAAATTCATTAGTAAACTTGCTAGTCTGGCAAGAACAAATGAAGTGGCTCATTTCCCAGATTCTGAACTTTCCTTCTTCCCTTCCATCTGTGTACCAATGATGTTTGACCTCTCATGACATTAGTGATCTCACCATGACGACAGCTACTTCATCCAGCTGGAAAAGATATCACTGAGTGTTCTTCCCTTCCCTTAGAACAGAATTTTCTCATTCAGTATGCTTACATTGGAGAAAGAGAGGGAAGACTAGAAGAAATATACTGAATTAAAAGAAGACTTCATTAAATTAATAGAACAAGGCAAGGGGAAATAAGAATGCATCAAACACAGCATCTCGTTGGCTCATCTGGCATGATGTAATTTATTTAAAAGGCTTAAACTGTCTTGAAATCAGCTGTAAGGCCATGACCCTGCTCTGAGAGCGAATGAATGAAAGGAATGAGATGGGTCAGAGCATATCCGGTCACTGCAAAATCTTTGCTTATTTGTCCACTGAATGCACATCCAAATATGTTTAAATCTTATCCTCTTGAAAATACAGTTGCCATCTGAAAGCAGTGCATTTATATTTTTCTTTGAAAATTTAGATTGTAGGAAACAAAAACTTTAGAATGAAGATATCCTTTTTTACAATATTATATAAGAAATATCTTGTCGTACAGTCTGACGCTTTACTGATGCTTCTGATGTTTGCAAATCATTTTTATGCTGTTTTTTTAGTGCACTGGCACATGACTTGTTTTATAAGAAATAATTCCGTACATTGTAACTCTCTCTGCCCCACGGTACCAGCAGTTTACCAGTAACTAGTCTCATTTTAATTAGTAAGAACTATTTTTTATTTGTTAGCTAGCTATAAATGTAAGCTTATTCTGCAAACGCTTAAGTTTCTAGGACAGTTCCTTAGTCTTATAGTGATACTGGACTGTGGCTGTGAGAGACCTGAATGTACAACTGAACGAGTTTAGAATTTTAAACTTTTAAACCACTTTTCAAGTTATATCTCATAATTTTTTTATGCATTACAGCTCTTAAAACTGTTATCAAGCTCATGCCTCACTGTGGGAACTATAGCTATGTAACATAGTGGAGCTTGAGAAGGGGGTGAAGTGTGATCTTAGTCTTACAGCCATGTACATAAACAATCCAGGGTCGTTCGGAATATTTGAGCTCACAGAACACGTGGGCACTGATGGTTGAAGAAGGTCCCTTTGTTGTTTGCTGACTTTTCTGGCTAGGCTTGTGTGTCCCTGTAATGAAGGTAGAAATGTCCCCAGTCATCTAATCTTATTGGATTCTTGGTTTTCCTCAGATAAAATTAGTTTCACAGATAAAGACTACTTCTAGTCTAGACCTAAGCTAATTACACCTAGTTCAAACCTACGTACATGTTGCCATTTGTGGTTTCCATTGATTCACAATTGATTTTTTTTTTTTTTTTGCATGTGTTAAGAAAACAGGCTCTATCAAGAGAGGTTCAGATTAGAGGATGGATGACAGATTGTGAATTTTTGGGAGGGTCTGGCCTTGTTAATAAAGGCTTGAACTCTCTCAAAGATTGTCAAAACAAACTGTTAGTGGGGGTTTTAGTACATACAGCAAGATTCATTTGAGGGGGGAAATATATTTTACTGGACTGCACAGTTTTAAATGTAAATAGACACCAGTTTTACTGATTTATTTATAAATAAAAGTATCACCTGAGGGTATCTTAGTTTTTTTGTTTTGTTTTGTTTTTTTGTAATAATCTTATATTCCTTGTATAGCTTTTGTTTTGTTTATTTGTTGACTTTTGTTATTTAATTTGTTCTTGTCAGGAAGATCACTTTGTGCTGATGTCATTATGCATGTTTATGAATGGGAGAAATCGTTAAGCTCAATACGGTGTCGGCAGCTGTTGGACCAGAAATCCTGCTTTACAGTTAAAAGAGTCTGTGATTTGTAGTTAAAAGGATGGTTCACCCAAAAATCATCTTCATGTTGTTCCAAACCCATAAGACTTCCGTTCACCTTCCGTCTAATGGCAGTCCTTCTCCTGGAGGGCCACTGTCCTGGGGAGTTTAGCTCCAACCCCAATTAAACACTCCTGAACAACTCCTAATCAAGGTCTTGCATAGAAACTTCCAGTCAGGTGTGTTGAGGCAAGTTGGAGCTAAAGTACAGTGGCCTTCCAGGACCATTTTTATACACCCCTGCCTTATGGGGTTGAAGCGGCATTGGTGTGAGTAAAGGATGACAGAATTTTCATTTTTGGGTGAACTATTTCATTTTTGATTGAACCTTTTCATCTCTAATTTGAAATATGTAATTATTACATTTTGATAAACAGTTACATTGATTGTTGCAGTTACCTGCATTTATTCAGCAGGATCTGCACTGGGACGGTAGTCAAGTTCACGACGACTCAGTCCTACTCAGACAGGTTATGAGTCAATGATTGGGTTTGTTGTCAGTCACAGGCTTATTTTGTACACAAGTAGGTTTATGTCCCTTTCATGGATTCACTTAATGGTGAGTGTGCAGTGCTCAGTGTCTCACACACACATTCTTGGTAGGTTCCAAACCACTAGTCACCCTCCTGTTAATCTTTTGGCCATTATGGCCATTTTATTGTGTAGCTGCTCCCAATTACACTCCCACGTGCCAGACAGGAAACTCTCAGGCCTGTTTCCAGGTCAGCCTCACTGTTTGGCACTCTGCAGTTCTTTGTGCCCGCCAGGGACGTCACTTGGCCCTTTTTAGGGGGGCTTCAGCGAGCGATTGTGTCTCTTCAGAAGACTTGGATTAAACCTCTTGGTTATTGTGGATTACTTGTAGCTGCAAATTGGTGGAATGGGCTTTGAGTGGAGGGACAGAAATCTGTCAGGTTTTATAAAGAATATCTTTGTGTTAAAAAATAAATGAAATGGTTGAGTATGATGGCAGAATGATGATGGAAGAATTTTTTTATTTATTTTTTTACTTTTTTTGGTGAACTATCCCTTTACGGAAGCCCTGTATCAGGCTGATTTTGGGTTCATCCAAACATGTTTCTTTCTTGTGGACAAAAACTTAATAGAATCAAAGAGAGCAAATAAAGTACCATTTCTAAAAATTTAAATACATTTTTAAAATAAAACAACCTTTCTAAGACGTCAATGACTACTAGGCAGTTATTAGATGTGACCCATCCTTGGTTTACTCTTACTCTGCATTGTAGCTTTGGCTCACACAAATTTCCGGCTGGTTTTCCTCCCAGTACTGTGCAGAGCAGTCCAAAGAGTAGTGGACTGATAGCAGTGAGTATCAAAATCTGGAAAGACTTGAGCAAAATTATGGCAAGCTGTCTTTTCTGGCAGGTTCATAAAACTGTATGGCGAGTGGTCATTGTATGGAAGAATTTGTAGCTTTGGAGGAGCTGGAATTGGGTTTCGTCAAACCCCCCATCACTGTGAGAATATTCCATCTGTTGAAATTCCCACACAGTGTGTACTTTTTACATCATAGAGGATCTGTTTGTGGCTGTAGAGAATCCTTAACAGTTAACAGTGTGTCTTTATGACATGATATTAATAATTTATAAACAATGAATTAAATCCAGATCACAGTGCAAACCTAAAAGAGGCCACATATTTATATAACATGCGTTAAGAGAGTGGGCCTGCTCCAGAGCTTTAACAGATCCTCATCCTTTGGTTTCCAGTGTTATAAATATCACTGTTATATCAGATCAGTGGTGTCCTATTAAAGGACGGTCGGGAGATTTTGTAGATCCACCTTACCTATTCTATCTAAGATATTTCTGTCAGCATCAGTGCCATACAGTCAATACTAATATATTTTTTGCTCTTTCATGTTGACTTTGATCCTTTGTATTGATTGTCCAAATAAACCAGATGGTTTACAATGTTTAACATGACCGTCTGAGGTCTTTTGTTGTTAAATATTTAAAGTATTGTTATTAAAGTATTTTTTAAGCATTAGGCCTAATCCTGAAAGCTCTCATAGTAGAAATGTTCTCATTTATACTCATGAAATATATGTGCTCTTATCCATAAATCTTTTATAAGATTGTTTTCTCTGTTTCAAACCTTTCTGCTGATTCATGTCGTGTGTGTGTGTGTGTGTGTGTGTGTGTGTGTGTGTGTGTGTGTGTGTGTGTGTGTGTGTGTGTGTGTGTGTGTGTGTGTGTGTGTGTGTGTGTTGAGGCTAGTAAATCAATAACCTAGCATTAGGACATCCCTGTAGAACATCAGAAAGAGAGAGATGTCCACTCTTTAACATTTAGCTCTCAAAAAGCCATTATGTGGTATTAGTACTCGTTTCTTTCCATTTTCTGTTGAGGTCCGCTGACGGGATCTGACAAACTGTCAGCGTTGAACTGTCATCGTTTGCTATTACACTGTATAAATATAGTTTTCAAAATTGTAAATAAAGCAAAGATTATTGGAGTATGTTTAATAAGAAAATACTATTTCAGTCTTTCTACTTCAGAATGTCAAGTTACTTGCTGTTTTGCTGCATTGGCAAAGGCCATGTCGTAATTGCCATAATTATGAGATGACAACCCGTGACGTTCTACTCAGAGCTGTTCACGTCCTCGGACTCTGTTATTATCACCAAATATTAAGAGTAAAATCACAATTAGTACTAGTGATGTGAAGAATGGATCATTTTCCTGTCTTAGATCTTTGAATCTCATTCAGCAAAACAAACAAAAGTTAAATTTAAATGTTAGGCCTACACCTTACATTTTCAGTAGGCAAATTCCCCCAACATGTCTGTTTATGCAAACTTACCATATTCTGATGAGAAACCCATTATGATTAATTCACTCAACTGTTGTTTTGTCTGAGTCGTTAGTCCTTTTATTATATAACAGACAAATAGGCTCTGTACAGGAAACCGATTTGATGAACGAAAGGATGTTACGCATACTTGGTCACAAAAACAATGAACGAATAACTCTCTGAGACTTGTTATTCCCGGGTCATATAAAAGAGTCATTCAAAATTACCATTTGAAGACAGCGGAAAAACATCTATGACAAGAATTCCATAAAGTGTCATTGAATTGCAGTTTTTTAAAGACAAGTAAGGACAGAGGAACTTAACATGTTATTGCGTTAACTTTAGCTAACACACATTCTTTTAATCATCTTTAATTGAGAACTTGTGAGAATCTGTGCATCTGGGTCTACTTGCCTGGAGAGGGAAGAAAGAAAAGCAATTTTGAGTTACTTCGAGCTTATAATTGAACCGTACCAGTCAGCTTGGGACATGCAGTCTTCAAACTTCATCTTAATGTCATGCAGTTCTGTCTCCATGTGTGCTTTTTTCTCATGGTGCTTTTTCTTTCTTCATTATACTGATGGTCTCTAGTACTTACCAACCTAATTTGTGTAAAAAAGATTGTAATTTGTCTCTGTTTTTAAACCTTTTCTTGAACTTCCAATAGCACATACATGTTTTGCATGTTTTGTAAGCCAAGATAAACTGAAAAACAGATGCACGGTGCAGCAAAAGAATCAACCTTTCAAAACAACTCCTTTTGTTAAGTAGTTTTCCCATCAAGCCGGAACCCAGACCATCTGACACCTGGGTGATGATTTCATTTTTATTTTAGATTTTTTTTACCACTGTGTTTAAGTCGCAATGAAACGGAAATAGCGACATATCGTTTCTTCTGTGATTGTTACTTGGGCTGCAACTTAACAACTATTTTGATAATCGATTAATCTGTCAATTGTTTTATTAATCGATTAATTGGATGAAAAACCAAAAAAAATTATATATTAAAAATGTTTAATTAAAAATCAATTTTAATTTATTCCATTATTTAAAAGAAATTGTATTTTATATACTGACCAATGCTGTCCTACAAACAATGTGTAATATAAAGCCTAAAACAAATATAGTGAATGTATGTAGTACATTATGAGCAAAAAAAGGGTTACAAACATTACATGCTAAACCTAGAAATACTAATTGCTTACTAAAGCAGAATTTAAAATGACTAAATGAAAAAAGAAAAACAAAATTACAAAATGTTGTATGAGGTATAAAGAACACACATTCACTCATCTGAACATAGGCTAATTATATTACATTAATGGGCTATTCCAACAATAGTGCATTTACTGTTACTGCTCTCATAAATATGATAACTTGTGTTTCAAGTAGAATTTTAAGTAGCTCCGTCTGATTGATGCACATACACCCACCACCGCTCGTTCACTTAAGTTTGTGAAGTTTAACAAGACTTGGGCCCTGTCCCAAATGGCACCCTGAGCACTCGTGGTCTTCATATGAGTCCGCACTTTCGTGACGTAATGCCACTTTCTGCTGTGGAGCTCGCTTCATTGCGGGCTTAGCAAAAGTGCGCATCGAGGGCGCATATCGACCGTGAGCACACTTTTGACACCTAAAATGGGACAGCCTACGTCTCATGGACTTAACGGAGAGGTGCACACGGCAGCCATTGTAGTCTACAAGACCGAAAGCAACATGACTGCTGATGGTTTCCGAGCACGGCACACCGATTGATTAGTTGTTGCACCTGAGTGTAACAGATTATTGAAAAAGAAAAAATGTAGGATGAGAACTTGCTTCTATTCATTGGTTGTTGATTGGATTTTGAGATGGGGCATTTCTCTCAAAAGTGGGGGCAGATGAACAAGAGCTTGCAGGGGCAAAACATTTTGATTAAACATTACGAGGTCAAAACATTTTTTTAAATGAAGCCTAAATGAATAGATGAATTGTTCACAAATAAGATCTAGAACATGTATTTTGAAAATATATAGGGTGAATTTTCATTTAATGCTGAATTTTAAGATATATTTTGTCCCAGTTCTAATCTAACAAACACTCTCTCAAACTCTTATATCCAAACAAACACGGTGTCAGTTTTGACTGTGTCAGTGTCTGTTTTGTTCATACAACGTGGATAAGCTACAACAGGTAAATTTGTCAGCAGTGTTGACACACTTCACCATGAACAAAAATAATGTTTGAGTTCCAATATGTAAAATGTTTTCAGATGTAGAGAAGTTACTCGTTGTGAAGAACTTTACTTCGACTGGTTTCATTTAACACCTGAGAACACAACACACTGAATAGCAAAAAGAGATCAGTTACCCTAAATTAAATTAGATTTTTGGTTTAAGTTTTCGGCTAAAAGTTTCAGTGTTTCTGTCAAAAAAAATAAAAAAATACATCATTTTGGTGCATCACTACTTTGTAACAGAAAACTATCCTATTTTGAATTTCAAAATATAGGTGAACTTACAGTTAAATCAATTTTGTGACAGTGTGTCAGCACACCTAATGAGCCCTTCGCATCATGAACAAGTTGCTTTTGTTTTATTTAGAGAGAAAATTGTATCTTTCCCATGCGTTTTACCAGTGTAGACACTGAGAACGCTTCTTACGGACTGTGTAACCATGGTAACCAATATCACATGTGATAAGAGGATTTTTATAATGACTCACTATTCAAATACTCCTACACCTTCCTTCATTTTTAACAACTTTTTAAAGACAATATTTAATCAGGGAGCTGTTTTTTCAGCACTGTTGGTGGAATGTGGAGAGACTGTGTTGTTCAGTATGTCTAACACACATGAGTCACACCCCAAGTGTCTCAAGAAAGATCTAATGAGGGAGTATTTTGCAAGGACACCACATGGTTTGCAGATCGGTGAGCCACTGCTTTGTTATGCGGCACTCACGCAGCGTCTCATGCTGCCATGTGGACAGACGGTCGGCACAGTTGTGCCTCAGTGTGCAGCTGTGGTCTTCTTTGTTCGGGATTCGGGACGCACAATCCTTTTCATACTCTTCACTTTTGTCTCTCATCAGCTGAGATGTTTGGGAGTGTGTATGTCAAGGTTTTGAGGGCAAATAAGAGGTTGTGTGTTATGACTTTCTTGATCAAGACGAATGAGCACAACTAAGTCATCATCACACTTTTTGTAATTCGATTTGAAAGGGATTGTAAAGGTTACGAGTCATTGTTGTCTGGGAAAAGATTTGTTTGTTCAAAATGGCAGTGTGGTTTTAATTAAAGTAACCCTCTTTGTCCTTATCCCCCGCTCTGGGTTTGAGGTTTTTTAGTCCTATTTAAATTCAGTTTCTTTTGATGTGTACACAATATCTGGGTTAAAAGCTTTTGGTACACAGTTTACCTTACAATTGGGACTGTCAATTATGATATTAACATATTAATTAAAACCAGGTCACATCAAAGTCCCAGTTTTTGTGAGAAAAGAAAAACAATCATATTGTGTGTATACACAAGCTTGTATTCCCTCTCTCTTTCTACAGGCATAAGTTAACCTATTGGGCAGTTTGAGCAGACTGAAAGAGTGCAACACTGTACCAAAGGTAGGCCATTCTTCTACATCCAGAAAATTACTGTCAAAGTCTGGATCCCTTTTGTGGGTATTGTTTGGAGTTGCTGGTGTGTGATCTGTGATATACAATTTTTGTCTGTGCTGAAGGAAAGGTGAAAAATGTAATTCAGTTTTCATTAGCATGTCTTCTGTGTACATGCACAATAACGAATAATGTGAGAGTCAAATATTGCACCTGTAACTATGGTGAAAATGTTCTGAGGTGACTGAAATGTCTCGTTAAACATTTGCATGACAGATAATGTCTGCAGGAAGCTGGGTGTCTGTTTTTTTCTGCCATCTTTTTATCCGCAAGCTAACAGGAAAAATGCCTGGACAAAGAAATCCATTGTGTACAGTACATGTGTTTTCAGAGGAACCATTGAAAGTGCAGACAGAAGCGAGGTTGGAAAGAATGATTGAGCTTTAGGAGACATAATTTAGTGAAGGTTTAGCATTTTAAAATCACAGCTGGATTTTTGAGAATAATGCCTGGAATGAGTGCAACCATTTGAAGCCTTGGCTTGGAGGCTCCAGACAGCTCTGTGTTAAATATGGTGAACAAACTGGAATGTTTCTGGAAATTAGTTTGGAGTGTTTGTATGTGTTTGCATTTACTGTAAAGATTTATTTTTCCTGGTTAGATAATAGAAAAATAAAAAATATGTTAATATCCTGATATCATAAAGAAAAAAAAATTAATCAAAATAATGAAATAATTTCTTGTGAAGAAAGCTATTTTGGTGTAATATGTCATATGTTGTTGTTAATCTGAGGATGTATTTACCCAATTTTAAGACCTGCTGAAGACCAGATGATTATTTTATTATGTCCTGATACTTAAAAGTATTCAAAAGGGTGCCCTTTCTTTTACACATGGCTGTATGCCAAAATAGGTTTCTTCACAAGATTTTCGTTCTTTTAATGAAACATTTTTTTCTTTAAGATATCAGGATATTAACATATTTTCTATTTTTGAATTTAGCATGGTATAATTTCAGCAACCAGGAAAAATGAATATTTACAGTTAATGCAAACGTACACACAAACACTCCAAACAAATTTCCAGAAACATTCCAGTTTGTTCACCATATTAAACATAGAGCTGTCTGGAGGCTCCAGCCAAGGCTTCAAATGGTTGACATCTGCCATGTGTGACAAACTAAGTACACCTTATGATTAAATAGCTTGTACAACCACCTTTAGCAACTTGATCATTCTCACATCGTTCTGGAGGAATTTTTGCCCACTTCTCCTTTACATCAGTTGCTTCAGTTCATTGAGGTTTGTGGGCATCTGTTTATGCACTGTTTATGTAGTTCTTGGGCGTTTTGCGATTTCTCCTGGTAGTGCACGGTCTGACCTTGGGCTGAATATGCTGGGACATCCACTTCTGGGAAGATTGGCAACTGTCTTGAATGTTTTCCACTTGTGAATCAAAGTTTATCAAACCCATATAGAATCAAAGATGCAAAGGGTCTCATTCATGAAACACGAGCAGAACGAATTTTTGTGTAAATCGTGTGTAAAGTGGTTATGGCGTAAATTTTCGGATTCATTAAAATGTTCGTATTTTCCAAATGTTAGTTGGTATGAAAGAAATCTACACCTGCTCCCAGCCACGCGTAAATAGTGCGTTTAACATCCGAACGTTTTGCTCATTAATAAGGATGCATTTTAATTCACCTTAAATCGGGTAGGCTACATATTTACACAGCATTTTGAAAAAAATATTATATGTAGTAATTACATACGGTTTTTCTTTTTACTTTTATTACGAGAGCCAGTAATAGCATCTGCAAACGGAACACAAGTCCGCAAGTCTTTATTAGGGCCCAAGCCCTGAAAGGGCGAAGGCCCTATTGTTTTCGTAAGGATTTTTTTTTTTTTTTTTTTTTTTTTTTTCTTTTTTTTTTTTTTTTGTGCCTTTTTGCCACTTTTGGGGCCCTTAACATGCTCAAAAACTCTTGAAACTTTGCACATAGTTAGATTATCAATAGATTATTGATATCTTAGATACTGTTGCCGTGGCAACGCATCAAACTTTAATATTCTTTTCGGATGCTTTTGAGACTCTTCACATGCTTGAAAATGCATGAAACTCGACAGACACATCACATTTATTATACAGTAGACATGTGCAAAGTTTCAGAAACGGGTGTGGTGGAATGGCTCAGTAGCGCCACCTTTAGTCAAAAATGGGGGCTTAGTTTTTCCTAGAATCACAAAACTTGGTAGGTGTATTGTTCTCATCAAGCAGGACACCTTTCTAATTTACAGTCATAACCTCAGACCCACAGGAAGTCAGATATTTTGGTTTGAATGTAGATTTTCTGGAGAATTCTCTCTCTCTCTCTGTGTGTCTGTGTGTGTGTGGGGGGGGGGGGGGGGGGGATTTGTCTATTCCATTTAATCTTTGTTTTTCAAGGTTTCAGGGGCTTTTGGGGCCCTTAACGTGCTCAAAAACTCTTGAAACTTTCCACACAGGTCAGAACCCACGGTCATCAGAGCCGGGCTGAAGCTGGTACCCGGGCGTGGCAGGGGGGCTCAACAGCGCCCCCTTGGACACGGTCTGAAAACTTGCTTCATGCTTCATCAAACACGCTTGCATGAATTAATATGAAACTCGGTACACATATAGATCTCATCGGGCCGAACAACTTCCGCACTCTAAGTTATTAGCTCCGCCCAACAGGAAGTCGCCTATTATGGGTTGTTTGAAAAACGCATGCTGTGGAATTTAATGTACTCATCCTAGAGAATTCATCCAATCGCCTTTTGATATCTCGAACGGTTTGGCCGTGGCGAGGAAACAATGGCGAGAAAAGAGAAACACGAAGTAATATAACTTCTGCATACGTTAACTGATCTTGATGAAACTTCAGCAGTGTGTTCGTGGTAAGAGGCCGATCAGATGGATGTAACTATTGTGAGTCAAAGTTATAGCGCCACCAACTGGCATATATATATATATATATATATACAGTATATATATATATATATATATATATATATATATATATATATATATATATATATATATATATAAATATAGCTGCGAGCAGCGATGGAGGGCCCAAGCCGGTGACACCGCCACCCCGGTGGCTTTAGTGTAACTAAAGGCACCAGGGTGGCGGTGGTGTTTATTCTTTTTTTTTTTTTTTTTTTTTTTTTACAAGTCAGCAAGTCACAAGTGTTGCAGTCAAGCTTCATGTCGAACCATTTTCTTTTCACTTCTGGGACTGTTCGATTAATATATGCTGCCAAGCATTTTTACCTAAAGCATTTAGGTAAAAGCATTATTACCTAAAAAATCCTTACGCCACTATGTACGCTTGAAAATAAAATGTGGCGTTTTGAATTAACTTCTGATAATAAAACTTCAATTTCTGCATCTGAGAAATTTCTCTTTTTCATTCAGTTTTGAGAAGACATGTTGAAATCCTTCGTTTGGTGTCATAATATGATGCCCATAGTTGTCAGTCGGTTTTAATGGGCGGGATTTATGGTAATTGAGAGAATGAGCGTGCACGCGCCAATTTACGACTGATTGGAATTCATTAACACACACACACACATTTCACTATCACATCTGACGTTTACGAAGTATTTGTGAATCATGAGAAGAATTTTCGGGAATGTCTCTTTACGCGCAAATCACTCACATATTTACTCGTATATTTACGAATGTTTCATGAATGAGACCCAAAGAGTATATTTCTAAGAATTTGACAGGTGTGTTTTAAACAAGATCTTTTTTTTTGGTGAACATTCATATTTTTCATTGACCAAAATACTCATTGTATACCTGAATGATTACATGTAGATGTGTAAGACATCAAGGTATTACTAGAGAAAATATCTCACAAATTACAAAGCTTCAAATAAATAAAATAAATAAATAAATAAATATGTAGTATGGTTTCTTTCATGACTGAAATGTTGCAATAAATATTGACTATTTTTGCAAGCTACAGTAGTGTGTGGAATCTTTAAAGATCCGCTGATAGCAGGCTGTGTATTTCATATTCCCTGTCTAAAGCTTACAACCAGTGTAAATGGCTTTTTTGGAGTTCAGACTAAAGAATATGTTTAAAAATAACCTGAAGTATGTCTAGTCTGACTCATATGTTAAGACTCAGCCTGGTCACCTGAGAGCCTCATGTCACTGTGTTAAATCTACGTTCTCTCTTGCTGTCTCACCTTTGGCGTTCACTTGTACTTGCAGTGCATGGGCGCCCTTCTTTTCAACACTGTAACCAAACCAGCTGCCAGCTGAAGTCAAAGGTCATGGGCTGACGTCAGGTGCGACAATTTGCCGCACAGCTCTCAGCAACACGTTTGTTTTTTGGGTGGGGGATGGACGTGCCATTCCCAGCTGCCAGAGACAGATCAGAGACTTCTGTCACGTCTGCGTGTCCACCCTGACATGCAACAGGCCTTCAAAGAGTTAGCAGTTGGCCAATGCTACACAGTCCAACTGTACATGAAGTGCAAAAGAGGACAGATATGTCAGATAGTCAAATGCTCCCTTTTGTCTGTGGAGGCACTGTGGGAGAACATTGCACGCAGACTGCAAGTTGTGTAATACTAGGAATGGGTATCTGGAGTGCAATTGGCACAAACAAAAATGTTTTTTGGACAAATCAAAATCACTTGCTTGTCATTCTTCCCAAACATACAGAAAAATAATAAATAATTTGTATGTACTAAATAATGTACTGATATGTACAGTATTCACATAAACATATGCTTTAACACAGTGCACAGATACAGAGTGCCATTACAAATGTGCAAGATACACAAAAGCAGTTCTTAAACAGACACTGTTTACGCTTAAATAGTTTTGATTGGACGTTGTCGTTTGCTGATTGCTGAGATGATTTCATGTGAGTGACATGATATCATGCTCAGCCCTCATACCAGTGTACACATCATCAAGGACGTGATGTCAGGGGGGAAGGAGGAGGGGATGCTAATGTTTTTGATAAAAAAAAAATTGATAAAGATTGCGAGGGCTCATGATTTTAAAAACAAAAAAATAATGATGTGCACAGAAAAATCACTAATGATAAATACTGCAATATACTAAATAAGAATTGTCAATGTGGACTCCATGAAGAACAAACTCGTCCCCATACAGGCGTGACTCCGATCTTCAACCAAATAGAACTGGATAAATATTCTGAATGTTCCAATCCAATCTGACTTCTGACCTATAATGCTGCCTGAATCATAATCATACACCGTTCGTTCATTGGCGTTATTGTCTGTTTTTAGTACATTGTTGTCGTGTAAACATACCTTAAATGCCCCAATATACTTTAAGAGAAATTGAAGAATGAACATGTGTGACATCTTTTCTAATAAAATCTGGCCAAAACAAAGGTGTTTTGGAGTTTGTTTCAGTGGATCAAAACATCTTGCCTTTCCTTTGCGTCGGCTGTTAAATACCTTTGAACTGCCATTGGTGCTTGACACCTTCATTGACATGCAAAATTGCAGGTATTTTTGTTTACTCATTCCATTGAGGGTAGACACGAATGAAAAAAAGTTGCAGTTGCAGAGCACGTGCAAAACATATCCACATCCCTATCATCAGATGCTTTCTTAACTTCTCTTTTTTTGTTATTTGTATTGTTACTGAGAAGATTTACTTTAGTTAAAAGATCTTGTAAATCTAAGCATGGCTATCAGCACTATGGGCGGCATCAGAATATTCTAAAACATCCAAAAATGCCGCAGTGAATATATCGAGCCATAAGTATTGATATTGTTCAAATTATATTTTTTACGAAGAATATTACTGAACATAATGTTGAAAATGTCCCACTAACTGTCAACTTCAGAAATGTAGGATTTTTTTTTCTTTTAAGTTTGTCTCTTCAGGATTTCTGTAGTCTGGTGTTCATTGTGTAAAGGTGACGGCTGTATAATTGTTTCACTGGGTGTTTTTAACTTTGTCTATGGTTAGCAGACTGTTTAAATAAGTGAGTCTGAGATAAAGTAGTTGCTGGTTTTACCAAAATTTGCAAAGTTAATAACTTTGTGCCTTAATAAAGTTTTGCAAGAAACACAAAGGGTCAGTCAGCACAACTGTATAGTCTGTTTTGTCACAGTTATATCTGTGAAACATTTGGTACTTATTACTTCTGCATGTAGTGCAACTCTGACCTAAATGATCAACAAATCCTCTAGTTTGTTCAGAGTTGTCTGCAGCATGGAAGACTCTGCAAGCATTCATTTAAATGAATGTTCTTCATTGCAGATCAAAGCTCCAAAAACCTACTCTAAGTCCTGCCCATGAGCGGCAATAGGCACAGACTAGTGGGCAAAAAATGCATGATGGGATGCAGTAAACCGGCAGCTATTATTCTGTGGATTATGACAGGTCAGAAATCCCCTCTTGTTCAAGTGCAGTGCTGAAGGGTTGGGAGGGGTTTCAGTTCTAATATTACGTGATGTTGGAGTTCAACATTCTGATAGTCTGCAGGATAAAGCTGCGGTACCGTCTGTCTAATGGAAGTGGAGAGAACAGTGTGTGGTTACTAGAGTCTCTGGTGATCCTTAAAGAATTGCAGTTCCTGACAGAACTCTTAAATTGCTGGATCTAGAGACATCACATGGAATATCTGCAGCACCAGAGCTTGTATCTGTCTTCATAGAACAAGTAGCCTTTTTTTTCATATTTATTATTTCCTCTTATGGATATATTTCAGACTCTGCAGTATGTTGCAGGTGCTTTTTGCATGCACGGAACCTGCATTATCTGCTGACTGGTTCATGGTGGTGGCGTGCGTGCGTGCGTGCGTGCGTGCGTGTGTGTGTGTGTGTGTGTGTGTGTGACTTATAGGCTTCACATTTCAAGACCACCTGCGACCCCAGTGAAGGGGATTACTTGCTCGTCTTGCCCTGAAGCAGTACACAACTGCATTTCAGACATTTGCACACACACACACACACACACACACACACACACACACAGAGCAAAGCGAAGGGGATACCCGACAGTCAGCACTATCCGTGAGCATGTGCCTTTTGTTTTTGTTTCAGGCAGGATGTGGCAGATGTGGAAGAAAGAATAGCCGAATAGAACATCTGGAGGATACAGTTCATGGAACCACTTAAATCTACTTTTATTCCTCCACTGGAATAAAAAATCTCAAACCAAGTCTGTTATTTTAAGGACCAATCAAAATCATCAATTGTTGAAGGTTCTGAACTCTTCAGCACAGAGTGTTCATTAGGCAGACCCTCTGTTTTAAGACTTGCATCAAAAGCTCTGATGAAAGATGATGAAAAGTGTTTCAAATGAGCTGGTTGCCTCATGGGAGCTGACATATTAAGTTAATATGACCAGATGAATACTTCTCACTTTATCTCAGTAACCCTCATTATTGAACACTTTTGCTTATGGAATCAATTTATTTTGCATGAGGCTGCCTTCACATCTTCGGGTGTCAGTATAAATTCCAAGACTAGCTGCATAGGCGGATTGTGTGTAAAACCTTGGAACCCCCTGGCCATGGGTCAAAAATTTATGGGGGCTTGGTCCAAAAATTCACCTGCACATTTTAAACTTAATCACTTTGTAATAAAGTGAAAATTCAAATTAAATGAAAGCGTCGATTGCGGCATTCAATTTAGATCTGCTCATGTATCATCTACTTTTTACGCACTATAACCAATCACACATGACTGTTGAGCTTATGAATGCAATGGCCAATCAGAGGCGTTACGATTAGTAATCGCTGAAACGCAGGAGTTTTGTTCAGTGTGCGAGCTGAATTCTGAATTCTGACTGAATTCTGCACTCTTGTGAATGCTCTCATCTTCATAAACTGATAAACATAAAAAGATTTGGTGATTGTGCTCTTCTAAACTAATACAAATAGGATTGAGCAGTGTAGCCAATCACAAACATATCTGATGATTTCTTGAACGCAATGGCCAATTAGACGTGTTTAAGTTAGAATCCCCTCACCACTCAAAACGCCAAAAACTAGTTTTTGTCCAGTGCTGAGATCTGCACACCCAAATTTTCTCGTTATAATTTAAAGGGATAGTTCACCCAAAAATTTTAATTAGCCCATGATTTACTCATCCTCAAGTCATCCTAGGAGTAAATGACATTCTTCTTTCAGACGAATACAATCGTAGTTAAATTAAAAAATGTCCTGGCCCAAGCTTTATTAACGGCAGTAAATGGCCGTTTCTGTTTTGAAGTAAAATTGCATCTATCCATCATAAAAGTGCATCTACCCATCATAAAAGTGCATCTACCCATCATAAAAGTGCTCCACATGGCTCCGGGGGGTTAATAAAGGCCTTCTGAAGCGGAACGATGAGTTTGTGTAAGAAAAATATTCATATTTAACATGTTACAAAGTAAAATTCTAGCTTCCGGCCAAACGAACATACGCAGTCTACTTACACCTAAAGCTCAACTTACGCAACTTGTGACGTCATGGCGTAGCGTAAATATCAGCAGTACGTCACATTACTCGCATAAGTTGCGCCTGGACTTAAGTCGAATCAGTATGTTCGTTTGGCCGGAAGCTAGTTATTTTATATAAAGTTTTAAATATGAAGATTTTTCCTACACAAACGCATGGCTTTGCTTCAGAAGGCCTTTATTATTTGTTTATGCTGGTAGGTGTAGGTTGTTGATAGACGACACATATCTATTTCTTCACATTCTATTTAAATGTGTTTTTAAGGAGGAATCGCATAGCCTCAACCAGTTGGTTCACCCTCCGCCTATGACTAGCTGTTATATTAGTTTATTGTCCATCACATGAGCTCTATTTAAAGAAATAGTTCACCCAAACAAATTAAAATTCTGTCATTATTTACTCACCCTTATATTATTCCAAACCCATATGACTTCCTTTTTTCAGTGGAACCAAAAATAAGATATTTTTAAGAATCGTCACATCGATTTATTTATTTATTTTCTCATAGAACAATCATTTATAGTGACCAAAGCTGTTAAGCTCTAAAAAATGACAAAACACCCCACCATTGATGTAGTCTTTTACGACTTCCACATTTTTTCCACTTTTACGCTACATTCCAAGTCTTCTGAAGCTTCACAAAGACAACAAAATAAAAGTTGTTATTCTTCCCATAACTTCTCCTTTGGACCACATTTAGTTAATTTTGTATTGTATGTAGGTTGTTTCCAGGCCATTTTGGGCATTTGCATCAGGTCTGATTTTTAAGTAAAATGTTCTGAAAATCAAGTTAATTGGAAGTTTGTGAACATCCTTGTTTCAGCCCGAAATGAATGTTCCCTAAACGTTTTCGAATGTTTGCTGGAAGTCCTCCAGATATTACACTTGAACATTTCTTTAGCATGTAAAGAACCCTACATGAAGATGTTCGTGCAATGTTCACAATGCTCATTCAGGGGACTTTGTGGTGATCTTTTTTGATCATTTGACCATAATGGATTTTACAGATTGTGGTTACACAGAATTGGCACAGGTTTATATGATTATGTGTCATTGAAGTTTCACTTCTTCCTTGTTGCTTGAACATTTTGGCTCACTGTGTCAGACAGAGTGAAGGTCAGACTACGGAAAAGTGGCACACCTTTTTGCGTGTCGAACTTTGGACTTGTGTGGCTCCTGTATGAAAGGAGCCCTTTCATTGGGCCACCGGCTGTGTGTGCTTTGTGTACTGTTTGGTTGGCCAAAGGATATGACATCAAGTGCTAAGTGAGAATCAACCCACACCCTAATGAAATGTCTTAAGACACCATGTCACTGTCTCACTCTGTTTTTCTCTCTTTTGCTGCCTTTCCCTCTGTATGCCTTATCTTTATCTTTCTGTTCTGTTGTTCTGAAGAGAAGGAAAGAAAAAGAAAATTTTCAGCCTGAAATAGGTTTTGTTTGAGAGAATTTGTATGTGACAAACTCCTTTTTACCTCTGTGTGTGATGACTACACAAATTTAACCTAGAAATGCCACAATGAAGCACAATGATTGACAGCTGTCAAATGTACTTCAGAGGTGTTTGACTCATTCCTGGATGTTGAAATAAGTTAACACCTTCCTCCAGTATTCATAGTTATCTTGTTACTATCAGAAACCATCCTCAGAATAACAGTGTAGACTCTGAGTTTGTAGTTTTGGTAGCTGACATTTGGCTCAGGGTTGTTTTGATCAGTTGTTCAAGTGACTTAGTGTTCACTTTCATTTCAATACAAACTCTGTGAACTCTGTATATATAAATACCCTCTCCAGTTGTCCCTGTGTTTTTATTCTGTGCAGAAAATGGTTTAAAAATGTATTTAAAGAGATCATGAACTGCATTTGTTTTGTTTTCAGAGGTGCACTTGTAATGGTAGTATGATGTTTACATCAAAAGTTTCATAATTTAGAAAAATATATATATTTTCCACTGTCTACCCTGATTTCAGCCCTCTCTTTTGAACACTCTGTTTGAAGGGGCGTGTCTGCTTTGACACTTCAGTGTAAACGCCTACTGCTATGATTGGCTAACATCTTAGCATATGAAATGAGTATATGTGGAACTCTCTCTAAAGTTTTGGAAAGAGTCCAGAACTCAGTGACCGATAAACATCAGTTAGGTTGGGTGATGTGAACAAAATCTTGTCTCGATATGAGTAATTTTATTTCATGATAACGATATTTATCACAATATAGTAGTTATTTTTGCTCTAAATAATGTTTTTATGAAATACATTTTTTATACCATTGAAATTTCTTAATGCTCATCGCCAATTTCAATATCACAAAAAAACGAATACTAAGTTAAAAAAAAAAAAAAACTCAAGCTTACCGGAGACAAGTTAACAAAGAAACGAATTAAAAGCAATAGAACAAAGACACAAATGAAACAGACCAACCTGAAAAACTGAAAAAAGCACTAGAAATAAGAAATACTACAAAAATTGTATAAAGTAATTAAATGTACAAAAAACTGCATAGTCTTCACTGTGTAAATTAAATATAAATGTATTCACATACACTGTCAACAGCCTCTATAACTCATATCAATACCCGCCATGTGACTCAGCTGGATACTTCATGTCAGAGATGTGTGTGGAGTCATGCCCTCACAGAGTGTTTTTTGGGCTTATTTTAGCAATTACGGAGTGATTCAACAACTACGTCAGCTAAAGACTTAATGATAGTTTATAATATATTTATTAAGTGAGTTACAGGAAAACAGCGGACAGGGAAAAAAAGCATCCAATTATGTATTTTGAATGTCTCATACTAGTGATTTTAACTGTGTGTCTGTGTACTAAATTAAGAGAATTATCCCTCAGGTTGTTTTCTTCTCTCTCTGTCCCCTATTTCACTCTCCTCTTAAGCTACTTGATTTTTCTGTCTTCCTTAGAGCTGATCTGTGTCCCACTGCACTATACAGGAATGCTGTCATATGCCATCCTCCCTCAGAGACCATCTGGCAACACACACACACACAAGCATCTAATGTTTTAATTGAAGATTTTTTTGGAGCTTCACAATTGCTCAGCACATGTGATATGATGCTATTTCTGGCTAGGGTGTGAGCTGCATTCAGCTGTTTGCTTTACACTGAGAGGTGATGGATTTTAAAGTGTCTTCAGCTCCAGATGCTTAATTTGTCACTCTACTGAAGTTAATAATTATTCATTCAATTGCTCATTACCTGGTCTCGACAATAACATTTTTTTGACAGGCCAGTATATCGTATCTGTACTTGATCAACAATATTTTTATTGGCCACACACATAAACACAAAAATAAACATTTAAGTAACACATATTTTATTTTATGTCAGAATTATTTTGTTTGTTTGTTTGTTTGTTTTTTGTTAAACATATTTTGTTTTCTTAATGGACATGCTATTCTCAATAAATCTTGCATGTTGCATCCACATTTGTGTTATCATCTGATGATTTGTTTTTGTACTCGTTGTAGAGCATTCACCTAATGCTCGCTTGGAGTTTAATGTGCCTTTGTAGCCACCATACTTGTTATCAGAGACTGCGCCTGCGCAAACGGGCTGGTGGATATACGAGGCTTTGCTAACTGATACTGAGAGCTGTACGAGTGAGGCTAATAAACAGAACTCGGTTTATAAAGTATTCCCTTTGCATGGTCTTTCTACATGGTGTCAGAAGTGAACACGGACACTTTTGATCGTGCAGTTCATTCATCACGGAGCGCACGACTACTTGCCGGTCGAATAAGGACCGTAACCAGTTTATAACGTTGCTACCCGGCTATCCTGCTAACGGACATACAGTGCATCATGTCGGACGGATTTCGCAGACCGGACCCCCTCGTCTTTAATGAGAACATCGCGGAGAATTGGCGAGTATTCGAACAGGAATATGACATTTTTATCGCGGCGGCACACTCTGACAAGCCGGCCCGCACACAAGCCTACATTCTCCTTAATCTCGCAGGATCGGAGGCCATTGAAAGGGAGAGGTCGTTCGTCTACGCGCCCGCGGTGAGAGGACCAGACGTTGACGACGCACCGGGACCCATCATCACTCCGGCTGAGTCAAAAGAGAACCCCGAATGTTTAAAGAGGAAATTTCGGGCGATCTGCAGTCCCCGAATAAACATTATAGTGGAGAGACACAAGTTCAATACACGGTTCCAAAACCAAGGTGAGCCATTCGAATCATATGTCACAGATTTAAGGATAAAAGCAAAGAGCTGTAACTTCGGAACACTGCAAGACGAGCTCATCCGTGACAGACTGGTCTGTGGCATAACTGATGATAATCTAAGAAAAATAATGCTGCGTGACAGTGAGCTAACTCTGGCTAAAGCTATCTCGGTGTGTCAAATTTATGAGCAAACAGAACATCACACCAGGGTATTGTCATCGTCACATGCTCCTACTAGTGTTGACAGTCTACAGTACAAATGTGGGAGGAAGCAGAGATTTGAGACACGACAGAGAGCACAGATAGGGAGAAATGAACAGCCCATTGTCAACTGTAATAATTGTGGTGGTAGCCATGATGCCAAGAGAGAAAGTTGTCCGGCTTCTGGTCAACAATGCCATGCATGTAAAAAATGGAACCACTACAAGAAATGCTGCAGGTCAGTGCAGAGATACTCTAGGATGCAGAGCTCCAGAGAGTCTGTCCACCACCTCGAACTGAACCAGGCCACGGGCAGCACTGCTGAAGATGACTCATTCTGTATTGATGGAATAACACCAGTTGTCGTGGACACAATAGACTCAAATGTACATGAGAAAAATGTGGCGTTCGCCACTGTTCACATCAATGGCAAAGCTGTGGAGATGAAAGTCGACACAGGTGGACAGTGCAACGTTCTATCCTATGATGCTTTCAAACATGTGGAGACCGGGGAACCGATTGACCGCTCAATAATCACCAACCTTGTCGCATATGGGGGAAACATGATCAGCACTTTGGGCTCAGTCGTCCTGCAATGTCAGCTTGCAGGTCAGCAATACAAACTACAATTCCACGTTGTGGAGAGGAATGTCCAGCCACTACTAGGCCTACTAGCAAGCCTACACATGAAGCTAGTGACACTGAGCAAGGATGTTCACCAACTCAGTGTGAACACAGATATCAACCTGCCACACAAGATCTTCACAGAGTATGCAGATCTATTCAAGGATGAACTTGGCAAGCTACCGGTGACATATTCTATGAAAATAGACCCTGACGTGCAGCCCGTCATCCGCCCAGCACGCCGCATACCTGTAGCCATGCAGGACAGAGTGAAAGCGGAGCTGGAGAGAATGGCAGACCTGGGTGTCATCACTCCCGTGTCAGAGCCAACTGAATGGGTGTCATCCATGGTAGCAACAAACAAGAAGCAAACAAAGGACATAAGGATCTGCATTGACCCCAAAGATCTAAACACAGCCTTAAAGCGCCCCCATCATCCGATGCGCACGGTTGAAGAGGTTGCATCACAGATGGCCAATGCAACACTGTTTTCAGTACTGGACGCCAAAAGTTCATTTTGGCAGATATCCCTGGACAGTAAGTCATCTCTCTTGACCACATTTAGCACACCTTTTGGACGCTACAGGTTCCTAAGAATGCCGTTCGGAATAAACTCAGCCAGCGAAGTATTCCAGCGCGCAATGGAACAGATATTCGCGGGGTACCCATGTGCCATCATCGTCGACGACATAATTGTCGGAGGCCGCACGGAAGCGGAGCACGATGCAAACCTAAAGAGAGTGCTTGACCGTGCGCGCACAGTCAATCTGAGACTCAACCCCCTCAAGTGCAAGTTCCGGCTGACAGAGGTAACTTATGTCGGTCATGTGTTCACCAGCGAAGGCCTAAAAGCAGATCCTGACAAGACCACTGCAATCACTGAAATGCCCGTTCCCAGAGATGTGACAGCTCTACAACGATTTCTAGGCATGGTAAATTACCTGGGAAAGTTCGTACCAAACCTGAGTGAGTTAACTGCCCCTCTCAATCAGCTGACACGCAAAGACACAGCGTGGTGCTGGCTGAAGCAACACCAAGATGCATACGACACATTGAGAAGATGCATCTCCAGTCCGCCTGTCCTGTCATACTACGATGTTGACCAACCAGTCACACTCACGTGTGACGCTTCCCAACACGGACTGGGAGCAGCATGTTTACAAGGGGGCAGACCAATAGCCTACGCATCAAGGACAATGACTGAGACCGAGACACGCTATGCCCAAATCGAGAAAGAACTCCTGGCAGTGGTGTTTGCGTGTTCGCGTTTCAATGACTACATCTACGGGAAGCCTGTCACCATAGAGACCGACCATCAACCTCTGATCACCATCATCAGAAAGCCCATCTTCTCAGCGCCTGCACGACTGCAACGCATGATGCTGCAGCTCCAAAAATATAACATTGACCTGGTCTACAAAAAAGGTAAACACATGTACCTGGCCGATACCCTGTCACGCGCACCTAGAGCGTCCACACTTCAACATGTAAACGAGCTGAACGACTTTGAGGTCATGTCAGTCAGCCGAGTCTCATCCAGCCGCTTAGATGAACTAAAGAGGCACACAGCAGAAGACGGACTACTGCAAACCCTCTCTTCTGTCATCAAACACGGATGGCCCGTCAAACAGCATAACGCTCCACCATCCATCAGTTCTTTTTTCCCATTCAGAGATGAGCTCACCATCGAGGAGGGCGTCGTCATGAAAGGTCACAGACTTGTCGTTCCCCAGTCACTGCAGAAAGCGTACACCGACATCGTGCACAGCGGACATCCAGGAGCGGAGTCCACCAAACGCAGAGCCCGGGACATAGTGTTCTGGCCCACTATGAGCAGTGACATTGACAGAGCAGTACTCTCATGCTCTGTTTGCAACAGTCAGAAACCCCATCAGCGGAGAGAACCACTACAGTCACACCCAGTTCCGGACCTACCATGGTCTACAGTAGCAACTGACATCTTCGAATGGGATGGCAAGCACTTTCAGGTGCTTGTAGACTCGTACTCTAACTGGTATGAGATTGACCTTCTCAAGGACATCACTTCTACAACAGTCCTCACAAAACTGAAAAGACACTTTTCTGTGCATGGCTCCCCACATCTTCTCATCTCAGATAATGCCAGACAGTACACTAGCCAGAAATTCAGAGATTTTGCTACACAGTGGGACTTCAAGCATGTAACCAGCAGTCCTGAGTTCCCACAGTGCAACGGCTTGGCTGAAAGAGCAGTGCAAAGTGCCAAGCAACTGATGGAGAAGTCGAAAAGGGATGGTACGGACGTGTTCCTCAACCTTTTAAACATGAGGAACATTCCTCGCGATGCCCAACTTGGCTCACCTGCACAAAGACTAATGTCAAGGCAGACCCGTACTACCCTCCCAGTCAGCAGACAGTTATTGCAGCCAGCATCCCTCAACACCCAACAAGTCACAGCCCAGCTCCAGAAGAAGAGGCTCTCCCAGAAGCTGAGCTATGATAAGTCCAGCCGTCCTCTTCAACCACTGCTGGAAGGCGAAGTGGTCCGGATGCAGACCCCCCGGGGGTATGATCGCATGGGCACAGTAGGAAAGATCTGTGAGGAGCCGCGGTCTTACATCATCCAGTCTGGAGGCAAAGACTACAGGAGAAACCGCAGACACCTTCTGCCTGTCGCCGAGCGATCTCCAAATCAGCCTGACTGTGTCGACCTACAGCCCCTCAACCCAGCTGCCGGTGAAACACCTCCCATCTACGGGGAGGAACAACGGGATCCCATGGACACTGTACCACCGCCAGTCCAGGTACCCGTAGCTACTTCGCCTGCCTACGCTGGTAAGAGCCCCTACACAACACGTTTTGGTCGTACAGTCAGACCAAACCCCAAATACAAAGACTGAATATTGGACTATGAATGGACCACTTAATGTTCGGTACGACACATTGTACTTTTAAAAAAAAAAAAAAAAAAAAAAAAAAAAAAAAAGTCATGCCTTCCTTGGATACATTGGTTATTATGTCTACGTTTCAGTCAGTTTAAACATTGAAGTTCTGATGTTCAAATTGAATATGGTTATATGTTGTTGATGATACTATAAGCTAAAGAAAGGGGATGTAGAGCATTCACCTAATGCTCGCTTGGAGTTTAATGTGCCTTTGTAGCCACCATACTTGTTATCAGAGACTGCGCCTGCGCAAACGGGCTGGTGGATATACGAGGCTTTGCTAACTGATACTGAGAGCTGTACGAGTGAGGCTAATAAACAGAACTCGGTTTATAAAGTATTCCCTTTGCATGGTCTTTCTACACTCGTGAAGGGGTTGATGAGAGATAGTAGCGATGCATAGTTTTTTTCAAACACATGTCATGCATGGTTTTTCATGTAATTCTAATATGATGTACATTAGCCTTTTTTCCTCACATGCCCTCACAGAGCCAATTCTTCACCTTACGTAATGCATGACAAGAGCTGAAGAACAGATTTGGGAAAAAGCAGAGCTAAAAATACCCACCGCACTCTATACCCACCCAAATTTTAACCTCTTTTAATGAAACATCCAGTCATTGCTGCCCATGCAGATTACAATCAGACATTTGTTTGGCAGTACAGTAACTTGTTCTTTAAATGTCTCAATGTGACATGTTCAAAGGTCACAGGTAGGGTTTTGGTCACATAATGACTGGTGTGTTTTTGTTGTGTTAGAACGGCTGTTACTGCTAGTTATTAAAGTGGGTCAGTAAAAAGCTGCCTTTATTTCTGCAGAGTTTGTTTTTATTTGGAAAAATGTAGAGAGCTGAAAAATTAGGAAAATGAATTGATTTAGAGAGAATGGATTTGTGTCAGTGGAGAAGGAGGAATTCTTTTCTTTCTGCTTTAATTTATATGACCAATTCAATGTGGAATCACACTGATGTAATAAAGTCTTTTGCTCTCAAAACATATGACAGTGCTGAATGTGGATCATAAAGGCCCATAAAGGAGTATTATTTATACTCACAGCGAAGATCTTTTCCATTCTTCGCTTAGGGGTAAAAAGAAGTTCCGAATGCGTGACCAGCAGTATAATGTTAGCGAACATCCGACACTGCCCACGCTGCTGAGAGCGACATTTAGTCAAAACCACTGAAAAGGACAGGCACACACACACATTTCTCCTGTTATGCTTGAGTGTTAAGTTAATTCAGAAGTTGGCATCTGCTGGAAAGTGATTTATTAGATTTAAATGGCACTCAGAACCCCATATGTCTTGTGTTTGGGTAAGGCCGAATAATAACATTAGGACACATGCCACTTGTGTGCGTGTGTGTTTATTTGTGGCCAAGCTCATGTAGCAATGGACACTTGTGCTTTTGTGTGTTTGTGCAAGAGGTGACAGCTGTAGTGTGTCTTGTTGCTTTGCTTTGACACCGTGTGTGTTTTTGAAAGAGTGGGATTGTGCACATGGAAAAGGGTGGTAGCCTGTTCACCCCTCTTCCTTTTCCTGTCCTCCTCCTTGGCCAGCCATGATGTCATATTCAGCCTCATTGTGTGTGTGTGTGTGTGTGTGTGTGTGTGTGTGTGTGTGTGTGTGTGTGTGTGTGTCAGTCAGAGAACAGCTGCTGAGGGTGGTGGGAGAGCCTTGACAGAACAGCTCGCGGGGGAAATAAAGAATTCTGCACATCCTGGACATTTCCTGTCTTTCCCTCTGTTCCTCCTCTCTTTTTATTCTCCTCTCAAATCTATTACTTTCACTTTCTTACACAAGTCACAAGTACATGTCTACACAATCTGAACACAACACAACAATTTACTTTGTTTTGGAAAGCTTATTATATATTAATAAAAAAAGGAATTATGAGTTTATCCCTTTACAATATTAAACATATTTTAAAATAACTATATGCATAACTATATGCATTTTTACAAGTCTGTATATCCCATTATAAAAGTTCTGGGGTATATCATATCAATATATATGGATCATTCATTTTAATGAAATGAATCATTAAAGGAGCCGGTTTCAAATGTTAGCAAGTTCTACTCTCAATTAACATTTTATGATTAGACAAGATTCGTAAAGCATTCCACATCATACCGTCACAAAACATACTTATTTAACATTTTCGACTTTTTTGGAAATCATATTGTTGACTCCATAATGCTAATTATGTCATAACTTTTAATAAGAAGAGCAGCAGTCATTTTGTTTTGAAATGTTCCACCCTTGTCATATTCGGAATATCTCAAATATTTTATTTTAAAGTCCCCCTGTAGTCAATAACATTATCCCTTAAAACGTATCTTGATCATCAAAATTACATATTTAAAAGTTTTTTTTCCTGTGTAAAAAATTATTCATGCCATAAAATAGCTTGAATGTAACTTTACACCCTTTCTTCATTTAGTATATGTGGATCCATGAATATGCATATTAGTCCCCGCCTCCTCTCACTCACACCAGCGTTGTGACTACGTTATCAAACAGCTAATAATGTGTTGCTAATGTTACAAACCATGTTCCCATTCACCATCTCAGAGTCAGACAGCTGCCCTCTAAAAATCTGAATCCTTACAAACGCTTTGAACAACTCAGAACATCAGTAGAGAAAGGCATATAGTTCATCATAACATCGTAATATACATCATATACATAATTCACTTGCTATATTGCTAAATGTACCTGATTTTTCATAGCAACAGAAAAATATAACAGGATAATCTGGCTTCTCTTGAGACTCCTCGCAGTATAGTTAATGATTTGCTAAGGCCCACCGGCACGTTGGCGTGATTGGTTACATATCTTTTTGTACATATTTGTGACAGAAAACAACTGCAATTTCAAACCACGTTTTTGAGACTGTCTTTGGTTCACTGCAGTTTTAAGGAGAAAATACTTTTTTTGTGTGAGAGAGAGAGAGAGAGAGAGAGAGAGAGAGAGAGAGAGAGAGAGAGAGAGAGAGAGAGAGAGACCTTTGAACAACTTTTATTACAAAAATTTAAAAAACAGTCTTCAATCAATTATTTAGCCAACAAGAAAACAAAAAAACAAAAAAATAACAAAACAACCATAAACCTTTTTACAACCATTATCATCATATATAATTATACATAGATTTGTAAATTGCCATTACAGTCAACATCGCAAATACAGTTATTTATAGCCCACTTGAACTTGAAGTCTTCAATATTCTCATTCAGTCGATAATATTCAAATTCTATTCTTAACCTTGACTTCATCAAACCCTCATAAATCAGTACCACATCAGTTTGTCCCATACCACCTATTTTACTTTTACGAGAGAGCCAAACAGCTAACTTTGCTTGTCCGAAAATAAAATTGAGTAAATGACAAATCTCTCTCTTGCTACGTTTATATTTAGGTCCATAGATATAAAACTCAAGTGTAAAAACTTCTCCCAAAGTCTGACACCACCCTCCAAGAATTTCAAAAAGAGGTAATAGTCTACTACAGTCAGCAAACAAGTGAAAAACTGTCTCCTGCTGTTCACAGAAAGGGCACCCTATCCCCGCTAGTGGATCAAAATGTGCTCTGTGTCTGTTCGTAGCTATAATACCATGTACAACGCGCCACTGCAGGTCTCCAGACCTTTTTTCAATGGGGGGCTTGTACATGGTCCTCCAGCTACCTTTCGGGGAAGAGTCTGATCCAAAAAATTCTGTCCATTTAGACTCTTTTACAGTTTCAAGTGCATGAAGATGAAGAACTTTTACACACAGCATGTAAGGAGCTTTTTTCCCAATGTCTCTGAAACGCCCCAGTTGAGGTGTCTTAAAGGACAGAATACCACCTTCAATTTCTTGCCACAAGCCAGTCGCAGCTGTAATATCCAGTTCTGGGAAAGAAGAAACAGCATTTTCTTTTTTGTGTAAAAATAAAGAGTCTCTATAGTCCACCGGCATGCACTCATATAGATGGTTCAACAGCCTCTGCACAACTCGGACTGATCTTATACCAAGCTTGGTAGCCAGAGTCTCTGCAGAAATCCATCCATCTTCAGTCAGTAAGTGTCCAATCTTTACAATATTTGCAGACCATAAAGCATGCCTCACAGAAGTTGATTTTAGAACATCCACATCAATTTTTGGGTTAAAGATCAAGGGTTCTTCCAATAACCACTGACTCTGTTCACCGTTTAAATCTCTGCAAACTTTTAAAAGAGTCCACGCTCTCAACATTGACTTGTAGAACGATGACAGACCAGTTAAGTCCAGCTTATTAATGTCCATTAAGAACAGTTGACGATCATAACCCATTTTACCTGCTCTTCTCAGGAGGCCATGGGCTACCCCACGCCAGCTCACTTCTTCACCATACAGGAGTCTTTGAGCTGTCTGAAGTCTGAAAGCTTTGATTCTAGACCTGATGTCAATGAGTCCTTGACCTCCCTCCGTCCTGGGCAGATAAAGTACTGGTGCTTTTAGCCAGTGACACCCGGACCAAAAAAAGTCAACTAGTTTTTTCTGAATGTCCATTATCAATTCTTCTGGGGGTTCTAATATCATCATTTTATGCCATAAAGTAGCAGCAATAAGATTATTACAGACCAAAACTCTACCCCTATAGGATAACTGAAGGAGCAACCATTTCCATAGAGACAACCGAGCACATGTTTTCTCCACTAGTCCCTCCCAATTCTGTTTCCTATAATCTTCAGATCCTAAAAACACCCCTAAGTATTTAAAACCTTCTCTTCCCCATTGCAACTCTCCAGGAAGGATGGGACCATTATTGTCTTGCCCACACCATACTGCTACACTTTTGCTCCAATTCACTTTTGCAGAGGATGCTTTTTCATAAGTTTCTAAACACTTTTTAACAACATTAATATCTTGATTACCTCTTATTAAAACTGTAAGATCATCCGCATATGCAGACATTTTAATAAACTGTGAAGAATCTATTTCTCTGATATGCAGTCCCATTAATTCTCTTCTTAATTTACAGAGTAATGGCTCAAAAGCAATACTATAAAGCTGCCCTGAGATAGGGCAACCTTGTCTAATACCCCTCTGAACCTTTATGGGGACACTGAGACTGCCACCTATTTTTATCAAGCAAGTTGCCTCATTATAAAGCAATTTTATACATGAAATTAAATTTTCTCCAAATCCAAAAGCCTTAAGAGTCTCAAAAAGAAAAATATGGTCAACTCTGTCAAAGGCTTTCTCTTGGTCCATTGACAAAAACCCAACATCAACATTATTGTAAAAAGCATAGTCATACAGATCCCGCATCAGATGTAAATTATCTGCAATAGATCTGCCCTTTACACAATATGATTGATCCGTATGAATAATTTCATGTAATACATCATTTAACCTTTTAGCAAGACACTTAGAAAGAATTTTATATTCTGAACATAAGATAGCTACAGGTCTCCAATTTTTTAGTAGCGTCAAATCTCCCTTCTTTGGAAGCAATGTTAAAACAGCACGCTGACAACTTCTTGTTAGACATCCTTCACTTATACATTTCTGAGCAACTTCAAAAAAATCATGACCAATAATAGTCCAAAAACGTTTATAAAATTCAGCAGGAAGTCCATCAATTCCTGGTGCTCGCCCTGATGAGAGATCCATTACTGCTGAAGTCAGTTCATTAAAAGTAAGCTGTGCTTCCAAAAGCTGTTTTTTTTCTGTAGATATCTCAGGAAGATCTTGTAAAAGTTCACGTCTGCATTGATCATTTAAGGAATCAGCAGAATATAGTTCAGTATAAAAGTCCACTGCAAGTCTACGCATCCTTTCCGGGTCTGAAACAAGGTGTCCATCCTTATCTTTTAAAAACAACATCTTTTTTCCATGTTTAGTTTTCCGTTCTAAATTAAAAAAGAAGGACGTAGGAGCATCTATGTCTCTTTTTGTTAGAAAACGATTTTTTATAAGTTCTCCTTTGACTTTTTCATCAAGGATTAAATTCAAACAGTTTTTCTTTTCAGTCCACATATCCTTCAAATTAGGAGAAGCATTTGCAATCATGTTCCCTTCAATAATCGTAAGTTCTTGCTCCAAACTCTCTAATGTTTTCTTTAAACACAAAGTAGAATGAGAAGAATATTGTTGGCAATATTCTTTAATAAACACTTTCCCAATCTCCCACCACTGAATAATATTGTCATATATTCCTTTCTCAGTCTTCCAAACTTCCCAAAAATTCTTAATTTTCACAAAAGAATGTGTCTTCCAACAATTTAACATTAAAATGCCAATAAGAACTCTTATAGGTTTTTGTTATGAGACTACATTCAACTGTGATTAGTTTGTGGTCTGAAAAAGGAACAGGAGTAATAGTTGAATTCAGAGTCCTGTTCCTCATATTATGAGATAAGTAAAACCTATCTAAACGAGCAGCAGAAAGTGTATCATTACTAAAACTCACCCAAGAGTACTGTTTAACTAAAGGATTGTTTTCTCTCCATACATCTGATGAAAGTTCTTTACCAATCTTGCAAGACAAGTGGCTGACATTTGATGTGGTTCTTCCCCATTCCTATCTATTATGAAATCTAAGGTGCAGTTCCAGTCTCCACCAAAAACAATAAAATCTCCATCAAGTTGTTGTCTTAAAAACTGTTCTAATTTAGAAAAGAGCCTTATTCTCTCAATGCCTAAATTTGGAGCATAAATGTTCACAAAAATGAAATTCATATTATGTATTTCAGCTCTAACAATCAAGAGTCTTCCAGGTTCCAATTCATTTTTCCACAAAATATTGAAATTAAAGGAAGGAGCAAAAAAAATTGCTACCCCTGCACTTAAATTATTCCCATGACTAAGAAAGTGTTCTCCCTTCCACCATAGCCCCCAGTCAACTTCATTATCTAAATTACTGTGGGTTTCTTGCAAGAAAATAACATTTAACTCTTTCAAATTAATAATCTCAGAAAGAAAAACACGTTTTTTCATATCCCTCATCCCATTCACATTTAGTGATCCTACTCTTAAGATCTCCATCAGAAAGAGAAAGGAAAGAGAGCCGCAAAGAAAAATTAAAGAAAAAGTGAAACCCATCATGAGTCTTTAACTTTCCCCCTCGTTAGCTGCTCTTTTCCAAACATTTTCAATTTTTGTCTAGCAGATGTGATATGTTTCTTAAGCCGAAACCTTTTCTGTTGAGAAAGCTCAGTACAGTTATTCATTTTTCGGGCCCAAGCTACCGAAGAAACAAATTTCTCAAGATCAGGAAAAAAGTCACCAATTTCTACTCCTGCTTTCCCTTTTGTTTCATCAAGAAAACTGTTAATTTGTTCAACAGTGTACAAATCACTTTCTCTTACTCTTTCCATCTCAGACCACTGTTCATCTCTCACGCTATCTTCAGTACTCTGAGATAAACCATCCATTTCATCTTCTACGTCCTCCTCTGAACATTTTGCCTGAGTCACTAAAGAGTATTGCAGCACATCCTCTACACTGCATTCATTCACCATCCTATCCGTAGCACCACAACCACTAGCAGGCTTCTCTACAGCATAACTACATCCAGGCTGATCACTCACGCTTTTAGAAACAATTCCACTCACCTCATCTTGTTCCTTCACCTCCTCCGTCACTCTATCAATCTGCGCAGTGTCTTGTCTATTCCTTTCAATCGCTTGAAGTTCTCCATTTGGTTCTTCAGCTCTAGATGCAATCGTTAAAGGCTGAGGTTCATCGCGCACTTTATGCGGACACGAGAAGCGCTTATGTCCGACTTCGCCGCAATCAAAACATTTCAAACTCTCTGTGCTCGCGTATACCATGTACGAATTATCTTCGTGTTTAACTCGAAAAGAAACATCTAAGGATCGATCTTGGGAGCTTAGAAACATAAAAATTTGACGTCTAAAAGACAATACATGCTTTAGCGCCGTATTTTTGCACCCTAAAGGAATCGTTCTCATAGGGCTTGCAATTTTCCCAAATCGTAGAAGTTCTTTTGTTATTGCATCGTTGGAAACAAACGGCGGGACATTTGAAATTGTGATTTTAGTAGCTGGGGCAGACAACGGTGAAACTGGAACAAAAGCCTCTTTCACCCACAATCCGTCCACAGTCAATTTATTCACTAATGCTTCAGCTTTCAAAAAAACTACGACCGCTTTGTTCATTCGCGAGCCAGAGATTATGTTATCAAACCCAACTTTTTGTCCTACCGCCACCAACAAATCTTCGACTGTTACACCCGCCTCTGGCACACACCTGCACCCATTACGAAGGGATAAGCAGGACGTTCCTTGCGCCGGAACGGCTGCCATACCGGCACCCGGTGCTTTTTTTTTTTTTTTTTTTTTTTTTTTTTTAAACAAGTAACGTAGGGGGAAAAGAAACAAAGAAAAAAAAACAAAATCATAGAAAAAGAAGGGGAAAAACCCCAAAAGAGAAAGAAAACGCTCTCCAACGCCACCACACACGACCTCACCCTCACCGGAAGCGAGAGAGAGAGAGAGAGAGAGAGAGAGAGAGAGAGAGAGAGAGAGAGAGAGAGTTTAGCAGAGCTTAGTTTAAATCAGCAGCTGTTAAGCAACAGGGTGCCAAGATAACACACCTCTCTAATTTCCGTCTGTACTCTTTTTCTATCTCCACCTTTTTTTAGTATTATTTTCTATGGCTCCATAATTCAGCAAAATCTCATTTTGTCCCACACTCTCCCCTCTCATTCCCTCTCTCTCTTTTTATTTATCCTCTTTGTGCTTGACTGTTTTATGCAGAACTGTGGCCGTTCCCAGTGACTGAAGGGGTCATTAGCATCCTGCTGATCTGAAAGCAGTGAGACAGAACAGGAGGGTTGGAATTATATCTTAGAAATATTCGCTCTACTGAATTAAGCACATTGTTGACCTGAACCTATAAGAACGTGTGTGACTGATTATATCATGTGACACTGGACTTGCATATGCAAACCCTGAAAGATGCAGCTCGCCCTGGGGTATCTAAAACCATCTCATAATAGTTATGGTAAAAACATTCAGTTTAGTGTCTCCTGCCAATCTGAGGTCTGTCAGCAGGACTGTGACGTTAGAAAACACCAGGAATCTCCTAACCCAAACACTAGCTATGTTCCCATCCAAATTTGCAAATTTAACTTATGCACATAATTGGAATATTGCATAAAACATTTGCAAATAAAGCACCGTTTCCAACCAGTAAGTCGAATAGTCACAAAATAGAACAAAATAGTCACTTTCTGATAAACTGGCGATAAATATCACTGAGAAATATGGAAGTTGATGCAGTAGGAGAAGCCACAATATATATAATAATGTTCTTATATATAATATAATATATTACTCCTCAGAGCACACAGACAAAACGCAATAAACGCAGAACTTGCTTTCTGAGGCGGATGCCTGCTGTTTGGGAACGCAGTTGTGATCCACTTTGACAACAGACTTTGCTTAGGCATTTTAGAATGGCCAAAAGGGCATTTCAGATGCTGTGCAATGAAATCGGTCCACTGGTTGGTCTAGTTATGCAGTTACATCGCAAAGTCACATGTCTTTTTTGATGCACATCTAGGAATTTATTCGGTAAATCCGACTCAATTAACCGCATACATTTTTTTTTATGTGCATTTTTAGGAATTTATGCACATCTTGGCGTTTCCATCCAGCCTTTTTTAAAGGCAATATTCCAAAATGTGCATATAAATAGGTGGATGGAAAAATAGCAACTGACTCTCAGTTTGTTTTTTGTTTGTGTGTTAGTAGTACAGCTACCTTGATGGGGTTGGTATGATATTTATGAAGTCAGGCTAATCTCAAGAACCCCTAAAAACCGTTCTCACGGTTATTTTACTCAAGATCTAAACGACATAACTAACCATTATAGTCCATTGCAATGAGCTGTTAGAATTACACTAACAAGTGTGAGTCTCGAAATGTCCCATTTAAACAGTAACTTACAGTAGTGTCTCAAATACTGTCTGTATGAATGTGCAACGTGAGTCTTACTAGTAACCAGAGCCACAGTGACCAAAGTAATGTCAAAGATGGTGTTGCCATAAAACTGAAAAGTCTTATAGGCCTAACTTTTGATACGACAAGAGTCCAATCGAGCTGTCAGTTCATCCCTCAAATCTTCATTAACCTACTGCAGCTTTTATATCTGGATGGAGAGCGGAGCATTCAAGTAATGCATAAAGGCCAATTCACTCCCACACAGACAAACACCAACAAACGCATTTGTTGGGTTTTGTCGGATCAGTGTTATGCCTTAAATCAGCCACTATCATCCCAGTCCCAAAAAGGCCTGATGTAGACAGTCTGAGTTACCCCTGTCGGCATCTGTTGCCGTTGGTCAGGGTTTGTTTTCACCTGACTGACCATGTTCAGTCAGTGTCTGTTGGGGCAGTGTGAACATGACAGTTATTTTTCATAAAATTCTAAATCCAATGGCAGACTTGTTTGTCTCTGCAGTGAGAATTGGCCTTAAAACACAAAACTGATGGGAGCAGCTCCGGTGGAAAACAGAGACTGGATCTAGAACCTTTAGATGACACACCGCTCATATCTCCATCGCAAGTTGTCCAGTCCGGTTGCGTTCACACAGAAGTTGTGAAGTGGAAGTTTTCCGAGAATGCGGTTGTAAGTCGTGAATTTTTTTTGGGTATTACGAGTTTGGCTATATAATTGTCACTCCCGTTACTGAACTGTGTGTGAACGTAACCGAATTAAGGACTTGAATATGGGACTGACAACCATTTTGCTGCTGTGAACGTGGCCTAAGATATATAAAAGGGACAGTAAAGACATCATGTACAAAAGGTTTCTAAATAAAATGCTTTTTTTCAACTTTTGAACTCAATTCATCAAAGAATCCTGAAAATATGTATTATGTTTTTTCTTAAAACATTGATAACATTGATAATAATATACAAGGACCATTTCTTGAGCACCAAATCAGCATATTAGAATGGTTTCTGAAGGATCTGAAGACATGAGTAATGGCTGCTGAAAATTCATCTTTGATCGCAGAAATAGATTGCATTTCAAAAATATAAACATTGAATGGTTATTTTAAATTGTAAAAATAATCACTGTATTTTTTTAATGCAGCCATGGTGAGTATAAATAACTTCTACCCCTAAACTTTTGAACGGTAGTGTATATTTTGACGTTGGTTGGTGTAGTTTATTACATGGCTCACTTGAATATTCTGATTTCTGATCTAAATGTTTTCTATGTAAATGTTTTATAACTTTGTGTTGAAGCTAAGATAAAGCTTGGTGCATGCATTAGTCCAGACACACCCTTGTTGGATCAAAGAGGGAAGGGGGTCATTATAGGGTTAAGGTGAGCTCAGAATCCCTGAGGGATCATCTCTGCACTCTGGGTCCTCATAAGGCATGCGAGTTGTGAGAAAGTGAAAAAGATGGAAAATGAAATGAGAGAGTTGAGAATATGGTCTGTTTAGCTTTCTACAGTCTCACGTTGTGTGTTAGTAATAAATTTATAATGTGTGTAATAATATATATTACATGTAATAGTGATTGTGTCTTGAAAATGGTGTCTCCAACTGATAGTGAAAGTGAATCTGGCTGTCATTCATATGCATCTTTGCATGGTTTGTGACTCATCTGGTGGTTGTTCAGCGAAGTTCATGGTTTATCCATTCACCCAACCCTGACTCAGCATGCCTGTAAGCATGTATTAGGCTTTTCATGCTGAGTCGAGTGTTTTTGTTGAGTCCCAGTTGTTGTGACTGTACAGCAGTTACTTTACTGTCCACTAGAAGGCGATCACCTTACACCCTCACACCTCTATTCTATTGAGGTCATTACTAACACACCCAGCATTCCCTTGATTATAGTATTTACTCTATATCTAGAGAAAATATGATTTCATTGCAATGCAAATTACCGTGTTTTGTTGATCTGTGTGTGCTAATGTGCATGTATATGTGTTTGATGCAGTGTAGTATAACTTAAATAATACAGAAGTACTTTGAGTCATTTTAATAAAGCCAGTAATCGACATCATTTTCATCAGAAAATACAGCGGAAGGTACAGCAGGCGTTGTTACGGCATAGTAACTGATAGTGGGAGATCTAGAGAGGGTTGCTATAGCAACTATGCCAGTCTTTGAGACAGAGCTGAGGTTTCCATAACAACTACATCACACCCTCTCAGAAGGCATCCTTGAAATAATAATGACTGACTTTACGCAGAGATTACTACTCAAGGTGTCTGACAGAGCAGCATGTTTAAAGATAATGGGGAAAACTGGCATATTTTCTTCAATATTCCAGACTTTTGCAGTGTCAAATGCAGATTGGAAGGTGTCATCACAACCCTATTTAAAGATTTGAGGGTTGCCATGGTGATGTGAGATAAGGAGAAATAGGGTGAGAGAAATTAATATCATACACCGGGTTACATAAGTGGAAGCGAAATCATCATGACAACCTGTGATGTGCGTCATTCTTCAGATCACACCTCAAATGAATCAAAACCTAATAGTGTTGATAAGACACATCAAACCCAACAAGTCAATAAGTCAATCTTAAAATGTTGGTGTGCTTTGTCAGCAGAACGTGATATATGTGATGTTCTGTATGTTTGGACATGTTGATGAGGACATGGCACACTGGTTGAGTCCTCGGCTGCTGTATCATGTAACTGTGTGTGTGTGTGTGTGTGTTTGTGTGTGTGTGTGTGTGTGTGTGTTACAGCAGATATGGAGCAGGTATCAGATGATGAGCTGGATCATGCTGCTGAAGAAGACAGCGATAAGGAGGATCAGGATCTGGACAAGATGTTTGGCGCCTGGTTGGGAGAACTGGACAAACTCACACAGGTGACACTCTCACATTCAATGTGACATTGTGATGTATTATATCTTTAATATGATGTAGTATCTTCACTTTGTGGGCTTTTCTCTGAAAATATTTATATATGCAATTTATTTGATTAATGTAATTAATTAGGTCAATATTGGATATTTATTTGTACATGCTCATTTCCCCTATTTTTACATTTAGATTACTTTTCCTGTCATTTAAAGGGTAAGTTCGGTATTTTACACTTAAAGCCCTGTTTACAGATCGTTTCTGGTGAAATAGAACGGTTAAGATTAAAATTTGGACACATGCTGCTGTCCCGAGAATTTTAGGTTTATTTCGCTTTCCCCAAAACCTCCAGAATGGGTGTAACTTATAGGTGCACTCGAACAATCCTTCATAAAACGCATTCAACTTTCGTTTACAAAGACGTGAAACTCACCGAGTGGTCAGGGGTGTTCACTGATATGCTCACACAAAAATCGCTGCAAAAGATGCTTTCCAACAGGTGTTTTACCATTCGTTGTAAAACTGTGGACCTATTTTTCCAAACGTCTCACACCCGTAGATTCTTCTGTTGAGAGCTTGAATAATAAACACTCCAGCCCAGTTGGTGGCGATAATGCACCTTTCCCAATTGCAAGCAAACCGCTGGCATTTCACTGAATACACAGAAGAAGAAGAAGCGGCGGAGTAATACCGTACCTCACACAGCACATCCAATGCAAGTCAATGGAGTTGGACAAAAACTACGATAAAACCTGTTGGAAAGCATCTTTTGCAGCGATTTTTGTGTGAGCATATCAGTGGACACCCCTGACCACTCGGTGAGTTTCACGTCTTTGTAAACGAAAGTTTAATGCGTTTTATGAAGGATTGTTCCAGTGCACCTATACACCCATTCTGGAGGTTTTGGGGAAAGCGAAATAAACCTAAAATTCTCGGGACAGCAGCATGTGTCCAAATTTTAATCTTAACCGTTCTATTTCATCAGAAATGATCTGTAAACAGGGCTTTAAGTGTAAAATACCGAACTTGTCCTTTAATGGAGTGGTTTTTTTTATTCAACTAGGGGACCTCAGCAGAGTAGACTTTCAAGGGGGCCTGAAGATGAATTAAAATGATTTAAAATAAGACATAACAAGCATCAAAATAAGATGAAACAAGATTTAAATTCATCCCCTCAAAGTGATAGTGGTTATAACATCAAATAAATTTTTGACCAGAATTTAGTATTCTATTACAATTCTTAATAAATTGACAGCCTTAAATTCAGATACTTTATTTTCATTTATTTTAATGTATGGATGTATTGTATTGATGATTATATTCATGATTTAGCTGTCTCTTCTTACCTAATCCCCCCGCCCCCTCTCTTTCTCTCTAATGTTAGAGTTTGGATGATGGGCGTCCTGAGAAAGTGCAAAAAGCTCCTCTCAGACAGGAAACAAACCTTGCCAATTTCTCCTACCGTTTCTCTATGTACAACATCAATGGTTAGACTACACACAGACACACACCACCTCTGTTTACTCAACATTCTTTATCACTCACAATGCCTTCTCGTGTATCTAATATGGTGGTGTTTCGGCATACTGCAGTTTTCATGGATTATCATAAAACCACCATCATAACAGCTAAATGTTTGTAGCTATAGTTCAGTTCTGTTCAAATGTTTGGTGTTTGTAAGATTAAAAAAAAATGTTTTGAACACTGCTCACCACAATGTCATTAAAAATATAGCCAAATTGTAATATTGTGAAATGTTACAGTTTAAAAATGTTCAGCATCATAACTCCAATCTTCTGTGTCACATGGTCCTTCAGAAATCATTTTAATACGCTGATTTGGTGCTCAGGAAACATTGAAATCTAAATCTTTTGTAACATTATACATTTCTTTATTGTGACATCCTTGCTGAATTAAAGTATTAATTTCTTTCAAAACAACAACAAAAATCTTACTAACCCCAAATGTCTGAACATTAGTATATGTATGAATCCAAATTGTCCTCTATCTATCCATGTAGAAGCCATTAACCAGGGTGAGACGGTGGACCTGGACGCTCTCATGGCTGACCTGTGTTCAATCGAACAAGAGCTCAGCAAACCCATGAGCAAGACCTCAGACGCCAAATCTAGACAGAGACCGACAGGCCGCTCGGCCAGCACCAAACACACCGGAGGGGGCAGCAGCGGAGGAAGCACCAGCAGCAGCACCCGAGCTTCTCCCGCCTCCACCGTACGCGGTGGCATCGGCCAGTCACGGCCCCTGGCCTCCAACTTTTCCCTGGATGACATCACTGCTCAGCTAGAAAAGGCATCCCTGAGCATGGACGAGGCAGCAAAGCAGACTTCTGAATCTTCCTCGTTGTCCTCCTCCTCATATTCATCTGCCACTCTCTCACACCCGCCTTCTAACTCGCATCATCGCCGTACAGGATCGGCTGGTACGGTCAGCGACCAGGAAGTGCGCTCGATCGGTCATTCCTCCAGGTCAAGCGTCAACTCTGCCTCGGCATCCAGCATGGACTCTCTGGATATCCGAGGGCAGGAGAGTGAGGCACAGTCACAGAATCAGAGCCAAAGCCAGACTAGCACAGAGGTAACACACACAAACATGATATTAAATCTTTTTTCCACTCTTTTTCATTTTGAATTATTTCATAGCTAGCACTTAGACTGGACAGTAAACATGACAGCGTGTCCATAGAAGACCAGAGGTATAAGAGAAATTTCAGCAGAGTGAGATGAAAACTGAAAGCAGATGTGAGGGGCTTAAATCTGAAGCACAACACCAGAAAAGAATTGGATTGAGAGGCATTGTCAGTCAGCACAGGGATAATGGTGTAAATCGGGCCTAGTCCCTTTACCACATACAGTGTAGCCTAGGCTAATCTCACAACTCCAGTTTAGAGATTCCAAATACAAAGTCAATATGAATGTTGTCGATGCTTCTTTATTACATTTACATTTTCAGATCTAGGTGCATTCAGTACTTCTAACATCATTACTTGAAGAACCCAAAGAACAGCGATGCTAAGGCTAGCTAATAAAACAACTGAGTGCCTTTAATTATTTAAAAAATACATTAAATATGCAACTTATACAACAATGACTTTAATCACCTCGAATTTTTGTTTTCTGAGCTAAAATTCATTTTGATATTTTTGTGTAAATAGGGTCACAAATTTCAAAGTGATTCAACTATCCTGATGATATAATAAAGAAAAGGTCTCATTTGAAGATTAAAATGAAAGATTGAATTCAGTTTTCTAGTAGTTTAAAATAATCTTTTTGAAATATTTCTTTGAGAAAAAATATTTGAACAAAACTGCTTTTTGATATTTTAAAAAGAAAAATATTTCAGAAGGTTTTTATTTATTTTTTATTAAAGCTTACAATGACTAATATATTTTTCATGTAATAACACAGATGATTAATTGAAAATAAGAGTGCATCAAACTAAATGGGGTCAATTTGGATTTCATGTTGACTTTAATACTTAGTTTAGTACAAAGAGTTGCCGGTAATTATTTAGGAGTTTCTTAATGTGGATGTTAGAGTGTATATGTGGGCGTTTAAGAGAAAAAAATATCTAAATTTAAAATTATTTTCCTGTCAGCGCAACTTCAGTCAGGAAAATAATTAGTCTTCATCATCATTCTATTTTGAATAAATGTCTTCCTGTCAGTCTAATTGCTACCAAAAAACAAAGAGTCATTGACCATTTAAAATGTTTATCCTGTTGTTCACGAAACCGTTTAGAACAAAGAAGGTCTCTTTACTTGGACTGTCAACATTCCCTGTGACCCAGACACACACACAGTTCTATTCATAGCAGTTGTTTGTTCTTTTGTTGAGGGCAAAGTCTGTATTGTGGTTTTGGGAAATGTGATGATCGAGGTTTCACTGAATTCACCATGGAATCATTAAAGCTGAGTCATCTCTTGGCTGCCCACTTACTGCTTAGACACTCATATACAACCAATTTCTCAAAAGCACGCACACTCAGCTTTTATAGTTCTTCAGTACTGCTGTCAGAACCTGGGAAGGAAATCCGATAAAACAGAGATGTTATTACGCCACTCTTGTAACCACAGCATTGCTCATCCGCACCAGGATGTACAAACCCTGATACTTTACTAAGCTTTAAATGCATACTGCGGTTTTAGATGTAAACTAGTGCTGTTTCACAGATGGAACAATGTGATTTCATGTCTGCGTGTGAAAGAGAATGCGTGCACAAATCCTCCCGTCGCAGTCTTGCATGAAAATATCACGTGACAGACATTGTGCTGTACATGGTCACTGTACACATTACAGTGTGACAGTAACACCTGCTTTGCTACATGACTACTCTACTCTAACTCATTTAAATGCATGATGTGTTTGTTTTAGTAACATCTTTGTTGTTGTACTGTATGCTTACACTAAAAAAAGTTCTGTAGGAGCAACTGATGAGATGGCTTCTGTAATGTCATCTATATTAATTTGAAACAAGGGTTTTCAACCACTGTTCTGTGGACCCATAGGCTCTGTGAAGAGCTACTGCAGTGAAGATAAACAGTATAAAAAGCATCTTTTTCTCTCTTAGAATAAGAATAAGGTTAGAATAAGGTTCTGTCAGGCATCGTTCATTTTGGTTTCGGTTTTTATTTTTATAAAACCGCTTGTAAGCATAATTTATTTAAAAATTTCAATACTTTCAATACAAACATGAAAGTATTATGCCATAATTTAAGACAATTAAGATATTTATTATTATATAGAACATTTTCGCCATAAAGGGTTCTTAAAAATTGAGCCAAGAACTCAACTAGCGTTCTATATAGAAGTCCATTGAAGTGTATATATGTGGGGTCTCTAGGTTGCTTGAGTGGGATGGGGTACAGGGTCCATTGGTCTGTAAAGATTGAAAACCCATGGTATTGAATAAAACAATGGAGGAGAGGATTAAGGATTGTTAAAGAGAAGCCACAGAGTTATAGTGCCCCTATTCTGCTTCTTTTCTTTTTTAATATTACCTTTCATGCAGTGTGTAATATAGCTAGCTGTTTGTGAATGTAAAAGGTCTGCAAAGTTTAAAAGATCAAAGTGCACATCAAATAAAGTTATTGTCTCCTAAAAGCAAGAATTTATTCTGAACTGCCAAAACGAGTCGTCAGCGAATCCAGCTAACAAATTTGCATAATACCAGCCTATGGTCTTCATTGGCTGCCCACGAACAACGTCTACTTTGACCCGCCCTCAAGCACTCTAGATGTAGCTGAGGCCTAGAAGAGTTTGGTTTGTGTTGTTGACATGTCAAGAAGACACTCATAAGACACTCATTCATAAGGATGAGGACTCACGCTGAAATTGATACAGTGCAGTGTTCGTATCGCTGTGTATATAAGCACTGAGGAAGCCTCCCGAGTTAAAATTCAGATATGGTAATGGGCGTTTCCTTTCCGCCATGCGCTGCAAGCGGTATACCAATCGCGACAGACTTGGCCATCTGACCAATCAGAGCAGAGTAGCTCTCAGAAAGAATAAGTTTAGACTGACTGAATCTTCGAACAAACCGATCTAGATTATTTGAGAAATGTGGTGATGTGCAGCATATATTATGAGAAAATTAAAGTGTTTTTTAACCTATTAAAAAAAAACTATTTTTGATAAATAAATAAAAATACTATGGATAATATCTGAAAGTATTTTTTTAAAACAAACAAAAAGCATTTACAGTTAATATATGAAAATACAGTTTTATCTGATTAGGCAGAGCAGCACAGTAAATGTTAAAATACATACTGTTTCTAAAGTAATGCCAAAAGACTTAAATTGTACATGTCAAACAGTGAAACTGATGTGGTGAAATTGCTTAAAATGTCAAAACTGTCATGACCACATAAACTAGTATATTTTGCACAGCATGTGCAAGGATACCAGAGAAGGGACATGACGTAACTATCTGCGAAGTATTGATAACATGGAGCAAACTCACTCCCACCCACAGGATTTGCATTGCTAATGCATAAATAAAAGTTAATCTGCCTAGAACTGAATGCTCACCACAAAAAGGATCATTCTGAAAACCTGACAGTTAAATACAAGCCCATTAAAGGGATAGTTCACCCAATAATTACAATTCTGTCATCATTTACTCACCTTCACGATACAGTATTCTATCATCATTTTTGTCCATCTCAAGTGTCAAGCAAGTTTACAGTTGAGCTTCTGTTTACTATTTTTCATGTGTGATCAGTGTTTATCTGACCCTGGACCACAAAACCAGTCACATGGGTAATTGTTTTTTATATCTTATGAAAGCTGAATAAATAGGCTTTCCATTGATGTATGGTTTATTAGGATATGACAATATTTGGCCGAGATACAACTATTTGAAAATCTGGAATCTGAGGGTGCAAAAAATCAAAACATTGAGAAAATCGCCTTTAAAGTTGTCCATTAATGTTCGCAACTGTGCTGCATTCAGTTACAAAAATAAATGTTTTATATATTTACGGTAGGAAATTTACAAAAAATCTTCATGGAACATGATCTTTACTTAATAGCCTAATGATTTTTGCCATAAAAGAAAAATCAATGATTTTGACCCATACAATGTATCGCTGGCTATTGCTACAAATATACCTGTGCGACTTGTGACTGGTTTTGTGATCCAGGGTCACATGTGAATAAAAGCCTAAATTTAATTTGTTCATTATATAAATCAATAAATCAATTCAGAAGATTTTGGCTAAACCATGTAGTCTTTAAGTGGATGGACCAAAATGATAACAGAATATTAAAAAATATCAAAATTAAAATATTTTCAAAATTAAGACAAAGTCTTATGAGGGTGAGTAAATGAGGACAGAATTAAAATTTTTGGGTGACCTATCCCATTAACAAAATAGAATTTTCCCCATAGACTTCCATTGTACGTCCAATACTGTAAACTGAGGCACAAGTCAAAATTATTTTCTGTTCTAATCAACAGTATATGCAGCATATTGTGGATTAGATTGTATTAAACCCTAACATTCATAATGTTTTACCAGAGTAACGGCATATATTGACCCTTGCTTGTGCATGCATCATTTTGCATTGTCTGCTTGCATGATTAATGTGTTTATGTTTGCACCTTTTCTGTATGTGATGTCACTACCTCCCCCACCCCTTTTCCCAGCATGTCTTACTGCGAAGGGCCAATGGTAAAGCTACCAGACGGCATCTTGACTTCACCTCACAGGAGGGGGAGGTGGATCAAAGGACTGTAAGTGTGTGCGTGCGTGCGTGCGTGCGTGTGTGTGTGTGTGTGTGTACGACTGGGGTAAAGGATATGTGTACACAGGATGTTCTTTCTCAAAATACTGGGTCTTAGCACACCTGTGATAATTCCAGGATTCATAATGTCATCCTTTTGGTTACAAAAGGACCTCAGGAACAGTGTGTTCTCAGCATAAGAGAACTGTGATCACAATATTTTGTTGTGGACTAAAAGAAGTACACAAGACAGTTTTTCTTTTATATATTGTTTTCCCTCCACATTTTTATATGCCACCTCTTTCTGATTTTGAATTATCGATGCTCAGGTGCTTCCACACTTTCTATGCTTTACCACAATCAAGTATGTATTTCTATCATTTTTGAAATCACAGTAATCATTGCACTGATTAATCTCTGTTTGTCTTTTCCCTGCACCCTGAAGCACTCGTATTTGGACAGGGAGACCTCTCTGATTCTGAAAAACATTGCAGGAAAACCCTCTCACCTGCTGACCAAGGTGACACCTTCTTTCGCTTGGTTCTTTTTTCCTTTCTCTGCATGTTTTGGGTTTATGTGTCCACAGAAAGCCTTTTAACCTCAGTCTTCTAGCCAGACTTGACACTTTGCTCCACCCACACTGCCTTCTTTCAGTTTTAAAGTGTTGTATCTTCTGTTTTCTTTTCTCTCTTTGCTGCCATCTTCATATGTGTGCCATTTAAAGTTGAAATCAGATCATCCTGTCCAAAGGGTCTATAATGTTTTTATACATTATATAATAACACCCTACATTACCTTTCTGTGACAAGAAAACATGGCTTATGTGCTTTTATTGTATTTTGTTACTTTATTTCAGTCAGGTTTCCTAGTTTTAATGGTCAGTTGTCAGCGCTCACAGATTCTTGGTAGAATGTTTAGGAGTTTGTGTTTTTCATAATGTAAATGTCATGAAGATGCAAGGAGATGAACCCAAATGCAGACAGTGTACAATGAACACTAGGTTTATTGGTACAAAAACAGGAAAACAAAACCCACGAGGGGGCAAAACATGGACAGGACAAGGGATCTTAGGCTGACAAGACTAAACTATGACTAGACAATAAACAAACAATACTTCTAATAAATACTCTCACAATGACAAGACTTTCCACAAGGTACTCACAGGTATGATTAGCAATGATAGTGAATAACACTCATGTAGGAATCACACAATGTTTGACAATGAACCGACACAAGACAGCAGACATGAGGGGATTAAATAGGGAACAAATGATGAGGGCAACAGGTGATAATGGGGAAACAATAATGACTAAATAAGGATAACAAGGGGGGCGGGGTGAGGTGACGAGACAACACAAGCACATGGTCCAAACACAAGGCCATGTGCTTGCACATAAAACATGGGTCTGTCATGATCCTGCCTCAAGACTAGAGAAATACAGAGACAAGGCAGAATCATGACAGTAAAGTGATAAAGTTACAAAGATTATTTGTTCCTCGTTTAAGAAAAGTGTATCTTAAATACAACAGTTAGTGGTTGGCAGGATATTTTGTAGAGAGGTGCTGGGTTTTGCTAGCTACATTGTGTTTGTGTTGGTTTGTTTGGATGCCTTATTGTTACTGCTTCCCTGAAGAAATGGCTGCTCATCACTTGCATAATTTCATTTTAGGACATTTCAGGAGCTCTTATATAAAACTGAAACAGATTTACCTATTATTTTGTTTTTATGCCACAATTTGTGTGTGAAATTGGTGTTTGTTTTACAAGTAGTTTAGTAACACTAGTGAGTCCCTTAATATATATATTGAATCACAGACAGTTTTACTTTCCTTGTGATAAAATAGTATTATTTTAAAAGGGATACTTCACCCAAAAAATGAAAATTCGATCACCCTTATGTCATTCCACACCTGTATGACTTTCTTTCTGCAGAACACAAAATATATTTTGCAGAAAACTGGTAGCCAAACAGTTTTTTGGGAACAAAACTGATACATTTCTCAAAATATATATATATTTTTTTTTTTTTGTTCCATACAAGAATGAAAATCATACAGGTGTTTAACTAATGAGGGTGAGTAAGTACTGACAGAATTTTTTGGGGTCAGCTATCGCTTTAATAAATCTGTTTGTAGATGCAGCATAGACAGCCTTGTATTTTTTACATTAACATTTAAACATTAATTAGCTAACAAAAGGCTTTGTATTGACTAACTTTTTTTTATTTATTCTTGAGAATAGATATTATGCATGTGATTGAAATTCCCATGTTGTCATACCAATGTAGATGCTTTTTCTGGTGCAGGGAATGGCGGGTTAAGAGCATTTTGTTATGTCGAGTTACTAAATAATAAGAATTTAAATCTGACGCCACTTTGATTTTTCAAGGATGTGTGAGCTTTTGTTAAACCATGAAGCTTGTGCAACGGCCCAATTGATACGGTTTCTTATTTTCTGAAGTTCATTGTACTGCATTACAACATTATTTCTTGTAATTGTTGTAGTATAGTAAGTATATTAAAGTTTACATGTATATGAAATGTTTACAGGAATAGCTATTTTGAATTAATTTTCTTAGTATTTTCTAAGTGAAGTTTCTTAGTATGCAAAATGTGATCTCTAGAATTTCTAGTGACCTAGAAATAGTGCAGAATTTTTCGGTTTAAATTTGATTTTCGGTTTTAAGTGGCATTAAATAATGAGTTTGTCCTTTTAATTAGGGTTAGTTTTTTCTTTAAATAAAGTTGTCATCTAAGTTGTATATATTTGTCATGACATTAGAATAGACAAAGGCATTATGCATTTAGACAACTGTAGCGGAGATGTTCTTGAAATCCCACTCTGGTTTCCTCATGATTTCATCAGATCTCTCAAACAGTGTTTGCTTTCCTGTTCACTCTGGATGGACTCACTGCAGACTGCTGAGACACAGACTCTCTGCTCAAACACAGACGGAGAGAGAACAGAAAGGAAAAAAGACTTCAAAGGGAATTTAATGCTTTTTATCGAAGCCTGAGCCTCGGCTGTTTGCAGATCTCTCCCATTTTTGTTCATTCTCTCTCTCTCTCTCTCTCTCTCTCTCTCTCTCTCTCTCTCTCTCTCTCTCTCTCTGCATCATAAATATGCATTTGCCGTAGACAATGATTCGAGAAAGAGAAGCTGGTCTTTCAGATCACATATACCCCCCTTTTTTCCTTCCCCACTCTCTCCTGTCTTCATTATATGCATTCCATTGCATATTCTTTGCATATTGAAATCTTTATTTGTCTCTCTGACTTTGTATTTCTTAATCTGCCCATCTCTGTTCTGTTAGAAAAAGCAAGGCATAATAATAATCAAAGTTGACGTAAGGGGGTAACGCATCCCCACGGTGGAGGGTGTTTTCCCACAACCACAGAAAAAGCATCAGACAACAATATCATCTGCATTTGGCCTCAACTTTATTGGCCAGTGGAAAGAAGGTCAAAGAAACTAACCTAATTGATTGGCCGCTGAGAAACATATGTACATTCTGATTGGAGAAGTGGTACGAGAGGGTCTTTTATAGCTGATGGCGGCTTGGTCTGCTGGTGAGAGGGATTAAACCCTGTGATTGGGCACGCTACCAGAGACATGCAGCTGTTTCACAGAGAGAAAGAGAGGGGGAGGTCTCAATCCCCTCCCAATGCTGAGCAGTAGAGTTGTGTGTAAGGTACTCTGGGTGTAGAGATATGTGAGGGGAAGCGTTTTCATTTCTTCAGATTGAGCTGCAGTAGACTTTTTTTTTTTTTTTTTCGGATTATTGAAATTATTTTCATCAGGCCATTCCCACGGCAGCTCTGAAACTTCAGCTGGAAGTACCTGTCAGGCCTTTCAAATAGTCTTGCTATAGCTGCCGTTTATGAAGAGAACATTGGTTAATGGAGTTCTGAAACATTCAAGCTGGTGCGACGGTGAATCTGTGTATCTCCTTGAATTGGTATTGAATGAATGAGCAGCCGTTTCTCTAAGGAACCGTTAACATGAGCAGAGTGATCGTGTAACTTCCTTGGTTGATCAGATACAGAGACTTTGCAATTGTTTCAGGATTGTTTTAAATGGTCAGAAATGGATGTGATGACTGCATGTTGGAGAGGGCAGGTAAGTGAGGATATGTGCAAAACAGAAATCCACCTGTCTGATCTCATACCTCAGTAGTGGATGAAAGTAATGCTCTGCGAGTGTTTCTTTGTTAACATGTCATTGTGTCATCCACAGGAGGAGCAGGCTGCCAAAGCGAAGGCTGAGAAAATCCGTGTGGCACTAGAGAAAATTAAAGAGGCCCAGGTGAAAAAGGTAAGTCAAAATCACTGTGAATCTCTGAATCCCCCCCAAGGGTCAGTAAACCTCCTCTGTGTACTGCATGATGCAGCCCTTCACACGCTCTAGCGGGAGAAGTCATAGAACGAATGCACAGTAGAAAATAGGTCACCCATGTGTCTGAGAGACTCTGTCTGCTTAGAATGGAAGATGCACAAACAAGTCCTTCATAGCCGTCGGTGAAGGTTTTACTTCAAATTACGTTTACATTTTTTTTTTATTGTCGTGTAAACTGTTTTGGGTTTATTTGTAAGAGACGATGTATCCTATTACTCCATTCATCAGGAAAGGACTGTCAAAATAAATGCCACCAGGCACATACTAATACCAAGTGAATGAATTAGATACAGTACAGTGATTGGGCCTCTTTAGCCAAGACAGATGACTGTTTCCATTCATTATGTGTAAAAAGAAAACTGGCAGCAATGGTGCAGCGAGACCGATACAGAATGAGACTGCGTCAAAAATGCTTTCAATAATAAAAGAAAAAAATGGCGGGATGTCAATAAGAAATTTTCAAATTCTACTTGTGGAGTCCAAATTTTCACTCAAATAACTGATAATATATGTAAATTGTAATGAAAGAAAAATTAAATTAAGGAAAAAAAGAAACATTTTCACTGCATGTAGTTTATGTTGAGCACCTGAGCAAAGTCAGTTGAGTCAAAACATAAGTCATATACACTTGCACTTTAAAAAGTGGTTAATCGGTTAAATTGAACGTGAAATTTTGTGATTATTCTGCTGAAATTCTGTCGTTTCCTGCATACATATGTGTTTCAGTTTGCTACGGTTCTGAGTTTGTACGCAATCATTTCCTTCAATTGAAACATTGCACAAAGTGATAGATTGTTTGTGCTGAGGTCAAAGAATGAGGCAGGCCAGGTCCAGATGTGTGATATAGTGTGGGTCTGCGTGTTTGTTTGAACATATGTGTGAGAGGGAAGAGAGCATAAATTAGCAGTGTTTTCTGCTGAGACCAGGTTTGGAAAAGTGCCTCATACTCCCTGATATTCTTATGACTTTCAGGACCTCTGGCAGTGCTGTCTGTTAATGTGCCTATGCAACACTTTCTCTCACTCCCCGCTCTTTGTTCCTCACTCTCTGGAAGAAAGAAAATGGGGTGTGAAATGGAGATGGATGAAAGCCAGTTGTCAATTCTGTTCCCAGTTAGTCTTTATTAAAACCACATTTCTGAAGATCCACATCATATTCCAATTCAGTTCATAAATCTTTGCGCAGTCAACCATTCCAATTTGAACTACATATTTGTAACATACTGTACTAATTATGTTTTCCTTCTATACAATATCCCAACAAGTGCACAAAGGTGCATATTATTTGTTTATTTCATTATATTTGAAACATTTGATCTGTCTGATCTTTTTAATTGGATATAAGTGTGTTCCATCATGTTATATCTCTGGAGAAATATTTCACAAGCTATAATAGTTATGATGATATACATGCCTTGAATATCTTTTGAAGATTACTGTGACAAACGCTGTATTTATGTAGTACACATTACAAAAAAAAGATTTGTCAAAACTGATTCAAAGACAGCACCAGAGTAAAGCATGTTTCTTATAAAGTTCCAAAGTGACCAAAAAAATAATAATTTAAAAGAAACCGGAACTATATTATATTCAGGGTTTGTAATTAAGTTTTTCACTCATCACTTAATTTACAGTACTTCAAAAAGAAGTCAGAGTATCAGTCACTGCTTGGATTTAAATATATTCATTAATTTGGATTTAAATATATTCATATATATATTATAAAATTATACCCCACCACAAAATTTCATGATGGTAAAATTCCCATGCCCTTTTGGAGTCCGTATAGTTGTACACAAGAGTCTTGACCATGTAAAATTTGTCAGATGCCTAGGGAGTGAGAAGAGGTTGAAACCGTGGCCTTTTAAATTTTGTTTGGCTAATGTTGAAGGCTCCTCCTAGGGAAGGGGCTCTGATGGCCATGGCATGCAGTGATGGAACATAATTTATGGATCATAACCTGCCAAAACCTGATTATATTGTAGTTTATTCAATGTAGTCATCCTTTGTCTAGATTACAGTTAGCTTGGGGATACACCCTGGCCATTTTGTCAATCAACTTAATCAAACAAACCAACCAACATGAGGTGCATCCTGGAATGATTTTTAAACGGTATTGATGGAGTTGCCATGTTTACAATCCACTTACTGGCTGTTTCTTCCTCTATCCTATCCAATTCATCCATTTAAAAAATTATTATTTTTGTAAATATGTTCATACGTAGTTATAATATATGTTTATCCACAGCGCTAAATTCAAGCATTTAAACATGCGCCTTTAGATAAAAAGGTTTTTAAACTCATGACAAGCAAAAATTCAGTCAAGTATGTCTAAACGTTTGACTCGTTCTAGTGTATAATCTGTGAAATGTGGCTTACCATGAAAATGTATGTGTAAATATAGTCAATATTAAATGTACTTGAATTAACCAAACTGGGCTTTCCTTTTAACCTTCTTCATCAGCTGGTGATACGTGTACACATGTCGGATGAGAGCTCAAAGACCATGATGGTGGACGAGAGGCAGACTGTCAGGCAGGTGCTGGATAGCCTGCTGGATAAATCTCACTGCGGTTACAGTCCAGACTGGGCCCTGGTCGAGACCATCCCTGAGCTACAGATGGGTGAGGATGCTTGCACATGCTTAGATGACCTGTGAACCTGAGGGACAATATGTAGATTATTATATACTTTATCACTCTCACTCCCTCTTACTTTCTGTCTTTTCTTTAGAGAGAATTTTTGAAGACCATGAGAACCTTGTGGAGAACTTGCTCAACTGGACCAGAGACAGTCAGAACAAACTCATGTTTATTGAGCGGATTGAAAAGTATGCACTTTTCAAAAACCCACAGGTGAAGCTCTATTGTTTGTTACATATATGCTGGGGGGGGGGGGGGGGGATGGGGGATCTGATTAAACATTAGGCATTCTTTCTAAAACATAAATAACTCTTACCAACTCTAGACTTTTGAACAATAGTGTATATGCTCACATTTTTACATAAAGTTAGGCTTAAAGTAATAGTAATGAGTTATGATTTGTGTGTGTGTGTGTGTGTGTGTGTGTGTGTGTGTGTGTGTGTGTGTGTGTACTGGAGCTTTTTTATTCACTTGTTGCATGTTGTGTTTCTAAGAACTATTTACTTGGGAGGAAGGAGACCTCTGAGATGGCAGACAGAAACAAGGAGGCACTGCTAGAGGTGAAACATACATTATAATACAACTACATAGTGATATGGCTAAAAATGTAGTTATAATGCAACTGCTTTGTACAAAACATCAGATTTTAATATTGTTCCTTGTTTAACATGCAAATAAATACATACACACGCAGTTAGTGAATGTGACCCTTCATCACTGTGATGTTAATTTGGAAGTGATAATTGTGATGGCTGACAGAGTTTATATCTGTCTACATCTGTCAAGATAACATATTTTTTATAATGCTTAATGATGTTTTTGTATCTGTATGTCTTGAAGGAATGTTTTTGTGGAAGCTCAGTGTCTGTTCCTGAAATTGAGGGAGTGCTGTGGTTGAAGGAGGATGGTAAAAAGTCTTGGAAGAAGCGCTACTTTCTGCTGAGGGCATCTGGCATCTATTTCGTGCCAAAGGGCAAAGCCAAGGTCAGTGTTATTGTGTGTGTTTATTTTTGTTTTATCATATGATTTGGTGTCATGTTCTCTTTAAATGGACATAGAACCTAATGAACTCTTGAGTGGAATTTCCTGTTTATGGATTTACTGAGGATACTCTACACAAACCATATGCTGTTTGTCATCCACTTTGACATCAACCCCTATGTCTTATTTTGTTATATAATTTTAAGTTGAAAACGTTAGTTACTCATTATTTGATCACGTCTGTTACAAGCATACAAATGAAACATGGGTTTTGTGTTAGTATCAAATTCTGTGACAGTTAACGACATGCCAGTTAAGATTTGTCCCTGGATATTTATTTCTGCTTTATTGTATATGCAGTTTATAGTATTATATTTCTAAATATTTGCTTTTATCATCTCAATATCCTTCACTGTAAGCTATACAGAATAAACTGTCCAAATTAACAACAGATGGTAATAAATATAAAACAATATTAATGTTTATTTTGAACGCTGTAGGCTTCCAGGGATTTGGTGTGCTTCCTGCAGTTGGACCATGTTAATGTTTATTATGGTCAGGACTACCGAAGCAAGTACAAGGCCCCCACTGACTACTGCCTGGCCCTCAAGGTGTGGGTGTGTGTGTGTGTGTGTGTGTGTGTGTGTGTGTGTGTGTGTGTGTGTGTGTGTGTGTGTGTGTGTGTGTGTGTGTGTGTGTGTGTGTGTGTGTGTGTGTGTGTGTGTGTGTGTGTGTGTGTGTGTGTGTGTGTGTGTGTGTGTGTGTGTGTGTGTGTGTGTGTGTGTGTGTGTGTGTGTGTGTGTGTGTGTGTGTGTGTGTGTGTGTGTGTGTGTGTGTGTGTGTGTGTGTGTGTGTGTGTGTGTGTGAGAGATGTGATGTGATGTGATGTGATGTGATGTTATGGCTTGTTATCCTTAAGCCTGTTTAAATGGATGTGCTCTTGTTTGTTACCTTTTCCAAAACTGGATCATATTGATCCCAAACTTTTAAAAAGTAGTGCAATATTTTATTTACTATTATTATTATTTATTATATAATTTCATTATAATTTTCATATAATTTATTCAGCAGGGATGCATTGAATTGACCAGACTTGACAATAAAAACATGTACAGTATATTGTTACAAAAGTTTTCTGTTTCAAATAAATGCTGTTCTTTTGAACTTTCTATTAATCAGAAACTGAAATTGAAAAGCGAACATGCGTTCAAAAGTGATTTTAATACCCTGCATATTGACGTCCCTACAGCACTCCCTTTTTCTACTGTGATAATTATTAGAAATGTTCATTAGAAATGTTACAGATGAATGATTTCTGAAGGTGACACTGAAGACTAGAGTTAATGGCTGCTGAAAATTCTGCTTTGCCATCACAGGAATACATTTAAAAATCTATTAAAAATGGAAAACAGTTGCTTTAAATTGTAATAATATTTCACTGTATTACTGCTTTTACTGTATTTTTTATCAAATAAATGCAGCCTTGGTGAGCATAAGCGACTTCTTTCAAAAACAAAAAAATCTGACAGACTCCAAACTTTTGAATGGTAGCGCATTTCAACAACATCTCAACAAACCTCAGCTGCTAATGAAACAACTCTGTACTCAAACATTTGGTAATAGAGTGGTGTAGGTCTGATGTCAGATCCCTGAAGTCTAATGGTGCGTTCAAGACAAGTCCTCCTGAGAAGTTCGTACTTACGAGGTGGGAACGATGGCAGGTGTGCTCAAGTCACTTTCGTTGGAGTAAGATGGCAGTGTACTTTCTCTTAATTAATTACACAAAAATACAGCAAGGTTCTCAAACTCTAGTTCTAGAAAATGAAGAACAAAGAATTAGGCAAACAAATCAAGGCAAACCTGTGCATCAGGTGTGCTTTGCTTTTTTGTGTTTTTAATTAATTTATGAACCACTGCAAACTTTATCATTACATATTACATTGTTATATTATAATGCCATCATATTCTGTGCAGGCAATTAGCTTAATACGCTGTAAATAGCAAAGCCTGACAATATCACTGCTAAATACCTTTTAAGTATTGTGGTGTTCCGCCATGTTTCTCACTGACACTTCCCCAACTCGTAAAGATCAGGGCTTAAAGAAAATCCCGAGCTTCCCACTCATATTTTTACGACATTGTGGTGGCGTTCATGTGCAACTCGTAAATACTATCTTTACGAGATGACTTGAACACACCAAAATTCACTGCTGGTTCTTTCGAGATTTTCCTATGGGGTTTTATAATGGGGTTTTTCAATTTATGAGTAAAATAAGGCTGCTCTACAATGTACATGGCACACACTCACAAACTGTCTTATCTAGTTATTAAAAACTCATGTTTTCAAAAATGAACATAACTGCTTCAGCCTTCCACTAGGGGGCCTCAGTGATCCACCAGGCCATAAACCCTTGTTGCTGCCCTCTAGTGGTTAATAAGTATTAGCAAGCCAAAGAAATTTTCTTGAACCATTGTCCTCTTCATTGTCTTGGTAACATTGTTGATTGTGCCCACAGCACCCTCAGATCCAGAAGAAGTCACAATATATCAAATACCTGTGCTGTGATGATGTCAGAACTCTACACCAATGGGTCAATGGGATTCGTATTGCTAAGGTAATCCCATGGCTTTTCCTGTCCTCTGTTTAATTAATTAATTAATGGAATTAATAAAAACCTATGGCCTCTCAACAAGCTCTTCTAGTACAAGTTAATATGCCAAATTATTCATACAAATAACATTCTTCTGTATTTGAAAAATAACTTATTGCCAGAGCTTTCATTGGAAATTTCTTAAGCCTAATCTCTGCACATTGTGTTTTATGCACAGTATGGGAAGCAATTGTATGTGAACTACCAGGAAGCTATGAAGCGCACAGAAGCTGCCTATGACTGGTCTTCACTCTCCAGCACCAGCATCAAGTCAGGAACAAGCTCAGTCAGTATACCTGGTGAGTAACTTAGACCTACTGTAATCACTAGCTGCATTTTCCATTGCCCTTCACATTGCGCAAATTAAATTGCGAATTGAAAATACGCCCAATGGAAACACGTCAATTTCGCAAAAACTCTCATATATCGCGTTTTATAATACGTTTTATGCTCACATGAGGTGGTTTTTCAGGCAATTTGAAAAAACAATATTTCGCAAAACTGCAATGGAAACAGTTTTTATCATTCTTTAAAGAAGGCATGGTATGCTTGGACAGAAGATGAGACAGAGTTCTTTATTAAACTCATAAACGACAAAAGAATTACGGAAAACTGGATTCTAAACAACAAAAGAAATGCCACAGTTTATCAAGACCTTGAAGCAGATAGAAGTGAGAAACACCCAGAGACTGTTCTCTGTTTTCAGCCGACTGTGCGGAACCGTCCGGAACACACTGAGAAAACTTAGTCGGTCAACGCACAAAAACTAGCCGACGGCCGTCCGTTGGCTTGGTGTGTCCCGGGCTTAAGGGGCTTTGCTTGCCATTAATGCGTGGATAACACACCTACGTCTCCTTCGATTAAAATACGACTAGTGCGGTGGCTGCAATATACGTAAACCTTTACCCTTACCAACATACGTTGCCATGATGTTTGGAATGACTTATCGGCAGAGGGGAAAAAAATAGACATTTAGAAGATATCAGCGCAATTCTGTAATGGAAACCAGGCTACTGACTGCTCCTTTATAAAAACATGTTTGTTTGTTTTTGCATGTTTTTCTACTGTAATTTCTAGAAATATAAGCATTGGCAGTTCTGGAGCATTTCCTTGAATAATACTGACTTGCATTACTGTAAGTGTATGGGTTATTGTTAATGTTTAATCTGTTTGTGCTTAAAGAGTCACAGTCAAACCACTCTAGCCAAACAGACAGTGGTATGTCCGATGGCACTTCATCCTCCCATGCCCGCTCCCAGAGTGTGGTCAGTTCAATCTTCTCTGAGGCCTGGAAGAGAGGGACTCAGATAGAGGAGAGCACAAAGGTGAGTTCTTCTTTCTCATTTTGTTCTGGAGAGACACACCTTTGCTCTTTACCTGCCACTTTCTTCAATTAATCTATTTATAAAACACTAAGATGAACCAATTATTTCATGGAAAAGTTTACACAAAGGTGAAAATTCCATCATCATTTGCTCACCTTCATGTCCTAAACTTGTGTGACTTCCTTTCTTTTGTGGAACACAATGTGTGACTTCCTTTCTTTTGTGGAACACAAAAGGATTCTGTAGACTGTGCTGGTCACTTTTCTCCATGCAGTTGCAATAAATTATGTAATAATTGATGCAATTATGTATTCAATGATATCAAACCCTTAACGAATCTTAAATTCTGTTTTTTTCAAAGAGTGCTACTGTGTGGCTTAACACTAGAAGTGCCAGAATTCCATAACTACTAGAACTGCCGCAAGCAGTCATTTTGACCGCTATATTCCAAACTCTATATCTTTAATGATAAATACCCAATTGAGAGATTAATGCATTTATTGTGTTAATATGTCTTTAAAAAACAAAACAACACCAAACTGTACATTTAAACAAGTTTAATTATACATTTATAAATAAATAATATCCGTAGATGTCCTGAACAAAATGACGGAGTAGCCCATATTTGTTTACACAGTTCGATCGCGTCCGCGTCCGCACCCGCCGACACACACACACACACCAACCATATTCCAGTAGCTATTGCATCTTGACATTGCAGCCTGTTCATTATAGCCACAATAAAATATAATAATGAAATAGTCAACCTAACATATAAAAATTCCACTGCTCTGTTTGTAGCCTATAGTAGGCTATACCTACAATTCGTACCATTTTGCGCATGTGAAGAGGATGATTTTTTCCGTCGATATTGGATCGTGAGTGAAGTACAAAGCCTATAATAAAGAAATAGTTTAAAATCCAAATACATCGCAAATGTTGAAACATTTTGATTCTAATTAGAGAGTTACGTGAGCCTATAACGCCGCTTACTTTCACTTTCGCTTATAACGCATTTCATTTTGGCTTGTTTATAGTTATTTTTTTCATTCTTGTTCTGTTCTGAATATCATTACATTTAAATGATTTGTTGTTGAATATGTTTAGTGTATTTTTAACCACATTTTATTGTTGTGTATATTGGTTTAGCCTATAATAATACCGCGAAATTCCGTGCGGTCAATATGACCGTCTATGGCCGAAATAGGTAAATATGTTCATTTATTTTTTTGCCTTATGTGTAATTTATATGAAAAACATTTTAAATGAAAATACAGACACTTTTAGGAAAAGTCAGGTACCCGCAGGATTGTATTTATTTTTTCAACAAAGTTATTGCAGATATAAAATTCAAAACGGTCAAAATGACCGCCATGGCCGTTCTAGTGTTAAGAAGAATTGGAATATAGTTCAAGTTGTATGGACCACTCTTATGGTCATTATTGAATCTTCATATCTTTAGTCCTCATTATTTTTAACTGCATGAAGAATCTAAATTTCTCCATTTGTGTTCCAAGGAAGAAAAAGTAATTCAGGTTTGTAACGACATGAAATTAGGTGCTGAAATATGTAGTGAAATCTTCATTTTTGGGTGACTATTCTTGTGTGCCAGTGCTACCTTGACATTTCAAATGCCTAATTTTTATGACACCCATTTCAAATTTTAGAGTCTACTCTATACTAATGATCTGATGACCTGAATGAAGTGTATTTGAATAGGGAGATATACAAATATAAGATATACAAATAAGAAATAACACATTATTGATTTTTGTTTATTTGTTGTTTTTGGTTTTTTTGTTTGTTTGTTTTTGTTTTTTTTTTTGGTTCAGGCAAGACCAGAATCAATCCGTTCTACCCATTCAAGCCATAGCACCCATTCTTCTCATCATGTGCCCCAACAGCAGCATCCACACCTACAGCAACAGCCAAATGCACATTCAGTTCCACAGTCACGTGGAAGTGTCCACCAAGCTCCAACACAGGCACCAACCCAAGCAACTCCAGCCCCGCCACCTCCTCCTCCTCCTCCACCACCTCCCCCACCACCTCCTATTTCCAGTATCCCCCACCATGCTACTCCTACCATGTTTGCCAAATACAGTACTATCACTCGCCTGCAGAATGCTTCTCAGGCTATAAGTCACCACAAACCTCAGCCTCAAATCCAGCACCAAGTGCCACCAGTCTCTCCGGTATCCAAACCACAATCAAACAATATTCCACCAGGGGCAAACTTCCCACCTCCTCCTCCTCCACCTCCACCTGCCCCAATGCCTCCGCCAGGATCAGCCATGGCTGTTTTGAAGCTTGGTCCACCAGCCCCAGCAGCAGTTGTACAGTCCTCCCCTCTGCCTCCCTCACCACCACGACCTCCTTCTCCAATAATGCCCATGGAGTCACAGCCTCTACCACCTCCTCCTCTCATAAAACCTACGCACTCACAGCCTCTACCACCTCCTCCTCTCATAAAACCTACGCAGTCACAGCCTCTACCACCTCCTCCTCTCATAATGCCCATGCAGTCACAACCATTACCACCTCCTCCACCCATAGTGCCAATCCAATCACACCCTTTACCACCTCCTCCACCCCCTCTCCAGGCTAATGGCCTTCCCCCTCCTCCACCACTTTCTACAGTCCAGGCACCTTTCAAAACCAATGGACTCAAGCAGGTTCTTGCCCAGAAATTTTCCAATGTAACCCAGGACATATTGCCCCCAGCCAATCAGACCCCTTTTCCCCCACCACCTGCACCTATTCTCCCTCCTCAACAGCATGTTGTTCCAGCTCCAAATCCACCACCTCCACCATGCCCAACACAGCTGCCAATTCAACCAGCAGTTTTACCAAAAACTTTCACTGGTGGATTTCTACCCCAAACAGCACCCAAAACTTCCCATGGCATTTTTCCAGTATCCCCAGTAGCTCCATCACCTCAAGTTCCAGCGCCGCCACCACCACCTCCCCCTCCTCCTCCACCTCCATTGAAGAACCAACCCCCACCAACACTACCCAAGCAGCACAGCATCTCCAAGACACTGCCCCTCGCCAGTCAAACCTCATCAGTGCCATCCCTGGTTAAGCAGCTTGCTAGCCAGTTTCCTGTTGCATCTCCTGCTGTGGCCAATCAAGCGGAGACCCACAAAGCTCCACAGTCCCCACCTGCAGTAAAGGCTAAACCAAAATGGCAGCCTGTAGGTCAAGCCCAGCAGCAACAGCGGTCACCTGAGTTTCCACCACCTCCACCAGAGAGTACCCTTGCTTTTCCTTCTCCACCACCACCTCCTCCTCCTCCTCCAGGTCCCACCCCTCCTCCACCCCCTCCTCCTCCTCCAATGTCAGGCCCTACCCCTCCTCCTCCCCCTCCTCCGCCTCTGATGTCAGGCCCTCCCCCTCCTCCTCCTCCTCCTCCTCTTCTGATGTCAGGCCCTACCCCTCCTCATTTTCTGATGTCAGGCCCTACCCCTCCTCCCCCTCCTCCGATGTCAGGCCCTACCCCTCCTCCCCCTCCTCCTCCTCCTCCTCCTCCTCCTCCTCCTCCGATGTCAGGCCCTACCCCTCCTCCCCCTCCTCCTCCTCCTCCTCCTCCTCCGATGTCAGGCCCTACCCCTCCTCCCCCTCCGATGTCAGGCCCTACCCCTCCTCCTCCTCCCCCTCCCCCTCCTCCTCCCCCTCCTCCTCCTCCTCCTCTGATGTCAGGCTCTCCTATCAGAAAGTCCCCCTCTAGCTCAGCTGCAGGTGTGAAGAAACCTCCACCGACTCCTCAACGCAACCAGTACCAGGAGTCCTGCAGAAACTTGGTGAGCAAGTTTAACCCTAGTTCTGCTTCTTCATCAACATCAACCTCCAGCATCTCACCCTCCAAAGAGTTTTCTACAGGTCCACGTGCACCCCCCAAACCAGGGAAGCTCAATCTGGCAAATCTTCCTTTGGCTTTGCAGAACAAATTTAATCAGAACCGCCAATCAACTGCAGACTTCCCATCCCCTCCACCCCCAGAGAATGAATTCTTCCCTCCTCCCCCACTGGAGTCTGACCTCCCTCCACCACCGCCCCTTCCAGGTGATCCAAATGGTGTGTCTCCAAAAATAGCTGTGGTCAATCCCCAGCCCCAGCCTGCCTGGGGCAAGAGTTCTCTGAAGAAGTCGCAACCTCCAGCATCACTTCGTTGTAACAACACTATTAGAGGGTCTCCACCGCTCTCACCACCTTCCATACAAGGGGGCCCTATTCTGCCATCTTCTCCCAAAGGCACCACGCAACCCAACTTCTTGGAGGACCTTAACAAGACACTGAAACGCAAGTCTTCACGAGTCTTGGGAGACAAAGTGGACCCTGTGGCCACAATGGATGACATGGCTTTGCCACCACCTCCCCCTGAAGTTCTGCATGACCAACAGAGGCACAGTGGGAGTGGCTTCATGTCCGGGAATATCTCAGGCTATGCAACGCTACGGAGAGGGCCGCCTCCAGCCCCACCCAAGCGGGACCACAGCACCAAACTAACAAACTGATACAACTTCAACTTTCCTTGGACACTCTTGCTTGCTAATTTCATGTCTGTCATAGTTGTAGAGGGGAAGCCATCATTTTGTTGATTATGCTCAGCTTGTTCTGTACAAAACGACTCAAGAAGTTTCAGCTTTACTGTGACTTTGTGACAGTGCATCAGTTTCATTTTCAAACAACTGAGTGATTCCACTTCAGCACCTTGGTACTGCATGGAAGACAAAACTGCATAATATAAAATAATCTTACTGATTTTTGGGAAGACGAATGTTTTGAACTTTGGGGTTGGGTGGGATTTTTAATTTTGATTTTATATTCTTTTTATATTATTATTTAATAATATGATGATATTTTGTTATTTTAGACTGCATTTTTTTAAATAATTGGATGGTTATTGTTGTTTGAGGAGTATTAGATGTATAGGTCGATGTAGACTGTGTGTTTGGTCGGTATATTAGTTCGGCACGACTTTCACCAATTATGTGGCAGATCCAGTGCTCAGTGGATACATCTAGCATCTATTCTGATCACTATTATTCTTTGAGCCACTTTAAGTGCGTTTTAAATGTAATTGTCAAAATTGTAACATGAAGGAGGAGTTGTTCAGGGAGTTGCCTCAATGTCTAGTTCTGTGAGACTGTGGAATGTTTGCTTTTTTTTTATTAGACCTATTTAAAATTGAGATATTCTCATTTGCTGCAGTATCTTTGTCTAGGTAAAACAAATTACTGCCTTGCTGTTCCTTGTTAGTCCTCGGTGAACATTCAAGCTGACTTTTACAAATTGTTCACCTATGAAGAGATGGACTTTTAAGTCATGTGACTAAATGACACAATCATTATTCACATAGATTTATCTTATATCCTGTATTATAACCTGTATTATTGGCTCATGAATACAGCCATGCCTTAAAAAGATTCTAGAACATGCGTATCAAACAACCTAACAAAATATTATCACCTTACAAGAAAAGACCATTTTATTACATAAAAGTTACATTTCCCTGTTGGTTTTACCGGTCAAAGGATTCTGGCTGATTTTCCCCATTCAGACATGACATGCAACTTCAGAATCCTACACTAAGTACCAATCTATAATGGCTCTATAAGAGCAACTTGGCATATGTACAAACAAGTATGCATATTATCTCATGTCCACATTTCATTTTTTCAGAATTTGTTTATTGAATGTACTTACAATATCATGCAACTTTTCAGGCTGTTGAGAAGTGACTAAATTAAGTTAATATAAAATTATTATAGTATCCGGTCTTGATCCATTTAAGGTCTATGAACATCATGCTCTGCATATCTCTCTGCAAAATGTGTAATTTAAAATGAAATTATACATATTGATATCCATGCTTCTGTTCTTTTCATTGGGTTTCTTGGGGAGGTTGATGTCAGCAGGTTTCTATTAACATTATATAGGAAGCCAGTAGCAATATCCCTAGTACAGTAGTCTTTTCATTTAGCTTTATATTTGTAGCACCTTAATATTTGTATGAAGAATCTTCATGTGATTTTATTCTGCAGGTCAGTGATATGGCAGGTGATTATTGAAATGGTCGCCACGAACATGGTTGGTTTCCCTGTTGTCGTAATGGCCAGCATGAATTGGTGGAGACACATTAATGCTTGGTGATAAAGTTGAATGTGTGCGGTCTACAAATATGACAAGAGCATTATCAACATGGTCACAATACACCAAATAAAAAAGTGTAAAAAAAGATTACATAAATTTGTTTACCTCTAGTCCCAAAATGATTTAAATCGTAGTATAATCCTAATCCCCCCTGTTGGTAGAAAGAAGTCATCATCAAATGATTTCACATTGCCCCTCTCAGCAACTTCAGGTTAATCAAATTATTTCATTAATTGATCAGTCATTCAGTCGTGGATTTTTTTAAATGTTGTGTAAATAATTTATATAATCATATTAATATTCAATATATTGAACTATCCTAGACACTTTACATGCCTCTGCACAAGTCAATGAATAGTTTTTTTTCAAGTTACATTTACTGATGCAAATCATTCTAGCGCCCTTCCTGCTTGTTGCCAGTCACAACTCGGAGTGTACACGTTTACCTCACATTAAGTGACATTAGTTCAACCTTGCATTATATAAGAACAAAATGGCTCAGAAAAAAAAAAAACAATAGCCACTTTGCCCTTGATGATAAACATATTTTGTGATATTATTGTTTTCAGTCATGTACATATCTGTTAACATCTATAAAAAAAAAAAACGTGTTTTAGGGTTTCATAGCCCTTTAAAATTCAGCTCATACTGTATCATGCTACTGTTTGCAAGTCCATGGTGAACCACGTTATGTTCACACTCACCTCCTCACTGGACTCCGAGCTCGAGCTGTCTGCCTTTGTGCATCTGAGAGAGATGATGCGACTGAGCTCCTGAGCCACTCGTGCTCTGATATAGCACCCTGCCTCCGACTAAAACACCATGGGAATGGACAGGAATCAAATAAGATTCAATAATTATTACAAACCATTATACAAAGTCAGTCCAGTCACTACAGATCATTACTTGTTTTTAAAAAATATTAATGACATCAAACTTTTGAATGATAGTGAATAGGAAATGTCAAATATATAAATATATTGTACATAGGTCTTTCACCATTTTCTATAAAATAAAATTATTACATTTGTACATTAAATACAAATATAGGCGCTATTTCATTCTCTTTCACTTTGTTGAGGTTTCTAGATAACGTGTGTGTGTGATTATGATTATGATGGGTAAATTTCTATTGAAAATTACAACCACTCACAGCAGTTATACAAACTATTTACATATTGCATCCTGTTTTATACCACAATTCAAGTTCAGCCACTGAATTGGAATCAAAAAGGAGTGGGGTGCATCTCAGTCAGCTCCCTAGTTCAGTAGTCAGGGCACTTATCAGGGAGTCGGCCATTTTTAGAGCTGTCTCAATCGCAAAATCCTAGCAGTGCACTGAAACTTTTGCTCTCTAAATAGTCCCACAATTCAAAGGGAAAAGTCCACAATTCCCCTAACGGAAGTTCTTAAGTCATGTTGCCGGAAATAGAGTAATCAGTGTCCAAATGTGTAGTGAGCCAGGATCCTTACTGCAGTGCCGAATTCATGTACACGATATATACTGATTCATGAGGAAGCTAGGGAGCTGACTGAGAGATTAAATTGCCTCTGTCAATTCAGTTTTGAATGGTGCACAGCCCTGGTACAATTGCACTGAGACTAACTATGCCATTAGAGACACCAGCTGTTCTGTCACAATATAAAGATACAAATAAGAGCACTAACATGCCTTCAAGCTTCATAAACACCAGTTATTTATAGGCCAACCCAGACCTCAATCATGTCAATCATCACATAATATTAATGTGAAATAACTTACCACAAAAAAACCTTTGCGGTACATGCAGCCCTGAGGGTCGGCCGCAGAGGTCTTCTGGCACTCTGTCTCCCTAATGCCAAACCTCAGATGCAGATCATATGTGTCCATTCCCAGAGGAACAATCTTAAAATGAATAAAAGAAAATGATCAACAGTTAGTTATCACAGTACAATCACTGACAATATGAAAGCTAGTATTCGCTGCTAATGATATTTTTGGTTTTGTTGCCTAGCTTTTTTTAACTATTCATTTTGTTGTACTTCTCTTACCATCCCTCAATCTTAGGGCTTAACCCTGGGTTATTGTTGTTCTAGCCCCCACTTTTAAAGTCACCATGAAGTTTTCTTCTTCTTTTTTTTAGTATGGAATATTGCAGTATTCATTATAAATGATTTATCCATGCATGCATGTCTTTTTCTATGTGCCCTCGTAATCTTTAATCAAAATAAATTCCCCTCCCTCTTACAGCGTCATCCAACGTGTCCCTCACATGAGATCACATTTATGATCCAATCACATCCCGATGGACAAAATCAAGTCACATTATAACTTTTGCCGACCTTATACCCGGGTAGAGGAACGTTCCTACTTGTAATTTAGAGGCAGGGTTATCACCGTTTTTTACCCAATTATGAAACCCTGTTCCGGAGCAGGGTTAATTAGCACCACTCTAGCAGTGTTAACCCCACATTGTAGAACCACAACATGTACAGTGTGAAATGATGCAGTATTAGAACATTTTGACTCGATACTAACACCCAATCGTGTGCCTATATTCATGTGCTAGTCACAGAAACACCTCATGTTGTATAGTACGTTTCAGTATTTGAGGGGGAAATTTCTAATGGTCAACTCAACTGAAGAGACTATTTCATTCTTACCTTTATAGTTGAAAAGTCTATTCAGAAAAAAAAAGAACTTGAATAGCACTCAGCAATATATAATATGAGGTCACATACTGTGTTTATCCAATCAATGTCACTGGCCCAGGGTTTAGGAATGTACTGTGTGAAAAGTCAGCTTATTAAGACATGATTAATTGTTAACCCTTGGTAAATTTTGAGCAATGTGAAACGTGAAGCAAGATCAAGATAACCCAAGATTCCGTTTACACAGGGTTTAGAAGGACCCAGGGTTAACTATGTCAAGTGTGAAAAAAAATCCCATGATGACTAGGCTATCCTATAGTCACCCTACACCAGTTTTGCCAGATAAAACAGTTTTTGTAAGAGCGTGTACTGACCCTCTTCACAGATGCCTTGGATACTCTGTAGAGGTGATTCCTGGCATAACGTGCATTGATCTGATTGAGGGCCATCTGTAGAGCATCATCTGCTTTAGAGCTGAGCTCAAACAGAGGAAGGCCTATGGTTGCACCACAGAGGTCCTGTTACTCATTTAGAAATTTACAAGTAGTCCCAAACAATTAGGCTACTTTTAGGCTTTAAAGTTAAACATTAAACGATTTCAAAGATTAAACGTTTTATTAATAAAAACAAAGTACCCTGATAGCACACGTACATAACGGAGACGTCTATTTGATGTGCGAATTTACATATTTTTTAGAGTGTTTGCTCATCTGCAATACAATTTCCTGACAGATATCAAATAAACGTTTAGAAGATGCCTTTAAGATGTTTATGATTTAGAATGTATGTAAAGCAATGTATGCAATGTATGCAATGTATGTATGTATGTATGTATGTATGTATCTTAAAGACGTCTATAAGATGTTAGTAAACAGCAGATGCTTCCCAGATGAAGTGATCTTTAACAGACATCTTGCAGGCGTACGTGTGCTATATGGGTAGTTTTAACGCTTGACTTAGATTTCAGCAATGCAAAGTACAATATCTGCCTATCTTTTTCTGTTGTTAATCAAATACTATACTAACATGTTAGTCTTACCAGAGTATCATAAGATAATTATTCTTTATGTCTTACCAGTCAAGTGATGCAAATGATGCATGTCACACTCACCTAAACCTCCAAAAACCTGCAGGAGCAGATACAGAAAAACACAGCACTTCATTTTCATCTGTCAGTCAGACTGGACGCTTTTACCACCAAACAGATGCGTTTTTAACTGGTATGGCTTTTAGACCTCCTCCTCCTTTCCTAGTACAACGCGTTGTTTAATTTGGCATCACTCTCCTGTCCGTGCACATCTGGATAAAGAGGAACTTTATCATACAGACTCAATGCTTGTTTTACCCAGAATATGTTCTGATAATCTGATTTAAAAAATGAATGTGTACAATTAACTGTAAAGATGTTGAACATTTGAATGCAATGTACTTGAAAAGCAGTTTAAATTACACAGTGCTACTGTAATGTAAATGATTTCATAGTAAATTAATCGTTTATTAATTCATTTATAATGTTACCATGTGACAATTATATTTAAATGCATAAAACTACTTTAAATGCTATAAAAAATAGTTTTTCTGGGTAAAAATATGAGTCACCTTATAATTTACAGTAATGCAGTGTTACAGAAGTTTCTGCATGATGGATATATTTTATTTAAATAGTTGATTCTTGTTTATTTATTTTATTATTATGCTTTTTAGTATTATGCATATAGATTCATTTATATTCTGTGATATGTTTGACAGTGCAAGAAACGCACTTCTGTTACACTTCTTTCTAAACAATAACTAAAACTGCTGATTTGCCCCCTACTCTTGGAAAAGTGAAATGCAATAGATTATTGCAAAGTAACCGTAGCAGCCCTCTTGTGATCACAGTCTGACTTTTCACAGTTGCCTTTCTATTTTGTCGGTCAAAGGGGAGCTGAACAGAGGAATGTCCAGTTCATCCATAACGCCGTCTAGAGGACTATGTGGCTAGTAAATAATTACAAACAAGAACATACTGGGGAGTGAGAAATTCAAGATTTAATGATGCATGAGATCAAGATATTTTCTTGACAGTGAAATGAGCAGACTGATGAACAGCGAACAGATGTCTAATTTTGTCATAAGCAAGTTAATTTGGTGATAGATCAGGTTCATGAATCATCAAATATGTTACAGCTTACTTTAAAAAAACATCCAACCCTGATAAATATTAATAAAAGTCAATTTCTGAAGGCACCGACCTTACAGTCTGTTAAACAACATTTTTGAACTTTTACACAGTTATTGTCCAGGAATAATGAAACTTATGTTCAAAGCTCATTTTGCCAGAGTTTGCGACACCATGTCCCAATAATGAAGGTGTTGCTAAACTATATGTGTAGTTACAATGGAATTTGTCATTAACAGCTTATTATAGAATTAGGAAACAGCAAAAATGTTAAAGGCAGAAATATCAAGCTATTGCTTTGGCCAAAGATTGCAATTAAAAAATTCTATAATAAATATTAAATTATAAATTAAAATCATACATTGGTAACACTTTATTTTGATGGTCCCTTTTGAACATTCTGTTGACTTTAAATAACTTTGCAACTACATGTCAACTCTCATTAGAGTATTAGTGGACTGTCTGCACTTCCCCTGATTTTTGAAAAATACCCTTGTTGCTTGAAGCATTCTTACATTTTTAATCACTGATGTTCAGGTTTTTGTAGAAACTGTCTCCATTTTCTCACTGGTTTCTATTGTGATACTCCAGTGGTGATTACCGGAAAATATTGGGTTTATAAGTGTTAATTCTCTGTAATGTTTAATACAGATATACTAAACGCTATGTAGTTAAACAACGATTTCTTCCTACGAGTCAGTTTCAATATTAATCAGCAAATTGTCAAATACATTTCTAATAGAAGAGCATAATCAACTTTAAAACATGAGATAAATCAGATTACTGCAGGTGGATGAGGCGTCTTTATCATGAGAAACCTTCCTAAACCTAAATATGAATTATCTAGAGGAACATTCAGATTTTAAAAGCTAAAGAATTCTGTTTAAATACTCTCAGTTCCCTCCTCCTGTCCCTGGGTACTATGCCCTGTTGAATTTGGCCCCTCTCTGTCGCTTTATCTAGTCTAGCCAGACACACACTGTTTACCTTACCCAGAATCTGTGTTCCTGGGATACCTTTTCTGTATAGCAGTTATATTGTAAAAAGAATTCTTATTTGTTACAGGAGGTTGGACAGCTGCATGTGACAATGCTAAGAATTGATCACAGCTCTGTCCAATGTGTATTAACACAGAAATATTGCTACTAAAAATGATGTGGGAAAAAGTCTTGTTATATTTCCAGACCACCATTCATATATCATTTAGTGTAATAAAAGATCAATCAACATAAAGCTAGTATAATGTTTCATCCTTCCAAGAGAAATATCACATTTTTTAACTCTTATTTGTAACTCTCTGAAACCTGTTACAACAAAACAACACAAACCTATTAGAATTATAAACAAACAAAATATATATCATATATAATGTACATAAAACAGGTAAGACAAAACAGCATGCGTTTTAAATTCAACTAAATCAGCTGCTTTCTGTTCATCTGCAGTGTGTAACTCTTTCATTCAATGTCACTCTTGCCTTTAAGCTAGCAGAAGGTGGCATCTCACCAGAACCAGCTTTTCCCATGATGCATCCCTTACTTTAGGGATGTTTTTTTAAATAAAGAGCAAATGTTCACAAGACAGGTCAGTATGAATTGCTCACTTCTGCTCTAGACATGGAATGATTCATAGTCAGCACTATGGGGCCAGCACAAGCTTGTGAACTAGACTGAACTATATCGGGTTGAGTCACTATAGTCCGTCAAGATAGAGACACGGTGAGAGTACCATGACTTCCTCCTCCATCGCTCTCATAGTCTCAGTGTTGACATTAGAGGCTCCACGGCTGCAAGAAATGAACCTTCAAACTCCTGGTCTGAGAAGCGGGTGACGGACAGACGGGCCCGGTGTCGGATCTCTAACCGAGCTGCAGGAGTCATAGAAAGGATTCGTTCCATGGCGTCTGCATAGGTGTCTTCATCATCTGCCAGGAAGCCGGTTGGACCGCCATCATAGGGAACTACAATGTCCAACTTCGGACCACCGGATTTGTGAGCCAGAATGATTGTTCCTGCAGCCATACACTCCACTACACCTGCGGAGAAGATGAGTGTTCTCAGTGTAACAGTCATGTAAATGCATTACTGTAGAGAAACTATGCTTCTCGCTTTTAACATTAGTTAATGCATTATCTCACATTAACTAACACTGAAACGTATATATTAACCGTGTTAACGTTAGTTAATAACAATGTTCATGTAACTAATGTTGACAGATACAACTTTTTACCTTAAAAATGTCTTAGTGAATGTTGAGATGAACATTAACTAAGATTGCGAAATGCAGTAAAACTTTTGTTCATGTAAACTAATAATGCTAACAAATGAAATAATTTCATAATAAATTTAATATCTGGTTGAAAATTAAAATATATGTACATTTGATAGACATTTTACTTACACTTATACAAACATTGATTATTTAGTTACTTGTTCCACAAAGTACATTTATCTACTGTTTTGAGAAAGAACTTGCTGAGAGTATGATATTTGTTATCTTACCAATACCGAAATGTTCATTCCACATTGTGTGCAACCCAATCGTGGCATCTGTTAAATCTTTCTTCAGTTCCTCAAATGGGATATTAAGTTTAAACTCCACCCTATCTGCTACGCCCAGCTCCTGACACAATCCCCTCAGCATCAGTACTCGGTCTTCATCTTCCTGGTTACGACATCCACCAATCAACACCAGCTTCACGATCTCTCGACCCGCAGGCTCCGCCCCCTTCCTGTCCAGAAGTTTTCTAAAAGCCCTGATCTGCAGCTGATGGTCTTTTTCAGGCCGGAACTGACCCACCGAGACCACACAGTGACACTTCTTGGCTTCTTTCGCTTCATCCTCTTCTCCAATAGCGATGTCCAGGAAGGCCTGAACGTCACATGGTGGGTAGACCACATTCGTGCGGTTAGGAGCGCGCCACAGAGCCAGAATGTGACCTAATGTCCAGGTGGAATTTACCATGACCACTTCACTACAGGAGCCAGCTAGACCGTACAGCAGTGCGAAGACACAGTAGTAAATCACTTTGATGGCACTCAGTACAGGGTTACTGGAGATGTAGTCAGCATTATTGAACCTAGAATGCACAAATGTAATTGCAAATTTATATAAGCCAATAATATACACTATCAATCAAAAGAAAAAAAGTCTCTTCTACCCACCATGGCTGCATTTATTTGATCAAAAATACACTAAAACAGTAATATTGTGAAATATTATATACCAAACAATTTACATGATTGTTCAAGTCGTTCGTAATTTACTGGATAAGGATTAAGGATAATGATTTTTATTTTTTGTACCACAATTTCAAACCCGATAAAATATTTTAGAGCTTTAGCATAATTATAAATATATATATATATATAATTATTTTAAAAATGGGCAAGGAATTTTAAGATTTTATTTGCATAGCTTTTCCAGGTCTAGAATCACACTTTGAAAATTAGGCTTCCTTTTAATACTTATTTTAAATGAAAATGTTTTATATCAAGGCCCTGTTGTAAGTTCAGGTTCAGAACTACTGCACTAATTCATAATACAAAAAAATAAGTTCATTAAGAATGCAAATAGGGTCAGTTTTGAACTAGCATTCTTTTAACCCCAACATCAGCCAAAAACTAAAGTTTTGAATCATTAAAAATTCAACTGTGGAATCACTTAAATTCAGTAACATTAATGACTAACCTTGGGTTTCTTTCTCGAACCACAGACAGCATATCAGTGCTGATGGTTGGGTAGTGCACATAGCTTCCCACATGACATCCACCCAGATAACGGAACACAGGTAAGGTGAAGGCATAGCCCATTGAGTCGATGTAGATGTCTGGAACAAACTCAGTCAATGCCTCCCACCCCAGGAAGATGGAGCCCACGCTCTGCCCCAGAAGGGTGAAGTGTGGGTAAAGTTTTGCCTCCACCAGGAGACGATGTCTCAAGAAGACAAACTTAACAGCTCGGGGGAGTCTGATGTTGAAGCGCCGCCGTGCTCCATCTAAAATCTCTTCTGCTGTCACGCCCTGATCACCTGTGTAGACCACGAAGGAAACATCTGGGTACCTATGTGAATATACGGGAATAAATAAGGTATGAATCCTGAAATCATGCGTAGTCTTTCATTATGTAATAAACTGCTGCTAAAGCCCAGCCATGTTGATCCATGCATTTCAAGACAGCTTCACTCAAATGCCAGAACTTTATACATTTATATAAGGGTCAGCGATGTACCATGCTCACTTTGCTGTCCTAAGCAAATATAAGACTATAGCTTTTAAATCAAAATATGCCTAGTGATTCAACTATATAGTCTTATCCTACATTTTCATGAGCGATTATATTTTAAAGACAATATTAAAAAAATGTCATGCTCGATAACAGTTCACACCTAAAGTAAAACTAAATAAATAAGTCCATCCATCTATCGGGCACACACTGAGAAATGAGGGAGGGGGGGGACAAAAAAAACAATCAGAATGATCTAGAAATAATTTCATAAAATTAATGATATATATTTAATTTAATTGTAATACTTGAAAGACTTTTATCGCTACACTATTATCCTTTCAATGTCATCCAGGATAACAGACATCCTAGGGCAGGTTTCATCCTGATTCATTATGATGACAAATGACAGAAAGTTTAAACATTAAGGAGGATCCTTAAAGGGGAGTACGATGCAAAACTCCAATCCGATTCAAAACTTGAGAAAGGCCAAAGGACACATCCGCTAGCGAGAGGCTAACCAAACAGCACTACCTCCTCTCCACGATGCCCGAAAAACACACACTTTTCTCACGAAATCCACCCGCAATGACTGCCTCCAACGGGAAAGTAGCGCACACTCTTCAGTTGAACATGACCGCCACTATACTCTTTAAAACCATGACCCTATACTCATTTCCGTTGTTAATTTCTTCTCCTCCAATCCTGCCAGAGTATAGTTTTTTGGGAGGACATGACAGAAAATGAAAGTACTTAAAGGGGCAGTACAGAAAAATATCTGTATTGCTACAAGTTCACCCAAAAATGAAAATTCTGTCAGTAATTACTCACCCTCATGTTGTTCCAACCCCGTGAGACTTTCATTCATCTTTGGAATACAAATTAAGATATTTTTGATGAAATCTGAGAGCTGGATTATTCCTTAGATTCCTTGGATAGTCACTTGGACTATTTTAACGATATTTTTACTAACTTTTCTGAACCAGCAGAATGAAATTGCCAAGAATCCTATGAAGGAGTGAGACAGCTCTCAGATTTCATCAAAAATATCTTAATTTGTGTTTCGAAGATGAACGAAAGTCTTGGGGTTGGAACAACATGAGGGTGAGTAATTACTGACAGAAGTTTCATTTTTGGGTGAACTAACCCTTTAAGCTCTGTGCAGAATTTTTGATTCTTTTTTTTTTGGAACCAAATACACTGTGGTGCAAGTTTCCACGTCATGTATAGGACATCATTAAATAATGTTTTATATTTCACTTGAAATACGATATTAAGTTGAATTTAAGTGCATAAACGTCATGTTTTTTGAAAGTGGTGGTATAGTTTTCCATGGACAACCAACTAATGGGCCGGTTTAAAAGATTCATATTATGTTGAGAACACTGCAGTCATACATGATCATTTTAAGACTTTACAAGAAATCTTCTGAATAATTACCATCCTTAGCTTTTGATCTGGTAGAAGTTATCATCATCATATGGAATCATTATAAATATGTATTTCTATATGACATTTTCAATGACTAAATTCAAACAACCATACAATAAAATATGTAACTAAAAAATAGAATACAAGCTTAAAAATATAACAGTTTCAATATAGTTAACAATTATTGAAATTATAGCTTTAGTGCTTTTTTTTTTGTGTGCTGTCACTCCTTATTTGTCACTGACCCATAAATGCCTGGTCAAATAAATGGCCCACTCTAAAAGAGCTGATATAGCTGACCTGTTTTGAAGAGCACGTAAAGCACACCACAGCACCCTCTCTCCTCCTCCTCCCGCATTGCAGTATGGGTGGAAGAAGGCCACGGCAGGCTGGCCATCCTGAACTCTCCTGGTTTTCCTCTTCATCTGCAGCCAGGCTCTCACCCCCATGATGAAGAGGAAGAGGATGGCTGTCAGGACAAGACTCAGATAGAAGCATGGTAACAGCAGTGTCCACAATAACCTGTGGAAGGCAAAAGTCACATAGAATAATCCATCTTTCCCAGTAATAGCAGTTGGCATACAAAAGGTTTCCTAATAAAAAGTTAGTGCATAGACATGATCACAAAACTAATTCTAACGAATTATGTTATAGATTTCCTATACATCCTCTAACATAATTTGTACTGATTAATAAGCCACTTGTAGAAGGCTGAACAATTTGGTTTTTTTTTTTATTATTATTATTATCATTATCATCATCATCATCATCATATAAATGTGGGTGATCACACTTGGGTTTAAAGTGACTTTATGACATGAAAACATTCAACATCATCAGAAATACTGTGAATGTCTTAAGTATTGCAATTATACAAAACTACAGATTAGCATCCACCAATGTGTTTTAATGTTTCAAAAATACATAAATGTATCCATCTATTCAATCTAAACAGAAAATAAACCGACAAAGAAGACTTTGATATACATTCGTACTGTAACAGCAGCTCACTGGATTTCACTTATTCGACACTAGCTTGCACAATCTATAAAAAATTAATACATACTTTAAAATTATTACCTGATTAAATCGCACAGGCAGAGAGACAGGTGATCGTGCGCTGACATCTTTACCAAAATGACAACACATCACTCGTCAGAACCCGGAAATGCTTACCACTGGTCGGCTGAACTCATAGACAGTAAAAGAAATGGACACAGCGACCCCATTGGAACTCAATTGAGACAAGTGAAGCCCATTTTTAGCGATTTCTTAGCACTTCCTTTCCTGACGCGCAGACTCAAACCGAGCAAAGCGTTACACGGACCACGTGAGCAACCCGTCTGTCTTCTAGTAGCTGTTCCAAGAGAAATCTGAATCATTCCCTTCCGAATCTTGCAGAGACGGAGAGTGTGAGTAGGAATTGTCCATGAGCATGGAGCAGGATCAACGTTTGCTAGGTATTCTGATTAATTATATTGTCATTTTGCCTCTACGTCCCCCCGATTGCCAGCGAGCTTCTCCTCCTGTCCATACGGTAATCTCTCTAATGTGCGACAAAGAGTCGCTTGGTTATGACGCAATCGTTAGCCTACTTTTACAAAAACTGCTTCTACGGGGCCATAACATAAGCTACAAGGTAATGGAGCATTTTATACATTGTCGTGTTTCTTTAGAAATAAAAAATGGACAAATGGAGTCTTCAAACGCCTCAGATGTAAAGTTATTCGCTGTCAAAGTGACGCCAAAATGAATGGAAGTCAATGGGATTGCTAACGCAAGTGAAGTTCCGCTCAAGATGGCGGCACCCGGCCGACTTCAACTTCCGGTCGACTTCCTTCCCGCTTGGGGCTGAACTGGCTGAACATTGTTTTTCACTTTTTCTAGTGTTTAATTGTGGTTGTCAAACTGCTTTTCTGCCACCTACTGCACTGGAGCCTTACAGTACATCATCCGTTTCGTTTCTGCGTCCTGTTGTCAAAATCTGCCACCTAGTGTTAAGATTTATGGTTGACTTCTACCCTATATGTTTTGCTCATCGCAGGCAAGAAATGTTCAGATTTACTATTAAAATTGAATGATGACACCATTTGTTTTCATATCATAATAAAAAAATAAAAAAAATGCAGTTCTTATAAACATTTTACAAACATTTGAAATAGGCTGCACCAAGCCAATTCAAAGTACATTTTAACCAGCAAACAAACAATTCTAGATCAATACTGACCTCTTACCGTGTCTACATTATTGCACAAACTATTTGGAGACAGAACAAAAAAAAAATGAGGCCCCTTATACCACTGGCTTGCTTGATATGTTTTAACATCTTTCTTGAGAAATGTATCTGCAAATCAGAACAGTAAGTCAATTCTTTTCTTTTTTTTCTTTAAATAATGCAGTATACAGTTATATTAATTATTAATTGAGTTGTTGGCTGTAGCAACACCCAGTACCAAAAACCTCTGTAATATGTCAACATTTAGTAAGCTAAGAGGTTTTCATAGTGTTTTATAATTGTTTATTGTAATTCATGTGAAATCTTCCTGTAAACAATGAAGCTTCTTACTGGAGAAAAAAAAAGAAGCATCTCACCAATATATGTTCCAATGCAATTTTTTTTATTCAACATTTAAAAATATTTCCTTGAATGTGCGTCCGTTAAATGTGGATATACAAACATTGTAGCTCTGATGGATTACTGTTAAAATACAAGTGTTATGATGTTATGGCAGCCAAATGTTTTAAATGAACAGAAATCACATCCTTTGCTGAAGTGGTTATTGTGAATAATTATGTATCCATATTTTTCTTGCATGTGATTAGATTTTTTTTTCTTAACACTATTGCCCCTTCATCTGCATATAACAATTAAAATGATTGCTGCTGTTTCCCTATTCATGCACAGTGACCAGGTTTTGTCCATCACTGTATCCACACAGGAACATGTGGACACAGTGCGGAACATGACAAGTCACAATGAGGTGAGAGGTTATTTATTGCCATCTGTTGACTGGCATTCTGTCAGTGGACGATTGTGAATATCGGTAACACTTTACAATAAGGTTTTTATTAGTTAACATGAACTAAGAATCAACAATACTTCTACAGCATTTATTAATCTTAGTTAAAATGAATTTCAACATTTACTAATACATTTCTAAAATCAAACGTTGTATTTCTTAAAATTAGTTAATGCACTGTGAGGTAACAAACAATGAACAACTGTTTTTATAAGCTAACATTAACAAAGATGAATAAATACAGGAACAAATGTATTGCTCATTGTTAGTTTATGTTAGTATATTATCTAATGTTAACTAATGAACCTTATTGTAAAGTGTTACCTGAATATCAAATTTGAGATGCAATATACTGTAGTTACACAAGAAGTTAAGTAAGAATCATTTTACAAATATTGGCGGTTAATTGATTTGATTTATTGAACTGACCCTCAGTCTGCTCCTGTGAGTTTCAGCTGACATGTAAACTTATGTTCTGTGCTTGTTCAGACAGTATTGTGGCAACCTGCTTCGCCCAGTTACATTACAACAAATACTGAGGTTCACCTTTACATTCAGTCAACAAGTGTGGAGTTTGTCACTGAACTTCTACGCAAACATGGCATTACTTATAGGTATGCAAATCTGTTCAGTTTGTTGGATTGTGGATATATATATATATATATATATATATATATATATATATATATATATATATATATATATATATATATATATATATAATGAACCTTTAAGGGAGCTTTTTTGTTTATTTATTATGATTATTTAAATGAGTCTTCGCATTTATACTTATGGCTATTATGTTCAGAATTGATCTGATGTCTGCATGTTAAAAAGCAACTGATTGATTTTTAAGACTCGGATCTGGTTTTTGATATTTGTGCAGAGTTCTTTTGGAAAACACACCAGCACTGGTTGAGATGCAGACCAGAAACGATACATCAGATCCCCGGAGTGGAGGCGTGTTCTACGAGAGATATCATTCCTTAGAAGATGTAAATTGACAAAAAAAAATGAAAATTTACCTCAACCTTTGCATTCATTTAACTGAAAATGACAATTTGATCAACTTTTTTCTCTCAGATCTATTACTGGATAAATAAGACCAACCAAGATCATTCAGACATGGTGAAAGTTATTCTTATTGGGTCATCTTCTGAGAAGCGGCCACTCTATGTTATAAAGGTGCACTCATTGTATTAAGGATTGATTTACTAGAGATCTGAGTGTTCAATGAATATATTTTTCAGACGCATTACAGACACATCCACAATTTAAATGATGACTATAGTCTGGTTGTCTGTCTTCATGCTGCAGCTGTCAGGCAGGAGAGATGAGGTGAAGAGGGCCATGTGGTTGGACTGTGGGATTCATGCACGGGAGTGGATTGCTCCAGCCTTTTGCATGTGGTTTGTCAAATATGTTAGTATAAAGTGTTCAATCTCCTTTCAGCATTATAGCTTAAGCCTTAACCTAAGCTGTCTGTGTCATGCTTTTCACGCTCAGAGTCACTGTGATTTTGCTAAGTAAGAAATGTTCCTGGATCAAAATCTTTTGTTAATCCTGGAACAACAATCCTGTCCAAAAACATAGTTCAAACCTTATTCTTACCCCTAAATCTAAACCTATAAGGTATCCCTAAAATCTGAGGGAAATGATAGTTGAATAACACTGATGTAGAAGCACCTAACCCATGTTGTAAGCCTAAACTTGACATTAACTGTAAACCTATCCCTCAGATCTGATTGGTTGATTGGAATGTTGTATGTATCAACAAGGATGTTGATCCAGGAACATGTTTTGGTGTTCTTGGTGAAATCACGCTAACCCCCTATCCCCACCCCTAAACCTAATTTATCTCTAAAATCAAAGAGAAATGATAGGTGAATAACACTGGTGTAAAAGCATCTAACCCTGGTCGTAAGCCTAAACTTGACATAATGTGAACTTGTCCCTCGAATCTGATTGGTTGATTGGAATGTTGTTCCAGGATCAGCAAATATGTTGAAATCACGTTCACCCTTCTTCACCAACCTCTTTAAGCCATTTAATCATTTTAACCAATTTCTACTTTCCATTTGCACATGATTTGGATAAAACTCTATATTATATTAAATAACATCTTGAAGAGTCCCACGTCAGTTTGAGTTTTGCATGTTTAAACTGTATTTTTTTTTTTTTTTTTTTGCCAGTCTTGAAGGCAGATTTCACGATCTTGGCTAATGCACTAATCAAGGCCAGATTAGCGTAGGTCATGTGATGGATTTTTTAATTAATCATAACTAACATTTATTTTTCTTGCAGGAACAACATTCATATGCTTTTGAATTTTAAATGTATGTTTCCCCTTTGGCTAAAACTTTATGGTAGTGTGAGAGTAAAAATAACAAATATGGGAAATGAAACTAGACAGATGTCTAAACTTCAAAACTTGTGATTATAAAGTAATCATTAAAAAAGAGTTTGCTTTTACCTAGTAGCAAGAGGGTTTGCATATGAAGAACCAATCAAATTGTAGGGAAATTATGTAATGTATCATTTCATTTATGCCATGCTCCTTTATAAAACCTATTGTATTCGTGTTTGCTGGTGGGGTTCTCTCTGAAATTTGTCTGAGCTCGGGATCTCTCCCGGCCGTGATTAAAGCATTTAGAGGACTTTTGCTGAAGTCTGTCTGTTTATCATTGCTGTGCAGCAAGTTAGTTAGGGAAGCAAGTTAGTTAGGGGAACAAGTTAGGGATTACTAACTCAGCCAACGTCGACTGTAGATGAGACCCAGAGAAACTAACGTTGACTGTAGCTGTTCGGGGGTCGTTGATTGTAGACGAGACCCAGGTATACTTAGGTCAGGTGCGAAATAGGTTTAGGAAAAATCTACCACAGTCACTTAAAGGTAACATTAGCGTTGTTTTGGAAATGTGCTTTGGGTTGTTGTCCAGTTAGAAATCATTTCTGTTCACATTTCAACTGGTTTGCATGTATTTGGCTCAATCCACGCTGATCATTATGCCAGTATGCTTGGTCTCTCTCCGTAGATATTGCTTGTGCCTTGAGTGTGTGCCATTTCAGCAACAGAACCCATGCAGCAACTCTCATAGTTTCCCCTCTTGTCCTGCTGCTCCATTCTTTATAATGGATTACCTTGCTTGACTTTGTGGTTCTGTGCCTTTATTTGACCTTGACATATAGCAGATTGAGAAATACATCTTTACAAGCTTTCACGACCAGTAATTGTTCAATAAATTGGAGCAAATTAGAGCAATTATGGGAAATCTAATGAAAAGTTTTTTTTTCTGTTTTTTTGTTGTTGTTGTTCTTGTTGTTGTTGTTGTTGTTGTTGTTTTGCCAGGCAATAGAATTTTACAACCAGAACACTGAAATCACAGAGATGCTGAACAACATGGACATTTACGTCTTGACAGTCATGAACCCAGATGGATACAAGTACACGTGGACAACAGTAATATGTTAAAATTATTATTATTTCCAGTGCATTTAATATGCTGTTGAAATTATAATAATACATAGTTTTAGTATATATTATTAATTACTTTTTCGAAAAAAATCCTTATGACATTAATCTTATCTTGAGCAACATTACCATTTCTCATTTACCAACAAGGATCGTATGTGGAGGAAAAACCGCTCTGTTAACGAAGACAGCGAGTGTGCTGGAGCCGATTTGAACAGAAATTTTGATGCAAACTGGTGCAGTGAGTTCCAAATACTAAACCTCCATTAAAAACAACTGTTATAATTTTACTTTTTTCTCAAAAAAGATATTTCTGTTTTGAATTGATATTACTCCTGGTTTAATTCTTCCACTCTGTTCTAAAGCGAAGGGTGCCTCCAGTAATCCATGTGATCCTACATATTGCGGTCAGTTCCCAGAGTCTGAACCAGAGACTCAGGCCGTGGCCCAGTTCCTGCGCTCACATAAGGACACAGTCAAACTGTACCTCTCCATTCACTCCTACTCTCAGATGCTTCTGTTTCCTTACTCCTGTTCCTATGATGAGGCTCCAAACCACAATGAGTTGGTGTGTGATGAAGTTAATGCATGAGCGTTTGTGTTTGTGGTGGGACATTCTAGTAAATAATGTTTTTTTAAACTTCTATAACTTCTTTCTGACAGTTTGAACTTGTTAAGGAAGCTTCAACAAAAATACGCAGATACTACAGGAATATCTATAAATATGGTCCGGGTGCAAAAACCATTTGTAAGCTTTCTGCTGTTCTTAGAATACAAATATTTTATTGATAACTGTATTTGAACTTTTGCCTTTTTCTTTGTTATATTAATACTTCTGTTTTTCTTTCACAAGATTTAGCCCCAGGAGGCTCTGATGACTGGGCGTATAATCTTGGGATAAAATATTCCTTCACCTTTGAGCTTCAGGATCGTGGTCGATATGGGTTTCTTCTTCCTCCCAGCTTTATCCCTCAGGCCTGTAATGAGGCTCTACTGGCATCAAAGATCATAGCCTTACATGTGATCAAGAAAACTCAATAAAGGGCTTCCATCAACAACCTGAGCACACAGTACAGATTCAGATTCTTAACTTTTAGTCTAAACTAAACAAAATGTGTACTTAAAATGTGCTAACATCAACTGATAACTTTTTTTAGAGTGAGGTTATTGTTTTGTGTGTATGCAAGTGTGTTCTAATATACCAAGTAGCCTATCATAATATACTACAGCTGTTTTTACCACAATAAAACATTGTTCACACGGTATTGGTCTCTAATTTGCTTCTTAATACATTCAGTTTCAGAATAATGGTCAAGAAAGTCAAGAAAACAAACAAGTGGAAGTATGGCCAAAGTCTTTGGAATGGCATAATGGCATCAATATCTACACACACAAATATATATATATATATATATATATATATATATATATATATATACAGGCTGATAGACCATAGGCTGGTCTCTTTCGAGTGGGTGCTCCCTGTGGGGAGGCGACAGGCACAGGTGCTTCTTCTGGGGATGAGGACGTAGGTTCTTCTTCTTGGGGACGAGGCAAGCCCAGGTGCATTTTAAGGGGACAAGGAGGGCACTGGTGCTTCCTCTGGGGACAAGGCAGACAAAGGTGTTGATCATGTTGTACTTGGTGAAATCATGTTCACCGATGCTTATCAGTTTTGGAGCAAGGTGATAAGAAGTAAAAATAAATAGCAGTTTAAACAGCTCTTAAACCCATCTCTTTAATATATTTGTGTGTAATAATCTTGAAAAAGTCTAAGATCTTTACAAGATCCCATTGCAAAGCCTACAAGACATTGCCAAACAAGTTTTTGTCTCATTTAGATATAAAAATACACATGCCATTATATGTGACTGCCATGAACAGATCTGAACTTGCCATTGGAGGAAATAAATTAAAATGATGATGAGGGAGAAGAGAGAGTACGTGTTCATTTAGCACATGTTAATTAATAGTACTTAAATGTATAATTACACTGTAACAAGGACATCTTTAAATAGAGTAACCCTTTATTAATAGCATAACATGATATAATAAAAAATATATATAAAAAGGTAAAACACTAAACTTCTTTACAAATTGAGTGCCTTGATCTGTTAAGAGGGCACTCCAAATTTGTTTTCAGTGGGAAAGCCTAACAACACTTTGTAATAACTATGTACTGCTTCTTTTGTTGGTGTGAGCTTTCCCTCTAAATCCATCCCTACAATCTCCCATGGCTGGACCACCTGATAAACATTCATGCTCAAAATATACATGTAAGATTGCTATCATAAATTAAAAACATTCCTTGTGTTCTTCATACAAACATGACTAACCACAACAGGTATGATGTGAAACAATTCAACAATCAATACAAGTTAAAATAACACCAATACGACCATTTCTCTGTGCAATGTTGAAAATGAATGAGGCAAAAGTGAAAGAGCTGACTGAATTTAAAAGTTTAAGATATCAAGATATCATTCATTTGGATTCTTCAGAGAAAAGAGTAAAAAATAATCTCTTCAGAGTAAAAAAAAAACACCCTCAATGGAAATACAGTATATAACACACTAAGTATTCACATAATTAAATTCCACACAGACAATGGTCATTCAAAGAGCTTGCTTGTGGCATAGTTTTTTTAATGCCACAATAAGCACCTACTGTGAAAGTCCTCAAACATTTCTTGGGTACTTTTTTGTTGTTTTAGTTGTTGTTGTCCACTTTTGCCATATATTAGGCTACCATATATTAATACAGAATACAAAACTTTGTTGATCATTAAAGTAATGATCATTATAGTGAAGTAAATGACATATTAATAATAATGAAGCTTTTAGCCCTTCTGAGTAACAGGAATTTGTTGTGAAAGACCCTCAGATATCTTTCCAAAACTTTTAAATTCAGTCAATGCTTTCACTTTTGCCTCATTCATTTTTAACTTGTTATTCATTTTGTCATTACCTTGTTATTTTAACTTGTATGTTGAATTGTATCATACTTTAGATGACATGTAATTGTGCACCACTGGTCTCTGCCTTCTCATTTACATTGGAGGGCCTTTATGTGATTTCAACATAGCCTTGGTCTCAGATTGATCATAAAAAAATGTGGCTTGCTGCTTACTTTTTACTTTTAAGTTGTAAAGGTTGTATGTGAAATTGTTTTTAATCCAGGTAAACAATAGAAATCTATAAGAAAAGGCTCTTGCATCATATTTAAGCTTGCTATTTGCCAAATAAGCCTGAGACTGTGGCACAGAATAATTAGTAAAATCCCTATTACTTTGGCCAATTAGTGTCCTGCCTTCTCCATAAACACATTTGTGAAAAAAAAGAAGAAAAAAAAACTTTAACAAAAAATTGCTCACTTTATTCTGTTAATATAGGCCTATGCAAAATATCCCCATGAGCGACATTTATCGGAAAAATAAATGTGCAAAACATTATGTGGCCAAATATTTTAGCCACTTAATTAAAATGTCAAGATTTAAATTGTCATGGTAATTAGCTTGTAGAATGGAACTAAATGTTGCAAAAGTAGCCTACTGTAGGGTTGCTATTTATTTACATTATAGCATGTTTTTAACCATATGGAGTAGTATAAAAATAAATAAATAAAAATATTAAGAATCTTTATATTTGGATGCACACATGTGAAAAAGAGTAGGCTAACATTGATTTAAATACTAAAGTCTGGTTGTAGTTATGTAGGCTACCAACTAAGCAAGCAAAATGAATGGTACAGAATTTAGTATGCCACCAAAGATACATTTATTCCAGTCAACAGTTTCAAAGACTTTCAAAGAAAAACATTAGCACATTAAAAAAAAAAAAAAAAAATGAATGGGTGTTGTTGCAGACATCTCCATTTTTATAACAAAAAATGCACTATATTTGTCTCATATGGTACAAAATATTGCTGAAGTTGACAAATGAGTAAGATCAAAAGTTATCTAAAAGTAAAGAAAAACCTAGTCAGAAATCATTATCTAAAAACGTAATCTAATATATTACATTACTAACTATATTTTCCATGTATATTGTATTTGTTTATTTTTAAAGTAACAGTTTAAACGAAATATAAAACAAACAAACCGAAAATACCCCCTCCAGTTTCCCATAATCCTCCTCTCCTCAGTACTTCGGGAAGCTGTATGTGTGCAGTTTGCGCTGTCTCGCCAGCATCATGACGGCGGCTAAGGGGAAGACCGCTTTGCAAGACTTTTGCATGTGATTAGGAGTTTATCCCCAACAGTCTGTGAAACTGGACTTGACGCATCATTCATATTCGGGTAAAGTTCCTGTTTGTATTTGTTTACGGGTAAATCAGCAGCAGTTTCAGCGGGGTCGTTATCGAGGCTTGTGCTATCAATGTAGGCCGCGCGGCATTAACTTACATGCTGCTCTTACCGCGGCATTCAGCGAATGAATGGCTGCTTAAAACACGCGAATGATTATAAAACACCTTTTTAGTGAAACCTCGCATGCCTTGCTAGTAGCACTAGCTATAATATTGTTAATGCACCTTATAGAGAGAGGTAGGCAGTCGCATTTGCACAAATGTGACTAACGTTATTGTGCTTGTGCGAGTGTTTACAATGAACGGGGCTCCCACGGGAAAACAGGAACTATCAAATAATTTTAAAATTGTGATTTATTATTATTTTTTCTGTCTGAAAAAAGAAAAATATTTAAGTCATGGAAGTTTGTTGTCGTTTTGGAGACGTTTGTTCACAAATAAGTAGATTATAAATGTGTAAATCTCTTAATATTAGGCATTGGTACCTGATATCAATCTTCCTTTGCAATCTTTGCACAGTTTTAAAAAAAAAAATACACGCAGTAATCATGAACGACTGGAAAAGTCAGGGACATTCATTGTCTGGTCAAAAAGTGTGGAAGCCCACTCACTAAAGTACATAAGACCAAACAAATGAATTATATTGTGAACAATAAATCCCAAAAGCTAGATTTGAAACTGAAAATTTAGTGATTTAACAGGCTTAGTCTCTATTGAGACTAAAGCTATATTATATAGCCTATATTATCATTGTTGCTGCCATGTTTCAAATCAACACTTGCCTTCCAACGTCACAACACAGGAACTCGTGTCTCATTTAGAATTCCGAGCTTCCCACCTTTTTAAATATGTCTTCAATTGGTCGTTCATGTGCTCGGAAGTCGCCATTTCCAGATTTCAGACTCCACTTGAATGGCACAATAATATAGGCTGTAGGCTGAGGTAGTTAGATATGAATGTGACCTTAGAATTAATGTAATGTAATTCATCCAGTGTTGTAGTTGAGAATAAGAGTCAAGACCAAACCCAGAAGAGAGTTGAGTTTGAGCCAAGACATAGTCCACATGCTTCCAAGTACATGACTCAACAGGCCATGTTTTCTTGGTCTCTAACAAAGCCTAGGCCTAGTAGGCCATATTGGTCATGCACTCTGGAGCGTGTGGACTGTGTCTTGAATCGAACTTCTGGTCTTATTCTTGACTCGAACTTGACCATCTTCTGGTCTCTGTGACTTGACTCAGTGAGCTGGTCTTAACTACAACACTGCATTCAGCTTCAAAATGCTGGTGCCTTTTATTTGCCATTTTTCTAATGCAGCCCTGCAGAATGTCCAAGATCAGGCGGAAGGTTACAGTGGAGAATTCAAAGACCATATCGGACAGCAGCAGTAGCACAACCACCCCCTCCCGCAGGCCCAGCGTGTTTGAGAGACTCGGGCCCAGCACGGCCAGTAATGCAGCAGAGGTAGGGATACTCGTCACCCACTATTGAGCAATGGAAACTTGGTGAGCTGCTTACCTAGAAAGTATTTCTGGTGTCTAGGTGGTAGCTCACTGGGTTTAAAAAATTCTTTTTTGGTCCAGGTGCCCTTGTAAAGTGTATAAATGCAACAGACTGTCCCACATTTGTCTTCCCTTGCAGACTCATTGTAGAAACTGGTTAAAAACTGGGAACTGCAGTTACGGTAACACGTGTCGGTACACACATGGAACCCCATCACGAGGAAAAGGCTTCTCTGGAACGTTCAGCAGGTGAGATTCCATTGAAGAGATGCTGTTTCGTAAATGTACCTGCTCAAATTCTTGGCCGAATGCTTGACGTTCTGCATGTGTGCTGGTCTGCAGGTCAGCCGAGAGGCCCCCTGGGGATCTCAGGGAGAGGATGAAGAATAAGAGACAGGATGTAGATGGTGACACACAGAAAAGAGACGCAGACGAACCCACTTCACCTACAACCAGAGTAGGCTGCTCTAACAGCTTACATTTGCTTGGACAATTTGCCATTGTTGGTTGATTGTTTTTGGTGAGTTCTTTGACATTTTGTTTCTCATTAGCAGCGAGATTCATCCCGAGGCAGACACAGGGAGAAAGAGGATATTAAAATCACAAAGGAACGCACTCCTGCTAGTGAGGAGGAGACAGCAGATTGGGAAGCCAGTCGAGAAGGTGAAGATTCTCCAAAGTACCCACAAAGTTGATGTATCTGATTAGAAGACATTTAAAGGGATAGTTCACCCAAAAATGAAAATTCTGTCATCAATTACTCACCCTCGTGTCATTCCAAACCCAGAATACTTTTTTTCATCTTTGAAACACATTTTTTTAAACAAGAATTTTAATCGAACAGTTTAATCCAAGTCTTCTGAAGAGACTTGATCGCTTTATATGAACAGATTTAATTTAGACTTTTATTCGCATATAAACATTGATCAATGTACACACATAGAGCACATCAAATATGGTAAGTAGAGCTGCACGTTTCAAACGAAGATCACGATTCTCCCACAATTCTGAACAGACAACTAAACAGAAAAAAAAAAATACTATTGATATAAAATTATTTTAATAATTAAAAAAAAAAAAACAGATCCAATGAATGACTCAATGACTCACTCACAAAGACTTCACGAACAAATCTTTTGAATTAATGATTCAATGACATTTACATTTTTTTAACTGTCCCTTTTCTCCACTTTCTGATATAACAATGTAATAATACAATCTTTATTTGAAGCATCAAGTTAGTTTCAATAGGTAAATTACTCTATTTTGGTCGCTACTGTAGACTTCAGTGTTTATATCTGAGCTATAAACTTTTATCCCAGTACTTCCGTTAAAATGTATTCATTATAACACAGAAATAATGATACTGTGTGGTTGAAAAGACTGTTTTTCTAAGCTGTTTCATTCCTTTACATCAGGGTTTCTCAAACTCGGTCCTGGAGGGCCACTGTCCTGCACAGTTTAGCTCCAACCCTGATCAAACACACCTGAGCAAGCTAATCAATGTCTTCAGGATCACTAGAAACTCACAGCTAGGTGTGTTTGATCAGGGTTGAAACTAAACTGTGCAGGACAGTGGCCCTCCAGGACCGAGTTTGAGAAACCCTGCTTTACATGAATACCTATACATATTTGTCAAAGGTTTAATAGACATAGCCGAGTCAGTCGTGTGGATGTTTTGAGATCGCAACCTTTTTACGATTAATTGTGCAGCTCTAATGGTAAACTAAACTGTACTTGACATGTTCTTGCATGTCAAGCAAGCACGTTAAAGCTTCCATTTTTGATGTGCTCTATTCTATGTATGTGTTTTGATCAGTTTTTATTTGTGAATAAGACTAAATTAAAAAAAAAAATCTTCTATTGTGTTTTGAAGATGAATTGTGTTTGGATCAACATGAAGGTGAGTAAATAACAGAATTGTCATTTTTGGGTGAACTTGATGGATGATTGATGAAGGGGTTTTGAATGCAGTACAGTCTCTCCTCTCATCACAGGTAATGCTTCGTTGTCTCCTTGCCATTTTTTCCCAGCAGTTATATATTTGTCATTGATTTTACTAGATTCCGATAACGGTGACTACGATTACGAGTTATCTCTTGAAATGAAGAGACAGAAGATTCAACGTGAGCTGATGAAGCTGGAACAGGAAAACATGGACAAACGAGAAGAGATCATCATCAAGAAAGAGGTATATTAGATTGGGTTGCACGTTGCAGGGTCCTCACGGGTCCTTAAAGTCTTAATTCAGTTATATTAAATTTAAGGCCATAAAAAGTCTTCAATATCTTAAATGGTATTAGACTTTTTCTTTATAATTTCAAGAGTTCTTAAATTTGGGGATGGAAAAACAGGAATTGCAATATGACTTAATCTGATGACTAAACTTTCAGAATAAGGGTGCTCCGTTCAAGATTTTTGGGGCCGATTACGATCATTGGAAGCAATGTTGGCCAATACGATCACCAATACCACTCACTGAATTAAACAATTCTATTGTATATTTAAGTATATTTTAAGTATAAAACAATTATGAGACGAGAAAGTGTCACGAATTGACAACTTTTTATTAGCAAGCAACATGTGAAACATATTCCATTCCCTCTCTTGGCCCTCCTGTTACCCTCAAATTTACCAATATTTTTTACCCACTGGGGTCAATTGGAGCCCAGCAATTTAAACCCACATAATGTTTTTTTTAAACAAAGGTTTGTGTCAGGTACTTTGTTCAAAGTAAAAACGTGGAGCTGGTTTTTTTCTATGAATGTTTATCTGAAGGGAATGGACTGTCCTCAGAAAAGATTTGATGGCATATTATTTTCATAATACCTCCATATAATGCTTAATAAAGGAGGAATTAGATATAGAGTATATTTTGTCAATCTACATTTGAACTGTAAAGTTGTTTAAATCATGGCTTTTGCAGTCATTTTACTGATTAAAGTGTTACCATCGACATTTTACTGCATTAACTCCAAATATTTAAAGAAGGTTAATGTGAGTTATCCTGAATTTATCAATACAGATAGTAATCTGTATGCATGTTCTCAACAGGAACCAGTCTCCAAAACCAGGACCAGTAGTTCTTCTAAGGACAGGGTAAGTTATTTGAACACAGACAAAAGAAAGTCTAAATTAATGTTCATTTTAGTATTAATTAGCCTTTTATTACTGACTGTTATCTTTGGAGTTTTATTTTGGTGTGCTCTTGATCTGTCTTAGGCTTCTCCTGAGCGCACCAGTTCTAAGGGTTCACCCTCGTCCCGTAAATCCAGCGGCTCACCCAAACATAGAGCAGGGAAAGGTGGGAACTCCGGAAAGAAAGAAAAAAAGTCCTCCACTTCCTCAGTCATCTCCTCTCCAGTATCTGACCAGAACAGGATAGAGGAGACAGACAGCAGGTTAGGAAAATTATCTGCATTTAGTTGAACTTAAACAGATTTTTATCAATTTAAATACTTGACTGCTATTTACTTTTTTGACCAGGTCATCTAAGAGTGGCCATGGAAAAAGAAAAGGGCCACGGACGCCCAGTCCTCCTCCACCTGTCCCTGTGGAGAACCCAGTGATTGGGAAGAAACACAAAAATAAACACAAAAACAAGGAGAAATGTGAGGACAAACCTAAAGAAGGCAAAGAAAGAGGACGAGATGTGGAGAAACACAAAGAGAAAAAAGAAAAGCGCAGGTATGGTCACCTTAAAAAGAAATCCACAAAACATAGTTTCATACATTGTAGTATTGTTAAAGGTCCCATATTGTACTTTCTGGAGTTTTATTTAGGTTTTGATGTCCTTAAGAATATATACAGTGCTATGCATAAGTATTCAGCGGGCCAGAAAACCCTGGCCGTTGGCCCAGAGTAAGCCCCGATCAAGCCCCGGAAGTGACAGTGGAAACAAGACTGGCCCTGGCATGCAATAGCACAGTGGAAACACGGCTAATGTGTCGGGCGGTGCCAATACCCTTGAACCTCGAGATGAGAGGGTAAAATCAGGCTGTTTCCACTGTTGGGCCAGTAGCCCTGCAGCGCTACTCTAAAACCTGTCCTTAACATGTTTCCATAGAACAACATCACACAACTAGCTGACTGAAAACTACATATAAAGAGAACACGTGCTTATTCAGTTGCTCGTGCTTCCATTTATTTGTCGCAGGATCGCACAAAGTCCAAAGGCTTACACATTTAGAAAAATATTGATAAAATTAGACATTTGTCAAAGTTCTTTAAAAAGAATGAACATTTCTATTAATTTTCCACCATTATGCGACCTGAGGATGTTTGAGAGATCTGTCTCACTATACTGTTATCCTTTTAGCCAGGGCAACAGAGGGAGCTCACTGACAGAAAACAGGAGTTATATGAGTTAACCGGTTAAGTCCCAGTTTGTCTGCTTTGGACCAAGGTATTCAGCGACCAAAAACCCCTGGCAGTTGGGCTGAGGAAGCCCAAAAGAGGCCTGATTAAGCCCCGGAAGTACCAAGTGGAAATGCAACTGGCCCTGTTACGTACTAGCACGCTTGCTTTTGGCCCAACAGTGGAAATGCAGCTATTATGTGTTGTATTTGCTCATTTCATTAGTGCTGGGCCAGATTCAGTTGATACTATCTGCTTTATCGGTGTGTGAAAACAAATTAAATATAATTTAGTTTGAATATAATAAAACAATATATCAATCTTTGACCTTTCCTTGATTACAGGGACCGATCAGATAGTTCCCACAAAGCCAAACGCTCAATAACATCAGAGGAACGATCTGGAAGCCTTTCCCCACCCTCCAGGGAAGTGTCTCCCCCAACCAGAAGGAAGTCATCATCCCCCAAGCCCACCTCCCAAAAACAAGCCTCGCAGCAGAGGTGAGAAGAGCTGCAATTAAATAATTGTTAATCCAGTGTCCCTTCTGACATATCTTTGAGATATCATTGAGCCTTGCAGTATTTTGATCAGTTAACTATCAAAATCAATCAAATCCTAAACAAAATGAATAAAAAAAAAGAAAAGAAAATTCTAATTCTTTAATATAATTCTTTAAGATACATTTTGGTAAAAAAATTGGTCAAAATTGACAGTAAAGTCTTTTACATTGTTACAAAAAACCTTTTTATTCATCAAAAATTAGAATGATTTCTAAAGGTTCATGTGTGACACATCTGATTGGAGTAATGGCTCTTTAGGCCTTGACACACCAAGCCGATGGGCCATTGGTAAGCATCTGTCAGATCAGTTTTTGGGGTGTCGGAGCCAGCCGGTGGCGTTTTGGTCAATTGATCATGTTGAATCAGTGTTAGTCAGCTTTGCAAACCACTGCACAAGGAGAATAGCGAAAGTGAAGAGTGCACACACAGAAGGCTTTTCTAATTGTACATATTAATCTTACCTGAGCATTCCAATACGCAAATATTTTCATAACGGCATGACTGTCCGAAATTAAGAAAGTGATCGACATGATTCATACTCAAATGGTAAGCAAGAGCTTCTTTGTTTACGGTTTGTATAGCTGCAGTCCTAGTTTTGTTTTCCATTTTGAATGATGAATAGACTACTGCCACTTGCTGCTATAGACAGTTATTTCCTCTAACACAGGCACAGAATGTTCATGCTAGTTGTCTGTTGTCTTCTGTGTGTTCAAGCTCAATCTTTTGGTCCAAACGGGAGGTGACAGCACAGTCGGCTTTTGTCGCTGCTTGTTCTTTGATGTAGGTTTGGTGTGTCACGGCCTTAAGGCCCTACAAGCTGACAGATATAAGTGGAATATCCTGACGTTTAACTTGCATAACTGTTTTGTTTTAGAGATATTGTGGGTACAGCTATCAATTTCATCTGATGCGTTTCCCCTCTCAGGTCTAGAACTCCACCCCGTCACCGCCGCAGCCCCTCCCCTCTCTCTCGACAACACCACTCTCCCTCTTCACACTCTGGCTCCTCGGCTCAGAGACACTCCCCATCCCCTCGCCACAGACGGGGTTCTGTCTCTCCTCTTTACCGAGACCTTCCTCCTCCATCCACATCCTCACCCCCTCCCGCTCAGTCTTCACGTCGCTCCCGCTCTCCACTCACCCCTCAGAGAGACACCTCACCAACACCCGCCCATCGCAGGTCCAGCCCCAGTGCCAGTCACCGTTCGCAGGGCAGGGAGAGGGGGAGATCAGAGCGAGACAGGAGTCCAGCACTGCAGGAGAGGCGGCATGAGCGCAGAGATGGTGAGAGACACATATTTATATATTACACAGTCATTAGAGAGTATTTGGCTTTTGATGTTAATGACTTACAATAACTCTGTTGCCTTTGGCTTGCTCAGTTGGGGATATTTAATTTAATTAATCAATCAACGATACTATTGATCAGCATTACCAAACGTGGACGTTCCACTAGAAACAAACATTGATGTATTGTTTTAATTTAATACTGTGAAGCTGCTTTGATACAACCTATGTTGTGAAAAGCGCTATATAGGGCTGAACGATATTCTGTTTTAACATCGACATCGCGATGTGCGAATGAGCGATAGTCACATCGCCGGAACATGCGATGTGAAGGTTAGTAGCACCCATGGTGTATTAAAAGAACGGTAGAACACAGTAAACACGAGTTTGTTGTAGGCTATGGCTTGTTGCTGCGGTGACATTTGCACGTTCCGCGTTCCTGCACAGTGATTGGTTCGCTGTGCCGCTGCTCACTGCTCACAGCCAACATTCACTGGCAATCCTGTAGCTAAAAATGGACGACGAAGAGGATCCGCCGCAAAAAAGTTATGATTTCGTACGTCAAAATCAGCTATTTGGAACTATTTCGGCAACAAAAAGGAGGATGTTGACCAAAAAGAGGTAGGCTACTTTGCCTGGAGTGTTATAAAGTTGTGGATGGTTGTCTTTTTTAAAAAGTCTTTTATTTTTTAGTGTTCGCATTTATGAGGAAAAAACAATGTTACGTGACAGTTCTCCATTACGGACGCGACCGTTATGATGCGGCACTAAAAGACTGCTTTAAAACTTTCAAAGAGACCTCAAACAGAAAGCACAAAGCCTTTCTATAAAACTAATTTCGTTTTGTATTAATTGTATCTTAATTTTAATCAGTGTTTCATTATCCAATTTTCTGGATTTAATAAATAAAAAGTAAATATAGCAGACAATAAATAATCATGACACGGAGGCGCCAGCGACTGAACTGGAGCTTAAGCTATCATCCATGAACCGAAACTCAGCGTATAAGGTAGGCTAGCTTATATCTATCTATCTAAATATATCTATTATCTACAGAAATCTCTACTTTTAAACATAACCATTCAAAACAAAATAAAACTGTATGAAATGTGCATTTCTCTCCGGCGTGTTCACTACTGCGAAGATCGCGAGTCAGTATCATCAGTATCAAGAGAGAATAATATTTTTTTGACTTATTTTGAGGAATTATAGCCTAATGAACAACAAACATCTGTTAAGAGCGCCGCCACGTTGGATTGTGTAGAACGTTCACCAAATTCTTACAGAAATATGTTCTAATTTTGAAATAAAATATTAAGTGACCTTTTTGTCATTTGTAATGAAGCTTGTTTATTAGTGAAATTATTAATATCATGGAATGGTAATTATTGACTTAAGCCTGGATTGATGGCTCGCAATATCGCAATATATATCGTTGGGAAAAAAATATCGCAATGTATTTTTTTTTTCAATATCGTGCAGCCCTAGCGCTATATAAATAAACTTGACTTGACTTGACTTACGAACAAATGAGCCAATTCTTTTTTTAATGAGTCCATCCATAAAGTCAGTGACTTGTTCAGAGCCTCAGCTGACTGAACTGACTTCATTGAAACACGACACACAATCAAAATTAACTGGGAACCATATAACAAATCATTTTAGGTTCATGACACATGCATTATTCTATTTGTTGACTGGTTCCTATGACAAAATGCAAATAAAAATATACTACCGTTCAAAAGTTTGGGATTTGTACAAATTTTAAAATTGTTTTTGAAAGAAGTCTATTATGCTAACCAAGGCTGCATTTATTTGATCTTAAAAACAGAAATATTGTAAAAAATATTATTACAATTAAAAATACCTGTTTGTATTTCAATATATTTTAAAATGTATTTATTCCTGTGATGGTAAAGCTGAATTTTCAGCAGCCATTACTCCAGTCTTCAGTGTCCCATGATCCTTCAGAAATCATTGTAATATGCTGATTTGGTGCTCAAGAAACATTTCTTATTATTATCAATGTTGAAAACCGTTGTGCTGCTTATTATTTTTGTGGAAACGGTGATACACGTGATGCAAAATTAATTTCCTTTCTGCCCTTAGAGAGCCGTGGGAAACGTGAGAAAGACAGCAGCCGTGATGAGCGAGACTACGATATCGAGCAGAGTTCTTCCCGAGATGAGCGTGATTGCAGGGACAGCCGAGACCGCCGCAGTGAACGGGATAGACGAGATGTCCGAGAAGATCGGCAGCACCGCGGGGAGGTCAAAGACACTCGGGATGCCCGTGCAGCAGAAACGCGAGACCGTTCAGGACGGGAATCCCTGGAGCATAGGGAAAGGGACCGGGAAAGGGAAAGAGAAAGAGAGAGGGAAAGAGAGAGAGAAAGAAATGAACCCCATAGAAAGAAAGATACAACAACCCAAGAGGAAAGGAATTATGGAAGAGGACATGGAAGGGAGGAAATGAGAAATGAGAGCAGAGTGGACAACAGGAACGAATCCCGAGCTGAAAGAACAGGCAGAGGGAGGGGCCGTGGATCAGACGCCACAGAGAAAGGTGAGAAGATGCTTGCTCACATTCTTTGTCAGCTACATCCAAAAAACTGTGACGATATTAGAATTTCGCTACATGGTTATTGTGGCCAAAAGAATTCACGATAACAATATTATTGTGATATCTATTTATTTTGAAATGAATGAGTAATGATATCAGTTGGGGCTGTGTGATTAATCAGAATTGTTTTTCAATTTCGATTTTTGGCTTCCAACGATTCTGAAAACAAGATAATCGAGGTAATACGGTTATTGTGCCGCATTCCCTCCAGCCAACACACCTTCCTTTCCTTCAAAGTGCTCTCAAACTTAACCTCCAAATCAGCCAAATAAGTGAGTATTGTAAAATGGTGTCTACTGTAACTGTGGGACGTGTTTAATATTAAACAGTGTTATTAAAAGCACATTAAAGGAGAACTCCGGTCAATTTTAACATTTGAGCTCATTTTTTTGTAAATTTGGAGTGCTGTCAGTACAGAGAACAACGACAAAAATCGGTGTTGCCTACACCGTGTTATCCTCTTTTTAAAATTTGCACCCTGTTGACTTCAATGGGGCAAGTTTTAAACCTGCTTTTAGCCTCTTAACATCCTTGATGTGTCATTACAAGTGCCCAGCCATGTGAGTGATTCCTTCAGAGTGAACACGGGTGAATCTGACTGCAGTAGATGTGAAAGATATGAATAAAAGTGATGTTAATTCAGCCAGCGCACATACCTGTATTTACATCCTGTTTTCGGTCGAAGTCCACAGTAGTCGATTGTCGAGTTCACGCGCGTGACCAGGCAGGTATGTCTGTACCGGCACCCAGTTTGCTCTGCTCAATGTTCACGGCCCAAGCGAACGTTCCACTCATGTACCACTCACGCTTAACGGAAAAGCAAAATCTGCTCGATTAACCTGCCAACATGAAATTTGAATCTGTAGTAAACTGTTCTGTTTGCAATAGCCCTATACTGTGCTGTAACGTGGTATAGTGTGCCTGGCAGTGCTGGTAAAATGATACTACTATCTCATTCACTGCTCTGCTTCCCACTCTGCTCACATGCTCTGATAATAATAGCTTTGCCTTTGTTGGACTATACTATTATTTTGATAATTGGTCAAAAAATAAATCTGTTTCTGTTGCATAGAACTGAATGAAAAATAATATATTGATAATTAATATTATTTTAATATATTTCTGTCCAATTTTGGTGTTACTTTAAATAAAATTGTGGTTATATTATTTTATTGGCTTCAATCAGATATCAGATTCAATAAAATGACTGAATTTAATTAAAGTAATTATACAATTATACAAAAAAAAAACCCGTGAAAAATTAGAAATTATTTCGGTTTCGGCACATTCGGTTTCATTTCTGTGCATCCCTAGTATTCACACAAACACAGTGGGTAATGTCTTAAGTAAACATACACAGTTGAAAAAGAAAATGCGTGTGTAAGAGTATATTGGATCCGTGCATTAGCTCTTAAAGTGACAGCAGCCTAATAAACCTGCAGTCTGTCATTAATGATAATCAAACAAATGCCAAAGGAAAATCACTCACTGATCTTGACTGAATAGCTTTAATAAGGATTAGTCTATATTTAATGTGTACAGTAAGACTTTGCAGTGTTATATGCATTGTTTTGATTTTTACATTTGATTATTAAATTTTTTGTTATTAGCCTACTTATCTGAATAGTATTAGTTTTGCTGATATATCGATAATTGTGAAATTTCATTGATATTTAAAATTACTCATGTAGTGAAATAAGACTTTGATCGTGATTTCAATAATTGTGATTTCAATATTGACCAAAAATAATCATGATTTTCACCATAATTATGCAGCACTAATGTTAGTCAAATTCTTTAAATTTCAGTTTAAGATAAATACTGACAGTGAATAATTTGATATCGTATATGTGTGGGAATAACTGAAATTTTTCTCTTTTTTTTTATATCATAGTAACAGTAATCTTACTGGTACATTGCAACACACCTAAATCCTAAAACAAGCTTTCAACTGTGTTGCTAAATTACTTTAGCTGTTTTTACACATCAGAATCCTGTCTTGCGCTTGTCCACAGCAAAAATTCCACTTTAAAGTTTAAAAAGATGCACTTGCAAGCTGGAGGAGCGCTTCAGCTTGAAAAATGCTAATTGAAAGCAATGTAACACATACTTTTCATTAAATGTAACAATAATTAGCTACTTTTTAAGGATTAATGGAATAAAATGAGAACTTGAAAATTTTATTTAAAATACTCAGAGGATGAGGATGTGATGAATTTTGTGTTTCAGGTACATCTCGTGGTGGTAGAGCATCACAGACTGACGCTAGCAGTGCTAGTGGGCATGACAGCTGGGAGTCCCGCAGCAGTGGCCTGAGAGAGAGGAGCTCAGAGAGGAACACTGATCGTGATCGCTATGACAACGACAGACCGAGAGGAGAACAGCCTAGAGATGAACGGCGAGGAGGACATGCAGAGAGAGATCGCCGTGACAACAGAGAAAGAGGTGACTGATAAGCAAGACATGTTCCTATTATTGGCAGATACCAACTTCTGTGGCCCTGCTTTTGGAGAAAGCGTAAAGGCCCCGATATACCTCAAGCGAAATCGAAGAACAAACTGGTGCGACGTCAATTTGAACAAAATCAGGCCAAGTTTGTTTTGTGTTCGTTTCAGCAGTTTGAAACAGTCTAGCAGTAAATGCCTCCGAAATACCATTGGTTCGTGGCAATTATGTAATAGGTGGATGTGCTCTGAGGCTCCGCCTTCTTTGACGTGGAAATCTTCTCCGGTTCATTTCTTCTGTTCAGTCCCTCGAGGTCAAATATCCACGATTAAAAACATGAACACACTGGAGAGCCGCTTTATAATAGAAATTGAAGTTGTATTACTAATTGAAAGAGACACTGACACTGTTTTTGAATACAATAAAAGCCTTAAAAGCTCAATCCAAATCAGTCAAATCATGTAACGTGACTGTCGTAAAATGCAGTCTATTGTGGGACATGCTTTATTTTAAAAAGAGTTAATAAAAGTGCATTAAACTGTGAAAGAGACTGATTCCCGCACGCTTTCTGTGTGCACGCTGTGAGATGGAGCAGAACACAGATGAGTAAAGTATACTTGGGGTTTCAGGCGGTCTTACATTCGATCTTAAAGCCTAATGCAAATATCTGCTGCTGTTTGTGTCATTAATGTTAAACAAAAGGCAGATAAAATCACTCACTGCTCTTAACTGAATAACTTTAGTAGTTATAATAAGAATCAATGTATATTTTTAATTTGTAAAGTGAAGACTGTGCAGTTGGGCTGTGAATCTTTGGGTAGACAGTAAATTTATTTGATTCACGATTCATAGGTTTTCGATTCAATTCAGAACAATTCGAGGCGATTCACATTAAAATTCGATGCGATTCGATTCTGCATTTTTTTTTTTTTATATCCATTCATAGGATTATTTAAATGCTTCCCCTAATGTGTTAAGTCAGGGAGCGAACTACACAGCGGCCTTCAAGGGCTCCGAGATTGGGGAGTCAAAACTTTGAATTAAGTGCATACATTTGTGAACTATTCCTTTAACATCAGAGCAACTTTTTGTGGTGTTGATGGAAATTTGTCTTTGTTCGACAGAACAAAGAGCGCCCTCTCCTGGCCGCCAGCAGAGCCGCGGCGAGGACCTTGAGCGTGAAGAAAGGAGAGATGATCGAAGGAACGATCGAGGGGATGATAGACGAGACGACCGCACCCGTGACAGAGAGAAGGACAGGGAAAGAGAAAGAGAGAGGGAACGGGAAAGAGAGAAGGAGAGAGAGAGGGAGAAAGAGCGGGAAAGAGAGGCTGAAAGGGAACGTGAGCAAGTCAGGGAGAGGGAGCGGGAGAGAGAGAAGGAAAGAGAACGAGAGAGGGAGAGGGAGGAGAGGGAAAGGGAGCGGGAAAGAGAGAGGGAGGAGCGGGAAAGAGAGCGAGAGGAGCGAGAGAGAGAAAGGGAACGAGAAAGAAAGGAGAGGGAACGGGAGAGGGAGCTAAGAGAGAGGGAAAGGCAGAGGGAGTGGGAGGAGAGAGAGAAAGGGAGGGAAGAAAGGCGGGACAGAAGAGATGAGCCACGAGACGACCGCTCTGCCCGAGATGCTCATGAAGAGAGAAAGAACACGTAAGTGCTGTAGCGTAATTGGTCACATTTTAAGTACAAACTCTGTGGAATACTTGTGTTGAGTAAATATTACTGCATGGCTGCTAAAATGCTTAACACTTCGTTATTCATAACTACATACTGGTGGTACTTTTTAAAATCATTTTACAGCGTCTTTCTTATCGTAATAAGGTAACACCATTTTCTTTCTGATGATTAGCCAATAATTATTCTTCATGTTATTGGCCATATAAAATTAAAATGTGTCTTTATCTACATAAATTAAAAACTAAAGTTCTACAACTGAATTGACATCACATCATTGTGAAAAATGGATGTTCATTTTGAGATTTGCCAAAGATTACAACACCTTTAATCGATTTCAAAGGCCATTTAAATGTAAAAATACAGGAAAATATCAATTTAAAATATCCAGTATCAGAGATATGTATCTAATATCAACTGATACCAGTAAATTTAAATATCTCTAACAACAGCCAATAACCAGTATATTGTATTAATATATCATGCATTCCTATTTAATCATATTTTAAGTCCGAAGCTAATTTGCTCCATCTTGCAACTTAATGTTTGGCTATGGAAATAGAAAAAGTTATCTTGCAGACGACTTCAGTATTAATTTAATATTATGGTGAACACAGACATAATTTATCTCTTATACACCTAAAAGCTCGGAAGTTCTCTAATAAAGCAGTATGTTTTGTGATCCTGACAAAATTACTGTACACTTGCACAACTGCTCAAAACTTTGGGGTCAGTAAGAAATACTAAGGGGCCTTTCACACCTACCTTGTTTGGTCCGGATTTTCGGACTTTTCAGTTTGATCCGAATCATAATTACAGGTGTGAAACCTCCCCCGGACTACGGTCCGGACCAAACAGACGAATTTGGTCAGACGAAAAGAGGTAGTCTCGGTCTGGATCAAACTGAACAAAGGTTTGGTTTCTTTCTAGTGTGAAAGCATTTTCTGTATGGTTCGGACTTTCAGACCATTTACAGGAAGTTCCGGTGGTTCTCGCAGGATTGCGAGGCGTTGTCGGGAAAATCCGTTTCGCGTTCCTACCCCAAAGCAACAAAATTAAATAAAATTCTTTATCAAAATTTATAGGGAAAGACAAGTACTTTGTTTAGGCTTGGCTTGTAGGGAATTCCAAACCTGCATATATTCAAACGCACATAACTATAGAACTCATTCTAAATGCTCATGTGAACGCCATCAGTGTTTCTCACAGGTTCGCATTTAAAGTCTGTGTAGAGAGAATGGTGTCGTCTTAGCGGCCCCTAATTTAATAACAAATGATCATTGCGACGGAAGCAAATCAATCAAAACTAACTTTAGATGGAAATAACTTAACTCTGTAAAGCCGAAACAATCTCTGTTACCTTAAATTATACGCTTATCTCTGTAAAGCTGCTTTGAAACAATCTACATTGTTAAAAGCGCTATATAAATGAAGATTGCTTGCAGTCTTCTCCTCCTTTCTTGCCAGCGACGATAAAATGTTTACACAACGAGGATGGTCATTTGGCGAATTTGAACTAGCCAAACTAGTTGGTGCTGAAGGGAGTAATGCCGTAATAATAACAGTATAGTGGCAACGATATGCGTCTGTTCATTCATTCTTGTCAAAGTTACCCGCTGAATTGACAACATGCTGACTTCAGACGCACGTCTGTTTACAAACCAATGTCTAGATGCAGCCCACATGGATGATGACGACAGGACGTAAGTGTGTCATGTAAAGTTCTTTAGTGCGCTCGCATAATTGCAATGTGAAACCCAACCAAAACTTACCGAATGTATAAAATGTATCAAAACGTGAACTTTGATTCGGACCTTGGTGCGGACTTTCAGGTGTGAAAACGCCCTATGTAACACTCAGTTTGTGAAGAAATTAATACTTTAATTAAATAAAGATGCATTAAATTGTTTCAAATAAATTCTGTATTTTTCATATTAGATTAGTCATAGTTTAGTGTATCATGGTTTCCACAAAAATATTAGGCTAATCAGCACTACTGTTTTCAACATTGATAATAATATTAAATATTTTCTGAGCACCAAATCAGAAAATTAGAATGATTTCTGATAGACCATGAGACTAAAGTAATGATGCTGAATATTCAACTTTGCCATCACAGGAATGAATTACTTTTTAAAATATATTAAATTGTAATATTCTACAATATTATTTATCTTACTTTTCTGTATTTCTGATCAAATAAAGGCAGCCTTACTTGGCATAAGACACCTTTCAAAAACATAAAATTTTTTACAGTAGTGCACAAAAATAGACTTTCTCAGGTTTTTTAAAAACTGTCTGCCCTTCTGTTTGCTTGCAGCCGTAAGAGACATCGTGCTGAGAACACTCCCAGTCCACGGCCATCTCCTAAACGAGGGCGAGAGGTTAGCCCTGCAGACAGTGACGGTTACAACAGCACGGAGGAGAAAGGTAAGACTTCAACTGAGCAAGTGCAAGGTTATGTTTTCACCCCTTTGTGAAAACATGCACTTGGCATAACCTGGCTCATAGGTGTATTGTGCACATATGCAGAATATTTGCACATAAAATGTATGGTTTTGTTTCAGGCGAAAAGCACCGACTGCTGAGTCAAGTGGTTCGTCCTCAGGAGACCGCTCGCTCACCTGTCCGCTCCTTTACTGATGAAAAACCCAATCGCTGGAAGGATGAAGAGCGGCGTGGCGATAAAAAAGATGGCCGTGGCCGACATGAAGAGGTAGATTCCCGTGGTGAGAGAGGAGCAGGAAGAGGAGCAGAACGACGTGGAGAACAAGCTCCAGACGTTTCTGCTACTGTCATCTCTGACTCCAGGAGGGTAAAAGAGCAGAGGGACCTCCCTTCTGCCGCCCTCACTCCTCCTCCCATGGAGGAGAGAGACCCTTTACCAGTAGTTCATGAGGAGGGAAAGAAAAAGACTAAATCTCAGAAGAAAAATCTGAAGAAGAACCGTAAAGAGGAGGAAGGGGCATCTGGAGAAGGAGACCGTAGTAACCCTGAGCCCCCGCCCTCCTCCACTGTGGCCGAAGCCCCCCAGGCTCTCCTCTCACCTCGCAAGATACCCAAGAAGAAAGCCTTAGAAAGGAAGCGCAAGCGCTCACGAGGTCCCGAGTCGGATGTTTCTGAGGACGAGCTGGTAGCCCAACCCCCCGTCAGCAAGAGACGACGAGGCCCACGTACACCCCCGCCAATCAACAAGGATGACCTTCCCTCCCAGAGGGCTTTAATGGCTGGACAGAGTTCTTTCCCAGCTAAACTGGAAGCCAACTTCAGTGACTGGTCTGATGAAGACGTACCAGAGCGAGGCGAGAGCTCCTCTGCCTCCCTGCCATCCGATAGGCCTCCGGAGAGGTTGCTTCCCTCAGAGCGTCTCCCCAGAAGGGGTGCACGTGGCGGGGTCCGGGACCGTACGGACCCCCCAATCGCCCCGCTGCTCCCTGACCCTCCGATGCTGATACAGTCTCTTCCTTTACAACCGTTACTGCCACAACACATGCTGCGTAAACCGCAGCAAGCAGACATGCAACAGCAGCGTAGCAGTAGCATGGGCAGCAACCAAAGCCGTGCGTCTTCGCGAAGACTACGCTCGCCCTCCAATGAGTCAGCTCACCGGGATGAAGGCCCTCAGGGGCTTAGGCCCCGCAGAGGACTTCTCCAAGGTGGCAATTCCCGGGAGAGAGACAGAGAACGGGAGAGGGAGAGGGAACGAGAGAGGGAGAGAGCAGCGGTCAGTGAACAGATGGGAGGAGAGAGGAAGTCGAGGATTGATCAGCTTCGGAGAGGAGAACCCAGTCGGAGTACTTCCTCAGGTGAGACTCCTCAGAAGATTTGAGTTTCTTAGTATTCTTCTTAGTATTTTTGTTGAAAAATATTTTTTGGGGTGGGAATTGTTTGGAATCTCACATTTAGTTTAACCAAAAATGAAGGAAACTAGTGTCTCAGAATGCCTGTGTGGGAAGATTGACAAGCGATCAAAACAATATATATACTATATACAAAATATACTACATGAGGAAAATCAGCCTCATTTCATTCTCAGTATTTAGTGATTTGGCATTAGATGCAGGATATTTTCACTCGCTATCACAAGCAGGTAGTGTTGTCACGATACTAGAATTTCAAACTTCGATACGATACCTTAAAAAATATCGATTTTCGATACCACGGAGAAAAAAACTGCCACAATATTAAGGGGGTATTTTTTTATTTAAAGCTGAATATAACAAGTCTAGAACATGACAATGAGGTATATTTGACAAAAATGTCCTGAGTTCTATCTGTTAATATTTTTTCATTGGACCAGAGCTATATGAGCCATTGTATTTTTATGACCTACTGTTATCAAAGATTAAAATATACTGTAACAAATGCATTGTTTATCGGTCATAAATGCTGGTTAATACATTAACGTTATTTGATGAACAGATTTAAACAAACGTGCGTGCATCACACGCGAAAACAATGCTCACTGGCTCGACATGAACTAAGTCAAGTCACCTTTATTTATATAGTGCTTTTAACAATAAAGATTGTGTCAAAGCACTTAACAGTATCAAATTGGAGGATAGAGTGTCAGTAATGTATGATAATACGATTAAACATTCAATTTTCAGTTAAAGGCATTTCTTTAATGAATTCAGAGATGTCATTGTCTAGCTCAGTTTAGTTTAATTATATCTGTGTAATCAAATTGACGATAATCGCTAATGAAGGCAATTTGCAGAATTAAACAATTTTAAAATTTAAAGGGCACCTATTATGCAAAATTCACTTTTACATGGTGTTTGAACATAAATGTGTGTTGGCAGTCTGTGAGCAAAACCACCCTAGAATGATAAAAATCCACCCAGTAGTTTTTTTACTATCTCAATAAATCATAAGCACTGTCTCAGAACGAGCTGTTCTAAGATTGCTCTCACTGTGACGTAGAATTGCGCAAGCCCCACCGTCGTGGTTTGATTGACAATCTGGTTTTGGCATAGACCCCGCCCTCGGTGATCTGTACACCATCGCCATTGTTTCAACGACAGCCGGTAATGTCTCCTAAGAAGAGTAACGTTAGGTGTTCTGTTGTGGGATGTAAGAATGGACATAGTAGTCTTCACTGACATCAGAGCCACTGAAAACGCAGCGGATGGATTTTATTTATGAAGAAAAGGCGCCACTTAAACTTCCTAAATACGTTTATGTTTGCGCGAATCATTTTCTGACTGACTGTTTAGTGAACGAGGGTTAAAGTTAATCCTCAAGTGTGGATCGTTGCCTACTGTTCGCGATCCAGCGTCACCTCCAGAAGAAGTAAGTGTATTTTATGATTTTTGAGCAAATAGTCATTTCAATCAATGTCAGCCAGTTCAACAACAAATGCGTCTAAAGCTATTTATTGTCGTCGTCATAGGATGTCTCAACAAACAACGTCACAGTTTTATGTCACGTATCATTTTTTGCAGCAATTACAAATGTAAATAAATTAAGGTCTGCTCTATCTCCATAGACAGTAGCCTATATAAACGTCTATCTCCCTGCAGCATATGTTTTCTGGTTCTGTAGCCATCTTCTCACATTTGCCACATAAGCACTTGTACGACAAGTAATGTCAACATGACGCAACAGCACCCCTGGCATAAATATAATTTCGTTTGTACTTAAGAAAAAAAAAATCGTTTGTACTTAGCAAACGTTATCACAGTATTTGTGTGTGTGTAGTTTCAAAAAATTGCGCGAACGTTATCACAATTCGTGTGTGTGTGTGTGTGTGTGTGTGTGTGTGTGTTGCACATCCATAATTGCAAAGGGGACGCGATTAAAACTTTGTAAGTACATAAATGTATCAAATAACCATTCCGAGACGTTTAGTCCATTCTCTTTCGTGTTTATTCTGTGCCGGACTCTCTTCATCATCTGGGTCCAGCAGGGCGGGGATATGCAGCTCATTTACATTTAAGGTGGTACACACCAAAACAGCTCTTTTTAAAACAGGCCCCAAAAATGACATTTTCAAATGGTTATAATAAATTAACTGTGGGGTATTTTGTGCTGAAACTTCACAAATACATTCTGGGGACACCCAAGACCAATATTACATCTTGTAAAAAGGGGCATAATAGGTGCCCTTTAAATCATTTTAATTAAATAATTAATAAATAATTATTTTTTTAATAAAGTTAAATAGGCACAAGTTAATTTACATTTGACCACAGTTAAAATATTTACTTCTAAGATTCCTCAGTCAGATTATATTAACTTTAAGAATTACAGTGAAAAAACGAGACAACACACTCAAACCAACAATACTAGGCCATCTTGGTTAATGTTTCAGAAAAGTTAAAGTGAGTAGTTACAGGGGAGTTACAGTTAGGGGAATTCAGAAAGAGGTGACCCATTGATGCTGAGTAGCATACAGGTACATGCTGCTAAATGGTCCCCCTGGAGCTTGTTTGTTAAGTCTGTTTTCAAAATTTAAAAAAATGAGTGATGTGAGGGATATTGATAGCCAAACAATCTTTTGGGTGCCCGCAGCCCGCTTGCAGTGTGAAGCGCGTGTCCACGCTATTCTCCGACATGCCCGCTCGCGGTGTGTTTTTAACGCGTGTCCGCGCTATTCTCTGACATGCCCGCTCGCGGTGTTCTTTATCAATCAACCAAAGCCGGTCGTGGCGCCGCACTCGCCATCTTTCCATTCACTTCACTTTTGCTATTTAAACAGAGCGAATGAGACGAGTGCGGTCACGTGTGGTGTTTGTCAACGCGCCTTTGGAGAGAAGTGAAAGTGACAGCTCGGCTAGTATGGGAGTATCGATACTTCGGGACATTGGTATTGGTACCGTTCAGATATTTCAGTATCGATATTTATCGAAATATCTATATTTTTGACAACACTACAAGCAGGTCTTGTTGTAAGTTACCACAGGAACCGATTGAACGTGCTTCTTGTGTGTAGAATGTAACTGTACACAATATGCATTAATAAAAATGCAAGATTTAAAACTAACAAAAAATTATGTGTGAAAGAATACCTAAACGGTTGTTATTGTAAATGTTTTAATGTTTATTAAAACATGTTAACTTTTATCTGCTTGCACAGACCGGCAGGACTCTCGGAGTCACAGTTCTCGTCGTAGTTCACCAGAGTCTGAGCGTCAGGCTCGCTCCAGAGCCGGCTCCTACGACAGCCGTGAACGTGACCGAGAGCGGGAACGAGATCGTGAACAGTTGGATCGAGAGCGGGAGAAAAAGGATCACCGTCAGCTGCAAAATCAACAAACCCAACAGAGAGATTGGGAACCTGAACCTCGTGAGTGGGGTGGGCGGGGCAGAGAGCCCCTCCTCCGTGGCAACCGGGATCCAATGAGAGAGAGAGACTTGCGGGAGATGCGCGATAGGGAACGACTCTTGCCTGAAGGGCTGCTGGCACATGAGCGAATGGATCGTGAGCGTGGTGAAAGGGACCGTGAGCGTGAACGGGAAAGGATGCTTCCGTTTGACCTTCAAGCTCACCGGGAACCAAAGAGCAGGGGTGAAATTAAGATGGAGAGGGGAGAGTATGAACCTCTGTTACCCAGAGAAGCCCTCATGGATGTAGATAAACCAGCCGACAATTCACATCTGCAAGGGGAAACATCTGAATTAGAGAAAATGGATAGTCTTGATGGTAAGTCTCCCCCACCACTATTTCTCACTATAGTCTGAAGTATAAGAAGATTGTTCAATTTTACCTAATGTATGTGTGTTTTTTCATTCAGAAGAAGAGGATGGAAAAGGGGAAGATGTGCAGTCTGTTGTGTCAGGTGGTGAGGAATATGAGCCAATCAGTGATGATGAACTGGATGAGATTCTGGCAGACAGTCAGAAGAGGGATGACCAACAAGATGAAGAAAAGATTTCTGGTACGCAACACCACAAAAGTATAGTTCACTTCAAAATGAAAATTGTCATCGTTTACTCACCCTCAAGTTGTTTCAAACCTGTATGAACTTCTTTCTTCTGCTGAACACAAAGGAAGATATTTTGAAGAATGTCGGTAACCAGACAGTTGATGGACCCAATTTCCTTCAATAGTGGGAAAAAAAATACTATGGAAGTCAATGGGGTCCATCAACTGTTAGGTTACCGACATTCATCAAAATATCTTCCTTTGACTGCACACTCCGCGACCCACCAGTTGAGAAACGCCTACCATAGTGAAAAATATGATTGAATGCAAAACATGCAGGTTGTGACTATAACAACGAATGGACATTCTAGCAAAAAACAAAACATCACATCTGGCCACACGTAACTTTTTCAGTTGGAACAGTTGATTAAATAAATTAAGAAAAACAAAAGATTTAAAAGTATACACAGATTCCTATTTCACAAACTAATACACACACACTGACAAAGCCGTAAGCATATACAACTAAGCAATGTCCATCTCAAAAATCCTCTATCCCACATTCGAACTGTTTATAATATACCATTTGCATGTTCTGTTTCAGGGCCGCTGGATGTGATTGATGTAGATTGGTCCAGTTTGATGCCCAAGCAAAAACAGGAGCCCAGAACTCCCGGGGCAGCGCTGCTGCGGTTCACCCCAGGGGCTGTGCTCCTCAGAGCAGGAGTGTCCAGACGCTTAGCTGGGCCTCAGCTCCTTGCCAGAGTTAAAGAAGTGTGCTCCAGAGAGTTGGAAGACCCTAAAGGTGAATGTGCAAATCTACCTTTCAATGAATGCTCCAGTTTTAATAGAAACGAAGCTCTACAGACAGCAGATGTATTGAAAATAAATTTTGTGGTAATCAATTGTAGTTATACAAATTTGGGTATATAACAAGTGACTTGAATCTCAAAATATGAATCCATAGATGCTGATAAACTCTTAGAGCATGATCTGGGTGCTCTGAACATGGCTGCATACAACAGACGAATGGAGAGGGCCAACCTACTGAGGAGCCTGGGCCCTTGCTGCAAGGCGCTGTGTGCTCGCCGAGACATTGCCATACGTAGACAGCTCCTGAAAAATGACAAGGTGCTCTTATGGTCTTTAATTGGGGCCACCTCTTTTGTAAAACTTGGGCTTTCTGAAACTGTATTGAGAAAGTGAGCTCTATTCTGGAACTATCTACTTAGTCATGATTTTCAAGGTATCAAAGAAAGAATTGAGAGAAATTACAATAAAATGAGTATTTTATTAACTAGATTTTTCATTTAAATACTGAAGAGTATATATAAAAACTTCCATCTGGTGTTTCCTACACCACTTTTAAAGGGCACCTATTATTACTACAAAGTGGTCTTCATTTACTCCTGACATAGAGCATCATGGCAGTAATGAAAGGGACAGCAGCGCCTCATTTGCATTTAAAGGGACGCTAACAAAAACGGCGTGTGTTTTTGCTCATCCTCAAAAAGTGGCAATTTTAACATGCTATAAAAAATTATCTGTATGTGAAGTTTCAGCTCAAAATACACCACACACTCTGGGGACATCAGAGACTTATTTTAAATCTTGTAAAAATGGGCATAATAGGTGCCCTTTAAGCTGCAAATAAGTCTCAGACAAATTCCGTTTTACCCACGCTTTCAGTCTAAATTTAACGTGATGAGATAAAAAGACTGTAACACAAAGTAACATATATGCACTGCAGTTTAAAAGTTTGGGGTTGGCAAGATGTTTTTGAAAGAAATCTCTTATTCTCATTAAAGCTGCATTTATTTGCTCAAAAATACAGTAAAAACAGTAATATAGTGAAATATTATTACAATTTAATATAACTGTTTTCCATTTTAATATGTTTTGCAATGTAATTAATTCCTGTGATGGTAAAGCTGATTTTTTAGCATCATTACTCCAGTGTTCAGTGTCACATGATCCTTCAGAAATCATTCTGATATGCTGATTTGATGCTCAAGAAACATCATAGTGGCTAATATATTTTCAGGATTTTTTTTTCTAAATAGAAAGTTCAAAAGCATTTATTTGACAGTCTTGACTGTCACTTTTGATCAGTTTTATAAACACTGAATAAAGGTATTGATTTCTTTCAACAACAACAAAAAACCTTGTATAAATCTCATCTTGTGAGGGGTGCTATTTGTGTGGAATGTATCAGTGAAGTGTTGCTAATCATTACCATTGTACGTGATTCAGTGTTTGGTTTAATGCTTCTGTATTCCTGGTGTAGGGCACAACCAAGCAGATCTACACCAGCGCTCCAGTGGTGGACAATGAACTTGTGCAACTGAGTTTGCGTCTCTTCAAAAAGAAAATGGCTTCCAGCCAGTCGAGTGGACAGGAGAAGACTGATTCCGCCTCTGCAGCACCAGCAGAGCTGTGCGTCTCCTGAGCACGCTCAGTGAGTACAGTCTGAAAGAACTGATCTCAGATCGCTGTTAACCCATACTATCAACGATTATTATAACACACTGAAACTGCTTTTAAATCAGTTCTGATGGAGGATTGCTGCCCTAAACCTCAAAGGAACCACAGAACCATAGAGACTGGAAATACTAGCCTGTGGAGATGCTGTCTAAGGTTTCATGACCCTTGAACTTTGAATCAGAAGTGATAATTATGTACTGCATAAGAACTTTGTCATTTACAATTGTTTTAGAGAAGTTTTTTTGTAACGTCAGATGTGTGAACAATGGTTGCCGAATGTTTGTGAGATATATATAACGGGTACTGAAGATGTACAATAAAATGACCGTACCTATTTGTTATGTGCATCTAACTTTTGTTCCCCTTGTTTGTCTGCTTTGTTTTGAAACATTTTTGTGATCGGTCTGTTTCAGCACTCTTGTCCTCAGTGGTTCCTTGTTTTATTAAAAGATGATTCAAGAAAATGTGGTTTTGTGACGCTTGTATCAACCTTGCTTTAAAGTGCTATCAGTTATTGTAAGACTATAAAATATGATTACAGACGTAGAATATTTTATATCCCATACATTATGTTGGTAGTAAATATTAACAAATGGGTGTATTACAATATTGGCTTGTATTATTGGTGATATTAAAAGTAAGAATTCCAATATCTAATTCACAGAGCATGTCATTTTCTGACATGATTTTTATGCGATGACTTCATTCTCACTCTCTTCCGCATTGGAGTCCTCCGTTATCCCATCATGCATTTCGGAACGGATGACGTGTCTGAGGAGTCAGATGCTGCTACGCAGGCAGCAGTTTCGCTAGCTCTTGTGCTTAGTTATCACCAATGTCTGGATTTTGACACACACATCTACGTTTTACGCATGTAAATACATCTACCGAATCCTTAACTAGTCGGTCAAAGCAAAATGGTCGTGTTCCACCGTGTCCGTGTTGTCTTATTGTTGCTTTTTGTGTGCGGGTCTCTGCGGGACGCGTTGAGTTTCTATCTTCCTGGTTTGGCCCCGGTCAGCTTCTGTGAGGAAGACGCTAACGAGAAAAACAGCGATGTACCTGACTGCAAGGTAAATGTTTACATTAATAAGCACAATAAATGATTTCGGTAAAATGTATGAGATGTGTCGTGTTTCTCTCTAACGGAGTCTCTAAGCTGCGTGATGCAAGCTCGATATGCTATTGGTGTGTGTTAGTTGTGGAAACGCTATTGCCTTTATAAAGAGATACGAGCTAAACCTGCTCGCTTCGCCGCTCTTACAAACTTCTACTGCCATGAAACGGACTTTCTTTGCCGATGGGTCTGTGCGGCCTGCGAGACTGAGAAGAGGTTCCGGTCATGCTCGTGTGTTTTTCTCAAACGGAGCGTAGACTCTTAAGGAATCTTAAATAATGAAAGTTCTGTATTCATTTAATCAGCCGAAGTTCGTCCCCACACTGTGGTTTCTTTTTAAATGTGTTTATTTTTTCATATAGCACAAAATGAGACATTTGGAAGAATGTTAGCAACTGACAGCCTCAGTTCATTTTTAATGTATGGTGATAAAGACATGATTTTCATTTTTGAGTGAATTACTCCGTTCTCCCACCGCAGAATTTTGAAGTAAACCAGAATATTTCCGAAATGGAGCAGAAGTGTGAGTGCACACAACAATTAATGATAATTAAAAGTATCTTCAGAATCATAAGCATGATAATGAATTGGATGAATCCCATTGACTCGTTAAAGATGGTGGCATGACGTAACGTTAATTTTCTTTATATTATGTAATGCAATAGTGTGTTTAATAAGGGGGGAGTGGGGAGTGGGGTAGAAGGTCTCGTATTGGTGATGATATGTCCACATTGAAACTGGTTCAACAGGTGTGATTTCTCCTTATTCTTGTGTGGGGGTCGCTCATTAATCTCGGTGAACAATTTGATTGCTAAATGCATTTCTTTAATAACTAACTATGGTTATTGTAGTAGCTATAGTTTCCACCCAAATATAATAGTTACTAAACTTAATATTTTTATCCTACAATACTTTACAATAAAATGGTGATGACACCACCATCATCAAGAAGACAAAAGGCATCAAAAACCTGTTTACACGAGGAGATCCTTTATGAATGTGCTTTTACTGTAGTAACTATGACATTTTGGTGGGAACTATGGTTCACATGGTAATTGTTTTTTTCGAAACCCTTTATTCTAATAATTTTTTAGAGATGTGTTTTGTACAGATGCCATCACATGACAGGAATATAGTATACTTGCGTGAAAAAAAGAAGTAAATATCAATTTCAAACTGTGACACTCTAACATAGGGGTGCCCAATCCTGCTCCTGCCGATCGACTGTCCTGCACAGTTCATCTCCAACCCTAATCAAACACACCTGCCTTTAATTTTCAAGTGATCCTGAAGACCTTAATTGGTTGCTTCAGGTGTGTTTGATTAGGGTTGGAGATGAACTGTGCAGGACAGTCGATCGGCAGGAGCAGGGTTGGGCACCCCTGCCTTAAGGAAAGAAGAAAATACAGAGGACATTGCCTTAACCCTCACTGCTTCTCTTTTCAACAGTCATCCATTGAGCTGTTTGTGAACAGGCTGGATTCTGTGGAGTCTGTTTTGCCCTATGAATACACAGCGTGAGTAAAACATTTGTAATTTTTTGTTAAGTGTTATAGTATTTATTAATAATCAACTTTTATTTTTATATTTTCAGTTTTCATTTTCAGTAAGTTTTTGTTTTAAAAATATTTCTGTTTAGCTGTATTTCTTTATATCAATTTTACTTTTAATCATTTTAGTACTTAAACTTATGTTATTTTAGTTGGTTATATCTAATAGTTATATTTTAGTTTGTTTCAGCTTCATTTTAATTAATGTAAACTAAATCTAATAGTTTTAATTTTAGTTAATGGACAACACTGAAGAAATCTCACTTTCAGCATGGCTTTGCTCAAAATTTGCTGTGCTTTATGCATGGTTAACCAGTTAGTACTCACAGTTTTTGCATGAGTAACTCCTTTTGCATTGGACATTTACAAAGCTGGGGGAAACCTAAAAAGGATGAAATGGTGTGAGGCGAAACTCTAGAGAGACGCTGGACAGGGAGGGTAGGAGAGGAGAATGGAGAGATTCGTGCTCAGACCGTCTTCAGGCTGAGGAGGGAGTGCTGTTGTGTTAACAACACAGAGGCCTTTCAGTCAAACCACTGCTGTATAATCGAATGGAGGCAAAAATGTCTTGCTTTTCCTCACAAGACATTCAATATGGCATATGTTCTGCATTATTAATCAGCCTTGCACTTACTGTCTGCTCAAACGCCTGAGGTTGTTCTGTCTGAATTAACATGAGTACACATGTGATGGCTTTCTTTTAATAAAATACACTTAAAACAGCAAAAATAGGTTCTGCTTAAGGAAAGAAGATATTTTGAAGTATCTCGGTAACCAAACATTTACTTAGAGTTATTGACTTCATTTTAATGCTTTTAAAACCATTCCACAAAAGAAAGAAAGTCAAACAGGTTTGGCATGACGTGGGGGTGAGTAAATAATGACAGAATTGTAATGTTTCGGGTTAACTATACTTATACCCACCCAAGGCCTCAAAATCAAGAGTTATAAAGAGTATGTAATAATATGCACACAGAGAAGCACTTGAGATGTTTCAGAAACATCTTTGTTGCAAACTGTACATATCCTACAGGTGAAACTCAAAAAATTTGAATATCGTGCAAAAGTTAATTTATTTCAGTAATTCAACTTAAAAGGAGAAACTAATATATTACATGCAAAGATATTTCAAGCCTTTATTTGTTATCATTTTGATGAATATGACTTACAGCTTATGAACATTTTCAAAATTGGGGGTTTTCATAAGCTATAAGCCATAATCATAAAAATAATAACAAATAAAGGCTTGAAATATCTCACTTTGCATGTAATGAGTCTATATAATATATTAGTTTCACCTTTAAGTTGAATTACTGAAATAAATGACCTTTTGCACGATATTCAAATTTTTCGATTTTCACCTGTATTTTGTTACTGTGATACAATAGATCTTACGGTGATACAAAAAAAAAAAAAACCTCTGTAGCTTCATGAATGTTTTAATGTTTGGGTTACTGTCAGTTAAATTATTTGTTTCCCAAGCATACATTTTATAATTATACATAGCGAATAAAGTTGTTCACTAAGAATTTGAATCCATTTAAAATGGCCGCACCCACTCAGTAGTCAACTGCATAGAGAATAGGCCAACGTTGACAAATATTGACAGACAAAACATTTTTCACTCAGTTTAAACATATCACCTGATAAATTATTAAACAAGAAATCCATCTTAGAAGTGCAGTAAGGAAGCATATCTGAAAACTAACCAGTCAAACTGGACAGATTGTCAAGTGGTAGGTTTTGTGATGTTATGACTGCCATTTAAAACACATTGTTGTGTATGGTTTATTTTGATAGTTAATTGTGTCCAGAAAGTTTTATACTTCATTATTTTTAATCTTTCAGGTTTGATTTTTGTGCTGATGAGGCAGAGAAGCGTCCATCTGAGAACTTGGGTCAGGTGCTGTTTGGAGAAAGAATTGAGCCGTCACCTTATAAGGTATATCACACAGCTTTCCTATATTAGCAACACCAAGATCATAAAATGTATACCTTAAGTGCAACTTAAGTCACGTGGGATAAAAGCAAATGCGTAAATGAAAATGCATGCCCCCTCAAGCTCTGACTTTGTCCTTACTTCAAAATGTACATTGCACTAAAATTATTTTATTATTCTCTTTTTATCATAGAATTTATTCAGTATGCTTGAGAATTACCGGTGGGGTGGAAATCTATTCACATATGAATCACGATTCTATCTTCTTCTGACTCACAAATTTCAAAAATCGATTTTCTAAAGTGTTACATTTTTAAACTTTGCAGTTCTACTTAAAGCTATTGACACGTTAGAGTGTTATTAATCACAGTAAGCCGCAAAAAAGGATGCTCAATGCGGTGCTCGCGAAAGAAAAAAGCTCAATGCGGTGCTCGCGTTAAAGGACACACAGACGAAGCGCGAGCACAGATGCCGTTTTTAGAAGCATGCAATCCCGAATTCAGTTCATGGTCAAATACACACAGAATTATGTCAAAACGCACATCGTGTGGAGTATGTAAACACCACAGTCTGTTATGTTCTACGCAAACTTCACAGCAGCCTCTAAACTGTTGCCGTCTGTTTCATTAATATCAATACTTAAAAACTGCTTTTGACTGAATCACTTTTGTATCTTTAATCAATTTATATTTAATTCATACAGTGAATACTTTACAGTGTTTTATTTTTACATTTGATTATTCACTTGTAGTATTTCTTACTACATGTTAAATAAACCTAGGCTACTGTACCTGAAAAACTTAGTTTATTTCATTTTTATATATATTTTTTTTTCTGTTGTATTTGTCCTATTGTTTGTAATTTGCTTCTTTCTTCCTATTTTTAATATCAAAAATAAAATTGCCTGAAAAGGTTCACATTTGATTCAGTGGGATTTTTTTTCTTCAACACCTGTTAAACTGTCTACCACAGTTAAATAGGAAAATTAACACCAAACTGTAAACTAGAATAAAATCTGATATCAAATTAAATTTAATTAAAAATCGAGAATCGATTTTTTAATAGAATTGTGACCTCAAAAAACGATTTGAATCGAATTGAGGTACCAAAAGATCCCCACCCCTTATTGAGTATCCTTTTTTTGTTTTTTCTTTCTAGTTTTCCTTCAACAAAAATTTGGAATGCAAGACTGTCTGTGTTAAACCTTACAAAACAGACAAATCGGAGGATAAAGCCAAACTGGACTTCCTCAAAAAGGGAATGCTCCTCAATTACCAACATCACTGGTAAGGCATTCACTCAGTCTCTCTCCTCTTCCAGCAGTAACACAGAACGACCATGAAGCATAGCATCTAATGACTTATTGTCTCTCTCAGGATTGTTGATAATATGCCAGTGACCTGGTGTTATGATGTGGAGGACAATCAGAAGTTCTGTAATCCTGGTTTCCCCATTGGTTGCTATGTCACTGATACGGGACGGGCCAAAGATGCCTGTGTGGTCAATGTGTGTAAAACTTACCCACATTATTTTCATAAGTCTTATGTTGAGTGTTCGGTTTAATGCAACTTGTGTAAGAAATGGTCATTTTTTTACACAGGCTGACTTCAATGACAAAGACACCTTCTACATCTTCAACCATGTGGACATCACCATCTTCTACCACAAGGTGGAGACCGAGGCTGCTGGTGCCAGACTGGTCGCAGCTAAATTAGAGCCCAAAAGGTAAAAAATTCAACCAAAAATAAGGCAGCAGAGAAAATCACCGTTTAGCCCATAAAGATTTAACAAAAAGCACAACAATATATTTAAATATTGAATTGTCAAATTGAGGATAATGATTATCATATGTTAATATGTACAAATGGAGTGTGTTTCTCTCTCTTTTTAAAGCTTTAAGCACACAAACCCAGAGAAAGCAGACTGTACAGGACCTCCCATGAGCCTGGGCAACAAGTTCACTGGAGAACTCAAGATTCCCTACACCTACTCCGTCAAGTTTGTGGTCAGTGATTTAAATTAGTGATGCACCGATGTGAAAATTGTGGCCGATACGATAACCGATATTAATATTGCTGTTATGGCCGATACCGATATTTACCGATGTCGATATCTCTGTATAGAAAACACATTTTTATGATAATCGACTAAAGAGCTATTTTCCAAAACACTTTTCTTTTTTTTTTACTTTTGTAATTTATTTTCAGAAATAACTGATATTGGGCACCTTTACCTGTGTGCAAAATATGCCATCAGATTTTCAGAAGAAATAATAATTTTTTATAAAGGATACAAGTGTGTCCTGAATTCACACTATGAATAAGGATGAATAGGCAATGTCAATGTCTGAGAGTTTTGTATAACATGCTCATTGGGTTAAATGGTGAGATTGACAAGACGTGCTAAAAAACTGTGCTGTTGAACTTACGCCTCCAGCCTAGTTCAGCGATTGTGTAGGCTGCTCTGTACCTAACCTCTGTCATTAAGAAACATCCAGAAATTTCCCAGATTTTTATAAACACCCCTCAGCAATCTCTGATATATTAAGTGAATCCCAACAAAATCCCAGTGCATAAACTTTCAATTATGTCCATGGTTCACATCAACACACGAACACTTTCTACATGTACATGCTACGTGTAGGCTAGAATAAAGTTGGGCTGCAGCTACAGTGGATATTTTAATTGTTAGAAATTTATTTCACAAAAAAAAAAAATGCGGACTTGCCTCACAGATCTGAGACATATATAGAAAGCTTGAAATGTGTAGGCTAGTTTTAAACAGAACAATTCAAAACGAAAGAAAACAGACTGTTCTCTGCTTATGTCATCCGTATGAAATGTGCATTTCTCTCAGGCGCGTTCACTACTGCGAAGATCACGATTCAGCATCGTCAACTTAATCTTCAACTTCACACGTCATACACACAGGAATGATTATCGGCCTGTTCACATCGGCCCTATTTTGACATCGGAACTATACCAATATGTAAAGAAAATGACCATATCGGCCGATATATCGTGCACCACTGATTTAAATACTTCCATATCAGCCTTAAAGGAGAACTCCGGTCAATTTTAACATTGAGCTCATTTTTTTGTCAATTTGGATTGCAGAGTTCACGCGCATAGGTTTAGTTACCTATGATCACGCGCGTGAACTCGGCAATCGACTACTTTGGACTTCAACCGAAAACAGGATGTAAACACAGGTATTTGCGCTGGCTTAAATAACATCATTTTTATACATATTTTTCACATCTACTGCAGTCAGATTCACTCGTGTTCACTCTGAAGGAATCACTCACATGACCTGTGCACTTGTAATGACACAAATATTGTAAATATTGCCCCATTGAAGTCAACAGGGTGCAAATTTTAAAAAGAGGATAACACGGTGTAGGCAACACCGATTTTTGTCGTTGTTCTCTGTATTGACAGCACTCCAAATTGACAAAAAAATGAGCTCAATGTTAAAATTGACCGGAGTTCTCCTTTAAAGGGTCGAACAGATATGTATAGGTTCATCACTGAAAACATTAAAAGCACTCGTAAATTTGACCAACAAGTGGAGATGTTATTTTTGCATTTTTCTGAGCAATTCCCTTTCTCCGGGTTGAAAAGCAAAGTCGAAGCAACGCCACGGAATCTGAGGTAGAAGCGTGCTTTCGGAGTATGTGACTGGCTGCCGGCACGATTCTATGTCAGCCGTTATCTGAGCGACACCCTGCACTTATTCATGTGAATGAACTCTCTTAAACCAATCAGATCGCATTACAGCGGGGAATTCAAACAACATGCGGAGCGAGAGCATTTTCTGCGTGGACATATTTCATATACATATACTTTAGTGCTCTAAACATGAACCAGCACTCTGTATCCACATACATTTAATCACGTCGTCTTCAAATGAAAAATGTGCAAATAAGGACACTGTTACAGCCTTACATCTGATCATGAACATGATGGCACTAGGAATTATTCTGATACACAGAGGACAATAATATAGACTGTAAATTCATTCTTAAAGAAGAATGGGCAAAAAAGTAACTGTCTTTATTCTTTCTGTGTTAAACTGACTGAAGTCGTTTGTTTAGAAACTATAGTGTTCGTAAATGTATTGAAAATATTATTAGACCTTTTAAATGTTCTTCCTGCCTTTCTCCCTCGTTTGGGCAGTTCATAGGGTTAGATTTTTAAAATGCTTCAAGATGCCCTCAACTCTGTGCTGCAGGTCTGTGTTTTATTGGTTGTTGTCTCCCCTTTTCCCACCCTCTATTCTCCAATTTTTCTACAGCTTTACACGCCCATTTCTTGAGACTTTTTCCAACTCTGAGGTGTGAACGACTATCCTAAAACAGGGGGGTTTCATAACACTTTAAAGGAATAGCTCACCCCAAAATTTTAATTCTGTCTTCATTTACTTATCTTTAAATTGTTCTAAACCCATAAGACTTTTTCATCTTTGAAACACAAATTAAGAATTTTTTTTATGTTCTCTCATCCTTTTGTCTATCAATCAACATTTTCAAGCTTCAAAAGTACATAAAGACGTTGTATAATTAATCCTTATGAATTGAGGAGTTTAATCCAAGTCCAGTGAACAGAGGCAATCGGTTTTTGTTTTATTTTAGGTTTATAAACGCATATAAACATTGATTACCACACATACATAGAGCACATTAAATAAGGTAAACAAACTCAACCATGTGTGCTTGATGTGCAAGAAAGAACCAATGAGGATTGCTCATCAAGCAAGCACTTTTCAGCTTCCGCTTACCATTGATGTGCTCTGTATGTGCGCTGATCAATGTTTATATGTGGATAAAAGCCTGTTAAATCTGTTCATCATATAAAGTGATCAGGGGCCGTATTCACAAAGAATTTTAAGGCTAAAAGTAGCTCCTAACTGGCGAATTTAGGAGCAACTCCTAAAAATAATGGGCGTGTCACTCGTAACTTTAGGACTCCTAATTTTTTTCACTAAGAGTAATTCACGAAGCATTTTAGCCCTAAAAGTAGCACCTAAGCCTGGGACAGCTTAAAAGAAGTCGAGAGGACTCCTAACTCACTAAGACCTATTCACAAACCGCTTTTTGTGGCATTTCACATTGCGATGTTTTGAAATGTGTTTGCGGCGGCTACAGGAGCTTCCCTACACATCGCGAGGGAACAATTTTGCATTGTAGGCATAAACTAGGAACTAGGCAATTTTGCATTGTAGGCACCAACAACAACCAAAACTAGGCTACTCATTGCATGTAAACTAATTGTAACGTTTCATTGTGACTCAAATTAAAATGTTCTTCTCTTTGCAAACGTAGGCAGAGGCATGTAGTGACAGATTAATTCAATAATGTTGCAAAGATATTGCATCAATCCATGTGTTTCATTAGGCTACTAGGCTATTTGTTTTGCCTTACTCTTTATTCATTTCGGCTATTTATTCAGTTATTCATCATCTTCCGTCCTTCGCACTACTTGTGTAGCGCACGCATCCTCAGACCTGTCACCTGTCACTCATCATCGTAGGGGAGGTGTTTGGAATCATTCCCGCGTTACAATCATCAGCCAATCAAGGTGGTCACTTCAGTCAAGCTCGTGCATGAGTAATGACGTCATCCATAGCAACGAAGACTCACTCTTAGTTTAGGAGTTGTCATTTTTCTTTACTAAGAGTAGGTCTGAAAGGCATTGTGAATAACTTTTAAGAGAAAACTCCTAGCTAAAATCTTTTAGTGCGATTTAGGAGTACTCCTAGTGGTAAGATAAAATGCTTTGTGAATACGGCCCCTGAACTCTTTGGAAGGCTTGGATTAAACCGCTTGATTCATATGGATTACTTTTATGATGTCTTTAACTTTTAAAGCTTGAAAATGTTGATTGAAATACATATACATTGAAAATTTAGGCAATGTCCATACTAAATTTTCAATGTATGGACAAAAATTATTAGAGTATTACAAATATTTTAATTTGTGTACTGAAGATGAATGAATGTCAAATGGGTTTGGAACGGTCAGGGTGAGTGAATGACAGCATTTTTGTGTGAGCTAAATGAAACAGAATTTTTAAACTGAATCTAAGTGTTTTCCATCTCTTTTTTTATTTTGTATGGTAGATTTTATACATATCATATGCAGTTTCTATTGCTCTTCCTCTTCATTTCAAATTGAGAAGTGTTCTGCTTTGTTCCAAAAGGTGGCGTACTGGTTTCATGCCACGTTTTCTGTAAAGCAGGGGTTTCCTGCAGGGGGTCTGCCAATTATTGTCTAATAATTAAAATGTATAGAAATACAGTATTACATGAACTTCAACCATAGCTAAAGTTCAGCTAAAAGCTTCATAATGCACTGTATATGAAAATTAAAATGATGATAACATTTAAATTGATTATTTGATTATTTGAAAGGCTTTACTTTGGCTTTATAACCAAGTATGTCAATTTGGGTTTATATGCATTATTACAGACCAGGTTTAAAATGCAACAATCAATTTGATACAGTATGTAACAGAGTCCCTGCTCTGTCTCTCTATCAACCAAGAGGTCATTTAGCCTGTAAGAGATTGGAGACCCTTGCTGTGTTTTATTATGTCAGTGTGTCTGCAGAACTATTGTATAACTGCTGGTTTGGTGTTTGCAGGAGGAGAAACATATTCGCTGGGCCTCTAGATGGGATTATATTCTTGAGTCTATGCCACACACGAACATTCAGTGGTTCAGGTGAGAGCGCATATCACACACTACATACATTATATGGCCCTGTCCTAAATGACACACTTAAAGCGGACTTGCATTATTACAAGCTCCCCATTTGCGGTTGCAGTGCACCCGCTGCAGCGCCCTAGTACACTTTACTGCAGAATACTCTCCATTGTGGTGGGGTTCGTGGTGTTACCAGGGATGTGATTTTTTTTTTTTTTTTTTTTTTTTTTTCATTCATACAGATTTTCTTTTTTCCACCTAAGTATGACCTATGTGTATAGCGTAAATTACTGCATTTTCAAATACCTTTAAAATGTATTTCATTAAATGGATACCATAGCTTCTGCACAGCACTGCACAAGCCATCTAGCGTCTGTGTTTGGAACACAATTAGGGTTTAAAATGAATTCTCGGCAACTGGCGAGTATATGAAATTATCATTGTCACCAGCTGGTCAATAACTTCCCATTGCGTGTTTCAGATCGAACCGTGTGAGCAGTTCAAGAGTCTGTTTTCTTTGGTGTCTTGAAACATGCGATTGAAAACGCAACATCAACGTGCGTTACCATTACGCACGTTGATGTTTGCATTACCAAAGATGCAGCCCCCTTGCATTTTGTCACCAAAGTTGGATTGCAGGGACTGAGGGTGTTATTTGGCTCAGGGTCCATGTCCTGATAAACCCATGATGTATTTTAGCAAATAAAACACTCATGCTCAGATGTTCTGTTCTCTGCCACCAGTATCATGAACTCTCTGGTCATTGTGCTCTTCCTTTCGGGGATGGTCGCTATGATCATGCTCCGAACACTCCATAAAGACATCGCCCGATACAACCAGATGGACTCTGTGGTGAGTTCTGCTCTACAACTATCACGTCACTGTCTGATATGTGATCAGTCTTCTCATATGACTGTATGTGTGTGTGAGTATGTTTTAGTACAGCCAAGTTTTTGTGTTGCACACAAAGTGTGTGGAGCACTCAGTGCTTGTAAGTTAACAAGCGTAACCTACAGGATGTGTATGTCACTCGTGTTTATGTGGCCTGGATCATCAATGAGGGTCACACTGATGAGAAGAGACAAATATACACACATCTACCTACTCCAGTGGCGGATCCAGGATGTTTTTGTTTGGGGTGTAAGAGGGGTTTAACAGTTCAGAGGGTGTGCTATAATAAAATAATTGAATTCTGTTGGTAAAGAACGCCTAAAATGCAGGTATCTAAACATGCAGTTTCAGTCATCTAGCGCTGTTTAGATGCAACACAGCTTTGAAAAACATTTCACAGTAGGGGTGTTATCCCCCCCCCCCCCAAAACAAATTAAGTGAGTCAATAATTCCTGCATTTATTGCATTTGATTAATTTTCCCTTAAAGCAGTCCTATTATGCATTTTAAATTTTTTTAGCATGTAAAGTTGTTTGAGCATGAAAAAGGTCTGCAAAGCTACAAAGCACAAGGACACTCTAAAGGGAGTTGTTCTCAAAATTAGTAAGCACTAGAGTTGCACGATTAATCGTTAAAAGATCGCTATCTCTATTTAGGCTCAAGCCCCCCTAAGTAGTACTTACCAATGGCAGATGCATTACGTGACAGTTATTTTGAGATTTATCTGAAATCCACAGTCTTTTGTTTGAAATTAAATAGCACTGCATATGCTTGATGATTTGCTGTTGATAATGTACTTAAATTATCGCTAATGCGGACCTAACCTGAGTGAGGCCTAATTGACTTTTCTCCCATCAAGACAATTGTTTATAGTGACACTCAGAAGGTAAAATCTTTGGATATGCTGTGCTGGTATAATGACAGGGCTATAGCTCTGGCAAGCCCAGCCTTAGTGCTGCCACTGGCCTTCACCCTTGACATGAGTCTCCTTAAATACACACACTTTGCATTCAAATCACTTCATATCTTGTTATATTTAGCCCCTCCCATCTGTGGGGTTTGAGGTCACGCGGGGTCAGTTGCTTTCTGTTGCTTTTACGTCTTCTCTCTTTCCTGTCTCACCATGGCCCCTCCTCCCTCCACACAAATCAGACTCATTAAGGACAGATCGAGAGTGACACAGTGTATCATTGGTCTAAGCAGCAACCGGCGTCTTTTCTTTGATCTCTGAGAGCCGTAATTGGGCTGTAGGCCAAAACCCACGCCTGAACTGGGTTCCGTTAGCTCCTGCTATTGTTAAAGCCTCGCTTTTCCACTCCATCTTTTCCAGGAGGATGCCCAGGAGGAATTTGGCTGGAAACTTGTTCACGGAGACGTCTTCAGGCCTCCCAGGAAAGGCATGCTGCTGTCTGTGTTTCTGGGCTCTGGGACTCAGATCTTCATCATGACATTTGTTACTCTCTGTAAGTTTATGGAGAGCTGAGCAGTAGCAAAGAATTCAAGCCCTTATTGATATTATTGAATACAGTTTTTCCTTTGTTTACTTTTCTTTAGAAATGTGTCTTTGGCATAAAAGACACGTCTAAGATAAATATACAAATGTCAAAATAATGTCCTGATTAACATGATCTTGATGAGAGAGAAACACTGACAATAAAAAAAAGAAATCAAGATATCTTTTTATAAAATGCAGCGTGACCAGTGTAGTAAGATGTTTGGACAATTACTTTTATAGTAAATGATTAAAAAAAAGAGACGTTACCAAGAAATACAATAAGGATAAATGTTTTTGCTTTGTGATGGCTGATACAGTGTATGAACATGGACTGTCCTGTGATGGAATTTGATGAGTTTTTTGAAAACATTGTCTGAATTTACTTAATGTGTCAAATTTTATACATTTATGCAACCCCCAAACTTGACAATGTTTTCCTCCTTTCTCTCGATCTGTAGTTTTTGCCTGTTTGGGTTTCCTGTCACCTGCCAATCGTGGAGCTCTGATGACATGTGCGGTAGTGCTGTGGGTGCTGCTGGGTACTCCAGCTGGTTATGTGGCTGCCCGCTACTACAAATGTAAGTACACAGCAGAGGTCTGAACTTTGACCTCTGATCCTCCCTTCATTTGGGCTGTCTGCAGTTCGTTAGATTTAATTAGTGTCAAAGGAGCCCTCTACACGAACAGGCAGGCATACACACCCCTGCTGCTTTTTAGCTTTAGTTGTGTTCGACGGCTTGTGCAGATTACAATGAGAGCTTACTCTTCTTTTTCCAGACCTGCCGTGTCTTACTATGATATCAGTTGTAGATACATCTGCTCAGCTCTGTCTTTTTTAACATCAGTCATACAACAGCTGTTTATTGGTCCCCTTTGATCTTCTCTCTGCTTATTTCTTGCTAGAAACAAAAACATAAATGAACATTTATGAATTTACTTCTTTTAATCGTTCTATCAGCCATTTTTATAATTCTTTCCATCAAACTTGATGCATAGGATCATAGGAAATAATAGGCAGCACAGAGTTATTATAGGGTCATTCCGTGTCAACTCAGCCAGAGGTCCCCGGCTCAAATTTTTGATTTTGTTAATATTTTTTCTGTATAAAGACAATCATAAATGGTGATGAAAGCCAAAATATTAAATGTCACAGATGTATACAGAGTAATCCACTGTTTTAAAAAGGGGGTCAAAATGACAGTTTTCACCTGAGATTTGGAGCCAAATTACAGGGGTAAAAAATAACTTTAGAAAGACGGTAGCATCGTTATTTGATTTTATTTTTAAACAGAGATTGGTAGTTCTATTAGTAAAATCTGTTGACTTTAGCAATCTTTGTTGCATTATATGCTAACGGTGACAGTCAAAAAATGGGAAAAAGCACTTCTTGTGTTTTTTTGCCTCAAGTTTGCATGCCTGTAACTCAATAAGTATTAAAGGTATCTCAATCAGTAATTATTTTAAAAAGTACTTTTAATTACATGTATAATTAAATTACAAATAAATGTAAGATTTGAAGTCAGTAAACTAATTAATAAGACATCAAGAATAGTTTTAGAATTGGATTGTGACTCCCAGAATTAGAATTGGATTGGGTTGAGAGGTTTCTAAAGATTCCCAGTTCCCACCCACAGAAGTATGTGATATAAGATGCATGCTAGTTTTGGACACACCTTTTTTATGCACCTAATTAAATGTAAAATTAATGAAACATGAACTCTGATCATTGCTGTTAACAGATCAAGCAAATTCCTTTATTGAATACAGCACTATAGTATTACGTTGACTGTATTTTCTCTTTGTGGTTTAATATTTGGCTTGTATCCTTGTTAAAATGTGAGGTCAACTGGTCTCTCTCACTTTTTCCAGCCTTCGGTGGGGAGAAGTGGAAGACCAACGTTCTGTTGACAGCATTTCTCTGTCCAGGGTGGGTAAATCAAAAATCCATAATTTCCTTTAGATTTAATTTCATTTAAATGTAACAGTTATGGAAGATTTCAGCCATTTTACAAAATGTTGAACTTGCACTTTTGTGTTCTTGTGTTTTGACATGTAGCTTGATTAAATACGGCTTGTTGTTGTTAATATGTATATTTTTTAATGCTTTTTCAGGGTGGTATTTGCTGATTTTTTCGTTATGAATCTGATTTTGTGGGGTGAGGGTTCATCAGCTGCCATGCCATTTGGCACTCTGGTGGCCATCCTGGCTCTGTGGTTCTGTATCTCAGTGCCCCTCACCTTTATCGGAGCGTACTTCGGTTTCAAGAAAAGCGTAAGCTTTCAGATTGTTTCCCAATAGCCTTTTTTAAAACTTGATTTGGTTTGTTGTCAAATAATCCAGAACCCCATCAATTATCCATAATTCTCTCTTTTCATTGAAGTTATAAATGTGTATTTTTTTGTTTAAAATCAGGGCATTGAACATCCCGTGAGGACCAATCAGATCCCCAGACAGATTCCAGAGCAGTCCTTCTACACTAAACCTCTTCCTGGCATTGTCATGGGTGGAATCCTGCCATTTGGCTGCATCTTCATCCAGCTGTTCTTCATCCTTAACAGCATCTGGTCAGTGCTGATGTGAAGTTCATGGTGCACTTTAGAATCAGAGTATATTAATGGTTACTCAGTACTCCTGTTCTATTTGGCTTTATGAATTACAGACCATGAAACCAATAGGTTTAGGTTTACAAACCAATGTAAATCATTGATGTTGCAGGTCTCATCAGATGTACTATATGTTTGGATTTCTCTTCCTGGTCTTCATCATCCTGGTCATCACCTGCTCTGAGGCCACCATCCTCCTGTGCTACTTCCACCTGTGTGCTGAGGTGACAGTACATACACATGACCATATGCATGTTTTGGAGAATTGTGAATATTTTTTTTATTCATTTGTTTTGTGTGTCATCTCGCAGGACTATCACTGGCAGTGGCGTTCCTTCCTGACCAGCGGATTCACAGCTGTTTATTTTCTGGTCTATGCCATCCATTACTTCTTCTCTAAGCTACAGATCAGTGGACTCGCCAGCACTATTCTTTACTTTGGCTACACCATGATCATGGCGCTCATCTTCTTCCTCTTTACAGGTCTGTGTGTGTGTGTAGAGCAGAAGTGTTGAACTCAATTTCTGCTCGGGCCACATGGTTATGTGTACCTCCAAGGGCCAACTGAATATCTAAGACCGATTTCATAACTCATTATTTCACATTTAGGAATGAAGTGACTGCGTTTTGGGAGATTAAATGTGGAATGCCCATAGGGATGTGTGACTGTTGTTGTGTCACGACGAGTAGAAAGGTCATGGAGAATGGCAATAAAACATCCTTGTATATATAACATACAGTATTTTAGTGTAACATCATAATACGCCTGTTGGTGTGGAAGAACCAGTCAAATCAAAGCAACAACTCATGTATAAGTATATAAATATTTCAGAACAAAGCTATTTCTTGGACGGGCGTTAGCAACCATTTTAATGTCAACAAGAAACTTTTAAAAATGGCACTTATCACTGTGCTATCAACTCTTTGAGTTCAGCTTTAACTCTCTCTTTTATTTTAAACTAATGGCAGGTAAAATTGTGGGATGTCTTTTTGTTCCAAGCGTTCGATGTTTGTAGACAGTCTTTATGTGCCATCTCGAGGGAGGCGAAAAGTAGTTCAGGTAATATTGTGTGGTGTGATAGTAATCTCAATCTGTTTTTTTTTTTTTTTGTTTGTTTGTTTTTTTTTCTTCCAGGCACAATTGGATTCTTTGCCTGCTTTTGGTTTGTCACCAAGATCTACAGCGTGGTCAAAGTGGATTAAATGAAATCAATCTCAGATGAGACTGAACTCTTCTCCGCCCAATGTGAGATCCCAGAGGGAGGGACACGAGCGCTGTTTAACTTACGCTGTTGCCACGGCGACCCTGCTTTACACCAATAACTCTGAATCAACAGATTCCATTTACTTTGCTGTGTATGTGTGCGTGTACATTAGTAGTGCATATTTGATTTGAAGAAATCGACACATCTGCTTCTTTAGTTGGAACGGAATACAGCAAACATACACATTGGCCATTACATTTCGCTCGAGTAATTACGATTTCGAGTTGTCCCTTGTAAATATGACTTACCTCTCTTTTTTGCTAGCATTCAAATGAAAGGGTAATGCATAAATCACAGAGAAAACTAGCTCCAGTTACTGAATCTTCAGTTTCAGAAGTATGATTTTGTAAATAGCATGTTTTCCTTAAATGCATCAAAAAAGAAGCTAAAGGTTAAAAACGGAAGGACTTCATTCTTTGAGAGTTGATTTAAGAGTGAGACTGTGTGAATTCTTTCATCATGTTGATACTGTACAATTATTGCTTGCGTATGCTTGTGTATAACCAGTGGGGGGGAATGTCTATTTAACTTTTTGTTTGGTCTTTTTTTTTTTTTCTCTTTGTTTCTGTTTATGCCTCAACACATTGTGTGCCTCATTATCACAGAGGAAAATCAAGACATTGTGTTTTTGGATAAGAACAGGTTTGTGAAAATGTGAAGTGCCCCATCCATACACAGGGGTGCTGGTGTGAAATGATTTCCTTTGTATACAAGCACAGCATTTAAACGTGTGTCCATAAAACTACATTAGCTTGGTTGGTCACTCAGTTTTGGTTTTTGTCTTCTCTGATTTTGAGGTAATGAGATTACAAGAAAAAAAAAAAATTAGAAATAAAACCTCCCTGTCTACAAAAATGTTTGTTTACTTGTTTGTTTTAATGTATGAATTTCTTTGTCTTGATGATTTGTCATTTTTTCTTTTCTTTTACTTTTTATGTTTTGCCCTTGCATAATGTTAAAAAATGTATTAATGTGACAGGTGACAGGGAAAACACAAACATTCTCTACAAATACAAACTTGCTTGAAACATCAGGGGCCTGTTTCAGAAAGAGAGGTAACTTATACTCAGAGTCAGTTACCATGGTAACTTACTCTGTGAACCTAACCTGGTCGGGAGCAGGTTTTCTTCGGTAAACCCAGAGTTTCTTTTGGTCTCCTCCCCTTTTTTAAAGAGGAAGTGGTGTTTAAACACCACATTCATTCTTTCAGTACATTTTTATTAATAAAATTAATCTTTTATTAATAAATAAAATATTGCTTTTTTTTTTTTTTTTTAAATAAGATGAAGTCTATATAACTCCTTAACTGGCAACTGAAAACACAGTAGTAGATTAGAGTTACATAATGTAGTTCCAAAAAAATTCTACAGAATTAAACTGGCGTTTACTGGAAATCACTGAACTGTGTTGATCTGTGCAACAGAAGTTGATGGACCGTCCTCCTGCTGTTCTTCCACACTCTGGGGGTGCGGGGGGAGATAAGAATACCCGTTTATACTTAGATTTAACCTTAGATTCCATAGGCTACTCCACATAAAAATGTGAATGTGTAGATTGTTTGATGTGTAGACTCATAATATTAACATTACCTCTGTAGGCCTCTCTGTGGCAGCAGAAACTCTTTATCCCCATGTGATGAGCATTTGGTTGAGTACACTTATACTTTATAACACTATTTGTCATAATTTCTGGTGTATTGATAGGCGACTTACAACTGCTTGGGGTTCTGTTGGGACAGGAATGCTCCAAAAGACAGATATTACCATCAGAATCTATTGGGACCAACAAAAATCCCAACCCAAAGTAAAATAAATGGAAATATCAAAAATAGCCGATATAAAAAGTAACACATATGTAAACCTCTTACATTTTATGAAGGCCCTTGGATCTTTGGGACTGGCTCTGAAGTCCGTCCAGGAATTCCCTCAGCCAAAAATGTCGCTGCACTGCTAGACACTGGATGCTTTAGTTATTTAATGTGTCACATGTTTGTAAAGTCAGGTAGCCTACACCCATACTATGCTCAAGCCTTACTTGACTAAATTATGTTTTTATATTTAAATTTCAGCTGCTGCCATGTTCTTTTAATGCCTGCAGGATTGCACCTACATGAAAAATAAAAATTAGGTTGAATAACATACTGTTCTTCCAGATTCACCTCTGATATTATAACAGTTGGGCAAGTTACTTGTATTACTAACTACAAATGACATCTTCAACAGTGTAATTAGATTAATGTAATAATGACTATCTTTAGAAATTATTGGTCTACTTATTACTAATTGCTAAATCCCATGTCAACCTTAAACACTTGAACAATACAAGGAGAGACAAGAAACAGCACTTTTAATGCTTTCAAATAAACAATATACAATTGCATGAATTATTATTGAATTGACCAAAGTGTGTAGAGGGAGAAGGTTAAATTAAAAATATAACTTTTAAAAATGTATGTTAAATAGGCTATACAGAATTGTTCTATAGTCTTATACAATTACATCAGATTTAACTTTAAATTACAGAAGAATTAAGAGTAATCCCTTTAATTAAATTACAGTATTTAGATTACTTTGTAATTAATTACACCCATCACTATATAACAGTAATTAAAATGTGAAGAAATATGAAGACCTCTTTTTGTCTGGCGCTGTTGCCATGGTGACTCATAATATCTGTGCTCCATTGATAATGGCTTTTTATAGTTGTGGTGCACGCGCTTAACTCAGAGTAGGTCAACTCAGAGTTGATTGAACTAACTCATTTCAGCTGTTCTGAAACCAAAAACTCCCATCTCAGGGTAAGTCAACTCAGAGTTCAAGTTTTAACTCAGAGTTGGTTGAACCTCCTTATTGAAACAGGCCCCTGTGTTTTGTTGTTGTTGTTGTTGTTTTAAGAATAGGGTCACTTAATAAATAGGTTGATATTTCCAAGAATTACAAAATTAATAGTCTATCATTATATAACAGTTAGTTCTGCTTATTAAATTTGATTTGCCGAGCGCCATTCCAAAAGTACTGGGACTTTTCACCTTTTTTTTATTTATTTTTTTACTTCGTGGGTTTTTCTTTCTTTCTTTCAGCAGGTTACATTGTTACGTCAGTACCTGGCGATAATGGACCGGTTTTTTTTTTTAATAATTTTTTTTACTTTTGACTAGAGTTATTCCCTCTAACGATTTGTTCAAATACGTCAATTCAATGCACCGATTTTCGTCAATCCGATTGCAGTTTCCAGCAGTATTTGTATATCAGTACAGAATACAGAGCCATGCGTTCAGACATGGGTAAGGTCAATTATGTGTTGGTCTCTTTAGAGACATCTTCTAGAGAAACTGTAAATATTGTGTTTAAAATGTAAGTTTCTGTTTATAACCGTCGCATGAAAAGGAATCTCACATTCGCCATTGTCCTGTTTGTTTGAATATCAGCACAGTTGTGATTGGTGTCCAGTCCAAGCCTGCAAAGCTCCCAACAGCCATACAGAAGGCCAAGATAAGCCACAGAAACTGTAAATAAAATAAAACAAACCTTAACTTCTCTATTTAATATAAATTAGAGAAAAAAGTGGAAGTTAAAAAAAAGAAAAGAAAGGAAATAAAACTTTGCAAAGGAGAACGTTTTACGACCAGTAGGTGTCACTAAGTTAGGATTTATTGAGTATAGAAAAAAAAAGAGATTCTATTGCTTATTTTCAATTATTTGACACCCTGTATGTATGACTGTTATGTATAAAAAATATATATATATTTAGTATGTGTACAAAAATGCCAAATATTTTGTCTAAAATGTTTAGGTTCAATGTTTAAGACACGTTCAGTGTGTGTGTGTGGTTCAGGTAGCTGTACCCTACTTTATGGGGACACAATGTCCCCACAAATATGGCAATATCTAAAATCTTTGTCCTTGTGGTGACATTTTTTGGTCCCATGAGAAAAACGTAATACTTAGTGATGTTTTTAAAAATGCATAAAGTTTTCTGTGATGTTTGTGTTTAGGGGATAGAATAGGCTATACATATATATATATATATATATTTTTTTTTTTTTTTGTATAAAAATCATTATGTCTGTCCCCATAAAACATGGATACCCCACGTGTGTGTGTGTGTGCCTTGTTTGTTTATCCCTTCCAGATGGCAGCTTCAGTCACTCTTTTGTTGCGTTCCTTTTCTTTTGCAGGAGACGGGAGTTTTATGGCTTCTCGTAATGGGTCTGGACTATATTCCACACCTGACAAAATGCCAACCAGCTTTTGATGGAAAGACGTATCCTGCAAGAAATGCAAGTCAGACAATATCTTGCAATTTCTCTCTTTTTTTATCATCAAAAATAACAGACAGATTTCCTGTCGTTTTCACTCACTTACTCTACAGAAATGTATAATGTTCACTCTGATATTTATAATCAACACAATAGAGACTTTGATGATTAACAGCCATTTCCTGGCATCATACAATGTTTAGTTGTGTTGAGTCATAGCATCCTTTTATGGCGAACTTCACAAATGTTTTCTCTCAAAAATAGGACAAAAACAGTTTAATATTCATTTTCTGTTTTTAATGTATTATTCAGCACAAAACACCATTTGATAATTTACTTTGTTGATGTCTGGTTTATTATTGCAGGAATCATCTTTGAACATTGCAAAGACACTGGTTAAGTAGACTAGATTCATGGCGAAGACAACTTTCTTTGAAGCACTGGTTGCAAAAAAGTAAAGGAAAGTTCCAATGGGCCTGTCCCACTTTTTAGGTTGCATCTAAAACCAATGCCCACTAGGAAATAGTTACTGTACATGATGCTTATATAGTGTATAAAACTAGTTCCTTGTGGGAACTGGTTTTATTGCATTTCCCCTCTTTATATCTTCTTCTTTCTTCTTTTTTCTGTTTTGTTTTGTTTTCAATGAAAAAAACAAATTCAGATGAATAAACATCTTATATGAATTGATGAACATGAAGATTTAATGTGAATATATTATCAAAGAAATGTGTTGTAGTGAAGTGGCCAAATCAGCAGTTCTATATTTTCCCTTTCAAGATTCTCTGTGATCCTTCCTCACCATCATCCTTTCTTGTTAACGTGTTCTTCTGAACAATGGCTGACTGTGGCAGTGGTTCGTAAATAGTGTGGGTGGACAGCCTTTCTCTTTCAAACTCACTCCTTATGAATGATCACTTTCCGGCTTCCATCACAGTGTCCTGATCTGAGATCAGCCGGTTCTTTCCTAATTCAAACTTTTAACTTAGTCACACAGACTGCGCAAGTGCTCTCAAATCAGCTATAAAGTGCAACTTTTACCAAGAGCCATTAAAATGAGGGATTTTCACGGCTGAATCACTCTCTATTCTAATCCTGCTTGCTAAACGCTTCATTTTGGGGCTCTTGTTCGTATTCAGACACCCAGATGAGGGAAGGTCTATTCATTGGATCAAAGGCTTGAGTGGTTTTCTTTAAGGGCGGAATAAAAACTCCTGAGAGTGTGTGTCTGCTGGACAGCTCAGCGTTAGTCAGCCGTGTTGTCGGCTTTAAGAGTGAATAACACCAGCCTCTTTTGTTTAATGAACACATTCAGCATGATAAAGAGTCTTTGTGGGGTTTTTCTTGCAAACGTAGACAGCATCAAGAATCAAGAAGCTGCAAGTAATCCTTACATCTCTTCATAAGATCCCTGCACTCTTACTATTAAAACATTGTCCATATTTATTCTCATCGGACACTGCGGTGTGTTTGACCACTGAAGTCTTTGATTGACTTTGGTCTTACTTTATATCATAACTGAAATGTTTCCACATATTTTTATATCGCCCCCTTGTGGCTATACAGAGTTTAATGATGCCTGATGTGCTACTTTCCACTACTACTGCTCCACTCCAGTCCATCATTTCAAATCACATTTTCACATCTGTATACCTTTCATATAGCTTTCAAAAGTTTGTGAGTGTGATTTTTTTGAGGTCAGTACAATCACGTGACATGACCTTGAAGACTGGAGATAACTGCTAAAAACTCTGAATAAATAAATTACAATTGAAAATATTGTAAAATAGAAAACATTTTAAATTGTAATAACATTTCTGTATTTTTCGATCAAATAAATGCAGCTGGTGAGCAGAAGAGACTTCTTTCAAAAACAAAAAGTCTTACCGACCCCAAACTTTTGAACGATAGTGTACGGTTATTATTTGTTTAAATTACAAGAGCATGTGAATGAAATCTGTCTTTTCATTCAGCTTTTTGAGGGTGTCCTGAGAAAATCAATCCAAATTAAATAATGGAGTTTGTCACGGTTCTATAGCACTGTGGAGGTCACACACTTTGATGAGGTCATAAAATGCAAAGAATGTCGGTCACCCAGTGACACCAAGACTTTCTCTCTCTTTTTCTCTCACTCGCTCTCTTTTGTCTCCTTCTCTCCTTATGTTGTTCTCCCACTCAGCCTCAGCTTTGATGAAGTGATTTGCTGATGGAGTCTGTTTAATCTCTCTCGAAATAATGTACATATATTACTCAAATTCAGCTTGAGTTCTCTTTTACGACTACTTTTATGAGCACAAATCCATCCATCATGAATAGATTAATAAATAAATAAGTAAACACTACTTATTTCTGTATGTTGTTTAAGGGTGAATCGAGTCATCAAATCTCCATCATACTTTTAATATATACAAGCATCTTCTCAAATCATACACTATTTTGTTTGCAATTCAATCTTTAGGATAACTTCATCTAAATCTAAAAGTCCTGATCATGCATACTGTCCATGCTTGTGCCGGAAGTGACCAACTGGCATATATTGTCTTTGATTTTTTGCCTCACCAAAACACTTTTGTCCACCTTCTCTCTCTTTTATCTCTCTCTTTCTCTTTCCTCCGCCCACTACAACCACTCGCTCTCTTTTTCCCGTCACGGGTCTTCTAGAGTCTTTGTCCCTCCGTCACACTGCAGACGTTCGTCACTCCCCTTCTTCTTTTCTCCCCTCAACCCCTTTTTCTCTCTCTTGCTGTCTTTCTTATTTTCCTCCCTCTCTTTCTCACTCTTTCACCCCCTTTTCACCTGGAAAAGAGGGTCAGTTGTGGCCCTGTGTCTCTTGGGGCGTCCCGTCAGATTCTGATCAGTGGGGTGTCTCTTTGTGCTCTTTCATTCGGGTCACAATAGGGCCGCGGAATGCCAGCGTGTCCGTGTCCAATCCTCACTTGCCCCACAATGTCCCTGTGTCTATAACGGATCGCACAATCTGGTTATTTGGTTTGCCAGGAGTCAATAAAAACGCAAGGCCTTGAAAAGATGACCCCGTCCAGCCTGCGAACCCCTCCCAGTGCTTGTACAGGTCCTCCCTCGGATCAGACCCTCCTGTCTCACGTTTGCTCTCAATCGCTTTATTTATGAAGAGGGATGGATATACAGTTGGTGGTTATTCACTAATTAAGAGGACTGACTCATTAAAGGATGTTTGTTCCACCACATACACAAACAATCCCACGGGAGAATAATCTCTCTCCAAACATTTACACTCCTAAAAATCAAGGTACCAAAAGGGGGTTTCCGCAGTGATGCCATTGAAGAACCATTTTTTGTTCCCCAAAGAACATTTCACTGGTCAGTTCTTAAAAGAACCTTCTTTTTTTTCTAAGTGTGATGAACCTTTTTTCACTATCAAACACCTTTTGTGTAATGGAAAAAATCATGGATGTTAAACCATCAATGTCAATAAAGAACCTTTATTTTTAACAGTGTAGACTGAATTATTCTGTTCTCTACCACATTATTACAACTGATGGTGTTGAGTAAGTGCAGAGTGTATGTATGTAGTCGCTTCTTTGCTAAGGTAGAAGTGGCCTTTCGAAGAAATCAGATTAGACTCCTGAAGTTAATTAATCCCACTTTATCCGGTTTCATACACTACACTGCCTTAATCCTGTCTAATGACTCCACAAAATCCTGTTTCATGTCCTTTGAGATTATTTTGTAGTTTTGAGGTTTCTTTTCCATTCATAAACTTAGTGAGTTGCCACTGAAGTATAAATAAGAATAAGAACGTCATAGGGTCAGTATGTACAGTTAATCTGTGTCCTGTCTTGGGGTTAATTATGCGATGAGTCCCAGTAAGTCTGACGCTGATTGATGCTGGAGGCCGGTTGGAAGCGTGGATGATGGGATTTAGACCCTATTGAAGTCACTGAGGATCCTTGACACCCTCAAGAGAAGTAGCTATCATCTACTTCATTTAAAGCCTCTTAAGAGCTGTAGAACGCATATCCTCCATCCCAGCTTAAGTGTAGTTTATCTACTCTCTATTGATTATTTTTAACACAAAGTTTAATTGATTGTGGAAATAAAGCTCTATTCTATTCTATTCTATTCTATTCTATTCTATTCTATTCTATTATTCCATGATGTTCTGTAGTGATGCACAGTACCATATTGGCTATTGGACTTTTTTTAATTTATTGGTATCGGACTAAATTGGGTATTTCATTTGTGCATGCTCATTTTCAGTTTACCTTAGCCATCATCTAGCACTCACTGGAAATAGATCTGTAAAAAAACAAAAATCTAATAACACTGTTAAATGTAATCTTTAGCCATTCTCAAAATTAATTTTTGTTTTTGTCCTACATAAATTATAATGTTGTGATTCATTCATGCATTCATTTGCACATTTTAAACCAGTGGTTGTCGTGGATCGTTTTGGCCCAAACAACACAATATTCAAAGGCCCTAAAATATTTCCTCTGGTATTTCTGTTGTAATTATGAAAGCTTAGCTTTTCTTTTTCTTTTTTATTGACAGAAACTGGGAGTTTTAGTATGTTCATTTAATGAAACAATTTATTTTTGTAATTGTATAATACAATTATACTTATGATTATGTAGTAAAATAACAGTTATATTCGGGGAAAATGTATGATTTTTTTTTTTTTTGTGGTTTTTGCATTTGAATAAAGTTTTAATTGAAAAGTTTTAATATAATTCAATATTTTACGTCATCCTGTTGCACCTTTGGAAGTGAGAACCATAAGGTTTCATTGTTAATCTCTTTAGACAAAATAGTATAGAATTTTATTGATTTTTGGCTAGTAAAATGATTATTAGGTATTTCCCAGAAATGTATATTGGTGCATAATGTTTTGCTTCTGTTCCATGCTTTGTTCCACCATTTTCCTTTAACGTATTTTATTTCTGGATGGATGGATGGATGGATGGATGGATGGATGGATGGATGGATGGATGGATGGATGGATAGATGGATAGATAGATAGATAGATAGATAGATAGATAGATAGATAGATAGATAGATACACAATGCAAAATATGAAACAATGACAGTTTATGGTCAAGATTTCTAACTAACAATGACTATCTTCTTTGATCTAAGTGTGGTGAAGAAACACAGACCTCTGCAAATTGTGCACATCAGTAGAATCTCAGTGTGGCATCATAACCTGATGGACCTCAGATAGTGTTTATGCTAAAACCCTCTGGCTTCACTTTGTTTCTGCCTCTCTATATATATCTCTCATACATAAATGTTTCAAACTAAAATGTCTAATGAAAGTACTTCACTACCAACTCTTTTTTTTTCTTTCTCCGTTCGGAGGCAAAACAGCAATGAAGCTAGTAGTTTCAGAAGCAATTGTCTTGTCATTCCCTTGCAGTGAACCAGACGTTTAAAATAACCATATCATATAGCTTCCACTGTGTGATCCCATAATAACCTGGAAAGAAACTGGCATTTATGACCTGAAACAATCTTCACAGCTAGAGACTCCATTAGTGTCCTCTTTGCCTGTGGCTCCAGCATCAGTCTGTGTTAACTTGCAGTTATATGAAGATAATGCTGAACTAAAGCCTATGAAACACTATTGTATTGTCCTCCATCACCTGTTGTCCACAGATGCCTGGCGGGTGAGAGCCTCTTCCGATGTGGATGGCCTAAGGCCATGTGTCGTCCATCTTGGTAACCCTTCTTTCTATAGGCATTGTTCCCTGACCTTTAGCCTCTTCAGAGCTTCTTCAGCCCGATCATCAGTTCCACTGTCCCCCCTTCTTCGGCTAAAACTCAGATGATTCTATCATGTCTAGTGGTGTGACCTGGTCATTTAGCAACAGGTGATACAATTAAGAGGCTACAGGATCTATTGCTTTCACACACTGGAGATAATTTCATTGTGAATAGGGGTTATGTGAAACAAACTACCATATTCTGTAAAACAGGTTGCATCACTTCTGGTTCAAGTCTTTTGTATGTGCTTAAAGGGTTAGTTCACCCAAAAATGAAAATTCTATCATTAATTACTCACCCTCATGTCGTTCCAAACCTGTATTACTTTCGTTCATCTTCGTAACACAAATGAAGATCTTTTTGATTAAATCTGAAAGCTTTCTGTACTCATGTTGACAGCTACGCAACTAACACTTTGACGCTTCAAAAAGTTCATAAAGAGATCGTAAAACTAATCCATATCAATCGAGTGATTTAGTGATTTAGCTCCAACATACTGTTTAACACGAGTATGAACCTCATTGGTTCTTGCAGAAGCTCAAACGTTCTGCTTAACACGAGAATTAACCTCATTGGTTCTTCAAGAAGCTCAAACGTTCTGCGTGACACACAAGATTGAACCTCACTGGTTCTTGCAGAAGCTCAAACGTTCTGCGTAACACGAGAATTAACCTCATTGGTTCTTCAAGAAGCTCAAACGTTCTGCGTGACACACAAGATTGAACCTCACTGGTTCTTGCAGAAGCTCAAACGTTCTGCGTAACACGAGAATTAACCTCATTGGTTCTTCAAGAAACTCAAACGTTCTGCGTAACACGAGAATTAACCTCATTGGTTCTTCAAGAAGCTCAAACGTTCTGCGTGACACACAAGATTGAACCTCACTGGTTCTTGCAGAAGCTCAAACGTTCTGCGTAACACGAGAATTAACCTCATTGGTTCTTCAAGAAGCTCAAACGTACTGCGTAACACGAGAATTAACCTCATTGGTTCTTCAAGAAGCTCAAACGTTATGCGTAACACGAGAATTAACCTCATTGGTTCTTCAAGAAGCTCAAACGTACTGCGTGACACACAAGATTGAACCTCACTGGTTCTTGCAGAAGCTCAAACGTTCTGCGTAACACGAGAATTAACCTCATTGGTTCTTCAAGAAGCTCAAACGTTCAGCGTAACACGAGAATTAACCTCATTGGTTCTTCAAGAAGCTCAAACGTTCTGCGTAACACGAGAATTAACCTCATTGGTTCTTCAAGAAGCTCAAACGTACTGCGTAACACGAGAATTAACCTCATTGGTTCTTCAAGAAGCTCAAACGTTCTGCGTAACACGAGAATTAACCTCATTGGTTCTTCAAGAAGCTCAAACGTTCTGCGTAACACGAGAATTAACCTCATTGGTTCTTCAAGAAGCTCAAACGTTCTGCGTAACACAAGAATTAACCTCATTGGTTCTTCAAGAAGCTCAAACGTTCTGCGTAACACGAGAATTAACCTCATTGGTTCTTCAAGAAGCTCAAACGTACTGCGTAACACGAGAATTAACCTCATTGGTTCTTCAAGAAGCTCAAACGTTCTGCGTGACACACAAGATTGAACCTCACTGGTTCTTGCAGAAGCTCAAATGTTCTGCGTAACACGAGAATTAACCTCATTGGTTCTTCAAGAAGCTCAAACGTACTGCGTGACACACAAGATTGAACCTCATTGGTTCTTGCAGAAGCTCAAATGTTCTGCGTAACACGAGAATTAACCTCATTGGTTCTTCAAGAAGCTCAAACGTTCTGCGTAACACGAGAATTAACCTCATTGGTTCTTCAAGAAGCTCAAACGTTCTGCGTAACACGAGAATTAACCTCATTGGTTCTTCAAGAAGCTCAAACGTTCTGCGTAACACGAGAATTAACCTCATTGGTTCTTCAAGAAGCTCAAACGTTCTGCGTGACACACAAGATTGAACCTCATTGGTTCTTGCAGAAGCTCAAACGTTCTGCGTAACACGAGAATTAACCTCATTGGTTCTTCAAGAAGCTCAAACGTTCTGCGTAACACGAGAATTAACCTCATTGGTTCTTCAAGAAGCTCAAACGTACTGCGTGACACACAAGATTGAACCTCATTGGTTCTTGCAGAAGCTCAAACGTTCTGCGTAACACGAGAATTAACCTCATTGGTTCTTCAAGAAGCTCAAACGTTCTGCGTAACACGAGAATTAACCTCATTGGTTCTTGCAGAAGCTCAAACGTACTGCGTGACACACAAGATTGAACCTCATTGGTTCTTGCAGAAGCTCAAACGTTCTGCGTAACACGAGAATTAACCTCATTGGTTCTTCAAGAAGCTCAAACGTTCTGCGTAACACGAGAATTAACCTCATTGGTTCTCACACGCATCAAACAAACATGCTTGAGCTTCCGTTTACCACAACTGATGTGTGAGTTGATGAATGTTTATATGTGAATAAAAGCCTAAATTCAATCTGTTCATCATTAAAGCAATCGAGTCTCTTCAGAAAATTTGGACTAAACCGCTCAATTCATATGGATTAGTTTTACGATCTCTTTATGAACTTTTTGAAGTGTCAAAGTGGTAGTTGTAGTCTGTCAATGGAGGGACAGAAAGCTCTCAGATTTCATCAATAATCTTCATTTGTGTTCCGAAGATGAACGAAAGTCTTATGGGTTTTGAACTACACAAGGGTGAGTAATTACTGAAATAATTTTTGGGTTAACTAACCCTTTAAATATAGAGCTGTTTTACTAAAGATACCTTCAAAGGAGCAAGCAAAGATGAGCATAAGTGATGTCGATTGCAAATGCAGATTGATATCTAAAAGTTTTTTTTTTCTTCTCACTAGCATTTAGATATTTAAATCGAATAAAATGCTAACAATAAAAAAGAACTAGCTAGGTAAGCTGATAACCTTGAAGTCCATAGATATCGTTATCATTTCTGCCGTTAACACATACTCTGACAAGTGGATGCAATGAGACCTGTTTTTCTATTTGTTCATGTGAAGTTCAGCATAAAGCCTTGGTTATTCTTGAATCGCTCTAACCGAATCAGATACTGCACTCATATTATTGTAGGTGTGTTGGTATAAATATGATTGGAGAGATACATATGCAAAACAGTCATATGACATAAAATCTATGTCATAAAGATGTTATAACCATGTAATAACAAACTTACACTCTTGGAAAACATTTTAATTTGATTAAAATCTGGATAATCAATAATAACATTCCATTTCACAGCAAAAATGATTCAGAGTGATCCAAATTATGTTGTTCCAACAATTGCACAGTAATGTTAGTTTAATGTCTGTTTATTTAGATGTCATTTTCTAGTACCAAATTCCCTCCACCATCATCATCATCATCATCATAATCTCTTTCTGATCTCCCCCCATGGTGAAATGATCTCCTCAGCTCTATAGAAACATTTAATCTGCCCCCTTCAGCCTGTGTGCCTCTGTCTCCAGCAGAGAGCTTTAATTGAAGCTGCTCCCACACCTTTGGTCACTGTTATGAATGGTTATATGGTCAGATGAGCATGTCTGCCACATAATTGACACTGCAACATGATGATTCAGGCGGGAGTGTTTCTGGAAGAAAATGAAATGTTTCAGCCTTTACACTGTATATTATAAGTAGTGCCTTTGCTGCCATGAGGAGTTCAATTGTAAAAATGACTAAAAAATACGTAAAATATTGTTTTCTTTTTTTTTTTTTTTTTTTTTTTTTTTTGCTGAATAGGCCCCAAAAACAATGTTTGCTTGCTTCCTAGCATGCACTGGGGCATACAATTTTAATATGGTTTCCGGTTTGGGCATTTCCCAAATTTTATTTACAATGATGTTGTTTTTAATTTACACTACTGTTCAAAAGTTTGGAATGTGTAAGATTTGTAGAGAATTTTTTTTTTTTTTTTTTTTTCAGTAAGGATGCATTAAATTGATCAAAAGACAGTAAAGACATTTATAATGTCCAGAGGTGGGTAATCCAGGGGCCAAAGAGTAAAAGTCCTGCCATATGTTTATTCCACCTATAAACTCAGTCCGCTGATTTCACTAATTAGTTCTCTCTCCTGTCTCAATTAGCAAATCCAGGTGATTGGAACAAAATACTGAGGACTTTTACTTTCTGAACCTGGACTTTACACCTCTGACAATGTCTAAGATATTATTTCAATTAAATTATGTCATTTTGAACTTTCTATTCATAAAAAAAGAAAAGGAAAAAGTATCATGGTTTCCACAAAAATATGAAGCAGCACAACTGTTTTCAAAATGGGGTAAAAATCTGAAATGTTTCTATCAGCAAAATGATTTCTGGATCATGTGACACTGAAGACTGGAGTAATGATGCTGAAAATTCAGATTTGTCATTGCAGGAATAAATTACATTTTCAAAATATTAGAATAGAAAATAGATGATTTAATTTGTAATAATATTACTATATAATATTCATATATAATAATATTAGTGTTTTCTGTATTTTTTAATAAATGCAACAATGGGGATCATTAGAGACTTTTAAAAATATTATATAAAAAAAATCCATAACCCTAAATTTTTGAGTGTTTATGTGATGAAATCATTTATTTAACATTCATTTAGGACAACAATGACTTTAATAAATAGACTGTGATTCACTCTTTAAAAAAGGTTCTTTACATTGATGTTTCCATGAACAACCTTCAAAATCCATGAAAACTTTCCTTCACACAAAAAGCTCTTTATACAGTAAAAAAAAAAGTCTTCTAAGAAAAAAATAATGGTTCTTTTAAGAAATGTTCACTGAAAGGTTAATTTGGGGAACCAAAATGGTTCTTATATGGCATTGCTGCAGAAACTATTATTTTTTTGTTTTAGTTGACATTTTAACTCTTTAAGTGTAATTAATACATTTAATTAAAACAAGTGCACAAAGTGCTCACTCCTGAGAAACGCAGGTGGGACGAGGCGCTGACGCCTGCTGCTACTGTTTTCAATAGGACCAAACTCGGTTCCCTGTTTCTCCCTGCAGTGGTTCCGTTCTGTCCTGTCTGTCAGTGCAGATATTATGCTAAGCCCTCCAAACTATCCTTTATATATATGGTTGCCATAGCAGCATTATTCCTGGGGAGTAGCAACTTCAAATGATTCTAGAGGCTTTTGGGGTTTGAACCTCAAAAATGTATGTGTGTCTCTGAGAAAAAGGGGCAGAGAGAGAGAGAAAAGAGATGAAGGTGATGATGGAAAACTTTTTTATGGTATTTATTTATGTAAATTTGCCAGATCTGTGTCAGAACTAAGTGTCAGATTATAGTTATACCACATTCATGCCATAATCATAACCAAACCACCTCAAATTTCAGATAGACATCTTTTCTATCCTCTTTTAAATGACCAGTCTCAGCCAATGTTTAGCCAAACAGGGTTTTATGTATGTATTTATTTATTTATTTATTTATGAGTTCCTGGGGTTTTTGTCAAGCATACGAGTCAGCAAACCAGATGTGCCATATGTAAGATTCGTCACAGACTCCAGTAATAATGAATCAGCCGAGGGAAAGGTTTGTTTGTTTTTATTCACAAGTAAATCTGTTGATAGGGGTTTTGTTTTGTGGTCTACTTCAACATCTTCTGACACTCAGTTTGAAAGGAAACTCAAGGAATGGCAGAATTTCAGAGCTTTAGAGTCGAGGTTCCTCCACTGACTTTGCCCACACAGGTGTGTGTGTGTGTGTGTGTGTGTGTGTGTGTGTGTGTGAGAGAGAGAGAGAGAGAGAGAGAGAGAGAGAGAGAGAGAGAGAGAGAGAGAGAGAGAGAGAGAGAGAGAGAGAGAGAGATCTGGTTCACTGGTCGACAGTGCAGAAACATTAAACAGCATATGGGTGATTCAGCTCATTAGTGCATCTCTGTAAACGGACTAGTCCACTGAATGATGAGCTCATTTACACACACACACACACACACACACACACACACACACACACACACACACACACACACACACACTGTAGTTCGTAATTGTGCACTCAGAGCTTTACAAATGTGTGTGCATATTTATGTGTGTTCACACATTTTGCAATTTGCTTAATGGGACATTTTCCGCCTCTTATTCAATATCAAAATCGTACACACACACAGACACACACACACACACACACACACAGTGCTTGTCAGAGACACCAACAGATCCGGGGATCATTATTGTGACCCAAATGTACCATATATAGCCTACAGATAGCTTTTGTGAATAAATGAAATGATTCTAAATTGAATTTGTAATTGTTTAAAACTTGTGACCAGCCATGCACAAACCTGGTCCTTCCGTGATGCGGAAAATAGCGACCACCTGTTCCAAAACTCATTTGGTAAATTGATCAAAACTTGTTCCGGACATATTCAGCGAAAATGCGATTTAGTCTCTAAATAGTTATCTTTATACATATACAATAGAAATATATATGATGATTATTTAAAGAAGGAAGACTTTCTTTAAATGAAGACAAATTTAATGAACCAAAATTAATAGATCTGAGGATGTTTAAATTAATTCTCGCAGACCCTTTGCGTCACTCCAGCTATTATTTTACATTTTTCATTTCTATCACAATATTGAGTAAATCCCATCAACAATGGGTAAAAATTTACTAAATGTGGCTTAATATACATTAGCTAATATACAATAAATCACATCTCTGACATATTTCAGATTACATAAACGGATTTGATTTAAATGTGAGTGACGGTGTATGTTCGTTACGCAGGAACACCTCTAATAGCCTGTTAAAATCTATTCAAACCTGAACGTCTTTTTTCATGAGCTTTGATTTTTTTTGTTTGTTTGTTTGTTTGTTTGTTTTGTTGTTGTTGTTGTTGTTGTTGTTGTTTTATACAACAAATTGCCATTATTTACTTGATAAATAATCTAAATTTTCTAAGGATTACGAAACAAGATTATGTTTGACAAAATAATTTCACTGCAGCTTGTAGCCTATTGCTCTTTTTTTTTTTTTTTTTATAATCTGTTTTTAATTTTAAAATAATGAAAAGTGTTTTAAAACGAAACTGCTGCTTCAAGACAGACCATGAAATTAAATAAGTCAAATACCTTTTTTTTTGTAAGTTTGCAAGATGTTCAAAACGGTTCACAGAAACACAGGGCAATAGATGATGACGTGCTCAAGGTAATTGGTTTAATGAATCTATTTCGAATTCATTTACAGGTCAGTTGTTATACCATTTTTTGGCTGACATTTAAACTTCACCTTAAGGGCGTCCACTGCATATTGAGAAACATGCCAGGAAATATAGGCTGCGTTTCTCTTGACCATTTTCCTTTTCAAAATTCAAGTCTAGACGAATGATACAAGCAAAACAAACCATTTTAAATTCTGAATGTCTTTATTATTATTAGCCTATACACACTATATTACTATACGCACTATGCGAGGCTCATATATTGTAATTGACAAGTGGAGTGAATGTTTTTGAAATATGCATGAAGTTGTTCTGTGCTCTCCAGAAAAGGTGAAAAGGGTCAGTTGTTCCATTTTAACCTCTTGACACTGTTGAGTTTATACTCATGGCATAGCGGCGTCTCCTCGTCTGTGTATGTCACCAATTCAAGTCTCGCCGCGTAAATATGTGTCTAAAGGTTAGATCTCCTCTGAAGAGCAGCAACTCATCCACAATGGAAAGACTTCCCATCTCACCGCCGTTGTCAGGACAACCCGAGCGGTATCCGTCCCCATAATAAGTTTCAGTTCAAAGCCGGTGACTTACCTCTTTACAACACTCTCATGTCCTCCCTCTTCCTTCTCTTTGACTGCTCATTCTGAGACTTAAGGCTTGAGCCCTTGTCCAAATAAGCTAGAGACAAAAGTGTTGGTTTTCGGGGACGCTGGAAAGAAGGAGTGTGTGTGTGCTTTGGACTAGATTCTGTCAGAGATTATGCGAATGCAACACATTGAGGTCGATTATAACTTAAAATGGTAGTTTAATAAACACCAAAAATCAAATACCATAATGTGCCGGATTCGAATGAATAAAAATAATTAATTTGTAACACGTAATTTTGTATAGTAAAATTAGTAGGCCCACATAATTAATAATCTATTTTAACACAGCTGATTTTAAAATATCAGTTTATTCGTTTAAAAAAAAAACGGTACATTGTGGAATATAGCTATAATTAATAATTAACTTAAACTGCACATCGGTCTTTACTCTGGAGACTAAAACGTTTTCATTAGATGATTTAAAAAAAATTGATAGCCTAACCCTTTCAATCAGTCAAAATCTATCGTTTTATGCAGTTGTGCATTTTGGTGATAACACCGATCAAAATACAAAAACGAGGACGAATCAGCACTGACATGGCGCAGTTCTCCATAACGCAATGGCGCGCACTCCAAAAATATGCACCCATGACATATTACATTAAAACCACATTTAGTGATGTGCTGTAAATGAGATAGTAGGCCTAGTTTAAAATAAAATGTTTGATTGAATGAAACTTCAACTCGGGAAAATATCACTGCTCGGCTGTTTTGTGTAGCCTATAGGCTACGCGAGCGATTTATGGATTCTGTTTGAGTCAATAAAGATTTTTGACAGAAGTAAATAAGAGAGGCCGGCAAATATATGTTAACCCACTAACCCAATGTGTTTAACACAGTTACTGAATTCAAACCAAGTGTCGATATAAAATAGCATTGCAATTTTTGTATTTCATTGATTTTTTCCCCCTCACATCAAGCGCAGACTCTTCTCTCGTAAACGCATAAAACTGGGCGGAGCACCATGAACCGTCAGCCCTGATTACTCACGGTGAGTAAACGTGTGATTGGTCGAGTGAACAGGATTTGGGAGTTACACAGACCAATGAGATTCTTAGATTTGGGAAACGGGGTTACTGTTGTGAGGGGGCGTGGGGTGCCCTGGAGAGACCCCAGAGATAAGCGCAGTCAGGAGCGCAAAAACACTCAGTTGGATATACGACGCACAGAGAACCTGCGCACCCGCTACTATTTCCACTTTGGTGCACTTATTGTACCGATGTACACATTTTGTAAAATTTTAGAGCTTTTCCATCGTATCAAAATGATTTCTTTGATTTCACTCTAACTTCATCACATGGAATGAGTTTTAATTAACCTTATTACGGGCAAGTAACAGACACTCAGCTTGTTCATAGCCTACTTTTTTTTTTTTTTTAACGCGGGTGTAATCTCTTTACGCGTCTTTAATCAAAAATCGTGGAGATGTTACTGGACGCCGGCCACCAGATCTCTGGCTTAGGAGTTGGCACGTTCACAAGGCATCACTCGGCTGTGAGCGAGACGCAGGACAGAGATATGAGTTTCATGGAATCTGCTCACATGGGCGCGTTCAAACTGAACCACCCCGATTTGTCCCCGGGCCAGAGCGCAGCTTTTGCGCCCCAAGCAACCAGCTATTCCGCGGCCGCTCTTGGAGCGCATGCGGCGGCGCACGCAGCCTCGTACGCCAGCTCCACTTTCAACTCCACCAGGGAGTTCCTCTTGCGCAGCCGAGGCTTTGGGGATTCGAATCCGGGTAGCGGACAACACCCCATCTTCAGCTCCACAGCAGGGCCTCTCCATCACTCTCACCCAGAAGGTCAGGGTCACCTACTTTTCCCCGGAATTCATGAGCAGCACGGGTCCCATCACGGCTCTCCAAACATCCTGAACGGACGCCTTGGATTACCCGGTGAGGTTTTCGGGCGAACGGAGCAGTACCACCAAGTGCCCAATGCGCGGGCCGATCCTTACAGTCAGTATGGCCTAAATATGAGTATGAACATGGCGCACCATCCCGGCGCTTTCTTCCGCTACATGCGACAACAGTGCATCAAACAAGAGCTCATTTGTAAATGGATCGACCCGGAGCAACTTGGTGACCCAAAAAAATGCTGCAGTAAAACTTATAGCACTATGCACGAGCTGGTCACGCATGTGTCCACGGAGCATGTCGGCGGTCCCGAACAGTGTAACCACATCTGCTTTTGGGATGACTGTCCACGGGAGAGCAAGCCCTTCAAGGCAAAATACAAACTGGTGAATCACATTCGAGTCCACACGGGAGAGAAACCCTTCGCGTGCCCCTTCCCGGGATGTGGCAAGGTGTTCGCGCGCTCAGAGAATTTGAAAATACACAAACGGACACACACAGGTGATTATTTGTTAAAGTTATTTTAAATATTACTTTCAATTGACATTTCAGTTGGTTGTATTGCTGAATAATCTAGGCTACTACAATAAATGACATTCAGTAATAGCAAAAACAACACTTTGTCTGTATGTTTAGAGCAGCTGCTAGACAAGTTAAACATCATAAATCCTAGAGTGATATTTTATCAGTTATGCCTGTTGCTTTGTCAGTGCGAATTGCTGTTATATTTGAATGCGTGGATTTGTATTGGTCTATTGCGCCATCACCCCTTTTGCAGCATCAAAGTCAGCCTACTTTTTCAGAGAGTTGTTGTAGAAATAGCATTCATTGATTCTGCGTGCTAGTTTTAACCAGGGTGGTAAAACTTATGTATAACATTTAAAAAAAGAAAAACTCTTGTCTTGCAGGGGAAAAACCGTTCCAGTGTGAATTCGACGGCTGCGACAGACGTTTCGCCAACAGCAGTGACCGGAAGAAGCACATGCACGTTCACACGTCTGACAAGCCATATCTGTGCAAACTGTGCGACAAGTCGTACACACATCCCAGTTCTTTAAGGAAACACATGAAGGTGAGAATTTAATCTGCCTGACAGCCATTCTCTGTTGAGACAGAATTAACTAACCGTTTGATGGTTTTTTTTTTTTTTTTTTTTTTTGTAGGTTCACGATGACCAAGGTCCGGTAGTCGACTCCTCTCCTACTGGAAGCTCCGGGTACGAGTCCTCCACTCCGTCCAGTTTGATCTCTCCATGCTCGGAGACGCACAGCACCATGTCGCCCGACTCCGCTGCGCTCAACAGCAGCGGGCACAGCAGCTTAACGTCGAATTTTAGCGAGTGGTACGTTTGAGGACCAAAACGACATATAAAAGAAAATATTATTTGTAAATAGTATCCTAAATGAGGGTTTATGTTCTCAGCATGTCTAAGATTCAGTGTTGCACTGTGACTGAAGTAAGCCGACAAGTATTATGTGACTAAAATGAAGGATGTTTTTTATAGGCCTATGAAGAATAAAATGTAGCCTACTGGTAATTGGTTTGCGAAAGACGAAGGATGGATGTATTTTTTTTGACTGTAAGGTCAATTGTTTTACAGTAAGGTCGTGTCAAGTTACCATGTTTGTATACAATATCCCTGTCATGTAGATTAGAGCTATTCGACGTTACATGATTGTCTTACCATTAACGTATTATTGGGGATCCTAAGTGCCGAAGTCAAATGTAGAGCGTTAAAATGGATACAATTTGTGAATGTATTTTATTGTAAGAATTTATTTCCATGTATGTATGTTACAGATGTCTGGAAATCATTCACTTCGAGTTAGAGTAATTTTGAGAAAAGCCTCTTGTTCTTAAATTATGGTTATACTTGATAAAAAGTACTACAAAATATTTATGAAAAACTCCTCGATTAAAATGTGTACAGAATTGTTACCTTTAAAGTGTTTGTACATTGTTATTCAGTTTTAAGATGTAAATTCTTGTGATAACAAATGCCAAACGGTATAATGAAGGAAAATATATAAAGGCAATAAAATGAAACCAAAAATAAAATAAGTCTCGTTCGTTTTGATCACATTTTCAGAACGCTTTTAATTAATGACATAACGGGGTTTCGCATTTTGTGTTTCTCTGACATTTTTCACATCATAAGACACGGGCACAAAACGGTCTGAAAGTTTTCTCCTTGGTGTAAATTAAAACTTAAAACAAAAGTTTAAATAACCTAATAGTAATTATTATTGTGTATTATTTTCTTAATTACTTGGCTATATAAGCCAAGATAATAGAACGTTTCAAAGAGCTACAGAAACTTCAGAAGTCCTTTAGTGTCCCGAAGAAGACATAAAAAATGTATCTGAATAAATATGTACTTTTGGCCATCACAAAATGTAGAAAATGAAAACTGATGTCATGATAGGGTGATGTAAAACAATTGAATAAAGATTTCGGTCAAGCTCGGGTAAATAAACTTAACCATTTATTAAAAAAATAAAAGATAAAAAATGTCCCCCCTGTTAGGGACAAATACTTGTGATTCTAATTTATGGTCACATTATCTTAGACATCAGCTCATATACTTATGTCCCTTTAAAGTTAATAAATTATCAAAAGAAAACTATCCTAAACATTGTGTATGAATTGTACTTATTTTCTCACAAAAGCATAATTGTACATTTTTCGTTTTCAGATACAAATCGTTTACTTTTTAAAAGTACTGCATTATTGATACTCTATTTTCATTGTCACTTAATTATATATTTTTTTTTATGCAGAATTGTTTTAATTATTGAAAAAAAAAAGAAGAAAAAAAAAAAAAGAAGCTTAACAGGGTGGACAAAGTGATGACAGAATGAAAGTGGTTTTAACCAGTTACATTATTACATTAGTTTGAACTGGATTTAGATGGGAACCAATAGGCTATGTAAAACATTACCAAAATACAATTCTTCAACTGTAAACAAAAATTATTTTCACAATCAGCCTTTGTGAGGTCTTCTAACAGGGTGGACACTAACACAGTGGACATTCTGACCTAAAATGCACCATATCTGAGCAAAAATAAGCTACATAAGGTTTATCTAATAAATAATTTTATGGTCTTTAAAATTGTAATTTTAAAACTATTATTTTTCTACTAATTTTTTTCATTTGTCCCTTAACAGGGTGGACATAGGCTAAGGTTGACCACATTAAATGTGAAATATATAATTGGGTAAAAATAGAAAATAGGATCTTACTCACGTTCCCAAGCTGTTTTCCCTCCAAAGAAGTGATGACAGCTATATGATATCATTTGATTTTTCCAACTTTCATTTAAAGGGAAAAATAACAGAGTGGACAATAAATGGAGGGACCAGCTAAAAACCTTGATTATAATTGCTAAAATAAATGTAATAATTGAAAAGAATGTATACTTTTTTATAAAAATCACCTAGTCTATTGTAAGTGTTGCAATTATCATGAAATTGGAATACACTGGGATCTTATGGAAAATGGTGATATATGGTGGTCCAAAATGCTGTAAAATGTCTCAAATTCGTATTATTTTTCAATCAACTTCAATGTGCTTAGAATTCAAATTGTGTTATTTATGATTTAGCCTACAGGTGTAAAATTTATATTGTTCAACATTTTAGGGCAGTAAGTTCGTGATCTTTGCTGGGGACACAAAAGGCTCCCAATCCCAGGAATGATGGAAGTGGAAATTAGAGGTAGGCTACAAGGTTATTTTCATAATCCTTTGCAAGTTTTCTAGATGTATATGTAGCAAGGCTAATTTAAGAGAAGTGTTTCGCAAAAGTACAAAACAAGGAAATAATTAATAAGGATAATTGTAGCAACCTGTTGGATAATTGTATCTGCTGAGTAAAACATTGACACAAATTTAAAACAATCGAACTATCAAAAAAAAAAAAAAAAAAAAACTTTAATAATTGACATGCACCTATTTTAATGAAATATTAACTAATGCATATATATTTATTAATGCATAGTCATACATTAGTATACAATATACTAAGTTTAGATTAGCCTCCAAGGTCACGGTTTTCATCAGCAACCTGTCTGCCAACTTCTTCCAGTTGTTGTCTCACCCCCTCCTCGGAACACACATTTCGGTTTCTGACACATCCGAGAACATCTGATTGGACGAGAGGGCAAACACCCCCAAATTCTGTATGTGACGTCGTAAGTGCGCGCCGCTCTGCTCTCAGCAGCTCTGACTATCATGGCGGCTTACAGAAGCGCTGCAGGCTTTCAAAGAGTTTTGCATGCTGTTAAGGTGAGCGTTTGTTGTCAAAAATCGCTGCGTGTAGGAGAACAATTCATATAACGAATCTGATTATTTGTCTGATTTATGTTTAAAGCATTGCAACGTTATCTGACTAAGAGCTCATGCTTGTCTTAGAGATCAGCAAGAAAAGTTCACTTGACTTGTCTTGACACACGGATAGTTTCATTGATTGGTAACTGAAATTTATTTATGAAACATCACTTTCTCCTTATAATAATATGGTGTGTACTTCATTGGTGTCGTTGCAGAAAGAAACAACCAAATGTCTTTATCACTGATGACTGTGAACTCATGTCAATGTCAAAATGATTTCATGAAGTGTTTTCGCTTGCTGATTCACCTGTGCCTAATGTATATGGGGACTCTGGGCATTTAAACACGCCTTTGCAACAGACATGTAATGAATATTTGACTAAAAGATTATTTTTTCGCTCACTAATGATAACTTTAAAAGAAGCTTAGGCCTATATGTTTGATTGCATATATTTCCAGTTTAATCAATGACAGTCAAGGCAGAATATGAATCATATTCACAGTTTCAAACTGTGAATCACAAACCTTGTTTCTCTCACTGTGAGGCATCTTCTACTTGTAGGAAGTTTATAAGTTTCGTTCAGACTTATGGATAATATTTAAACAATTTACGGCTAAAAGACCAAACATGAAACATGACTTAGCAATTCTAAATTAAAACTGAAGATATGCTTCAGTGACATGTTTTTTTTTTGCAATATGTATTTGTATTTGATATTTGTCATCAAAGGTTTGAGCATTGGGTTTGGGCAACTCTAGAATAAATGTATTCCATTCATTGCTGACAGCACCGTCTCTCCGTCTTTTAGCATGTCTGTCTTAAGCAGAGGTGCGGTGTTATAATCTGCCGATACTCTACGGTGAATGACCCAAATGAGAAGGTAAGTCAGATAAAATAAGTGTTTTGTATTCATGGATGCTTCTCATTTCTTTAATTGTGCATCCTTGTTTCCTTTCCTCCGTCCTTGCGTGTGCACACTGTGCTGTTTTCACTCTCTTATACAATTGTTGCTTGTCAGACTGCCAGTCTGATAGATTGCCAGTCAAACACAGAAGGTGCACGAGTCACGTCGGCCTTTTGTCAATTGATATGTTGTTGATGACAGAATGGAGGAGTGAGGGAACCATATCTATACGTAGATATAGTAGCAGCGATCTAAGTTGGTCCATGAAACACTCGAGAGCAAGTTGACTGTGCATCTGCAACCTAGTTATTCACATGTATGAATATTTATATCTGTAATAAACTTTAGAAGATAATTTGGTTAGACTTTAATTGAAGGAGTCTATGTTAAAGTTAAATTATACATTTAAGTAGTGAGCAATATAAATCTACTATATGTACTTATAGGCTGAAGGTTAGGATTTGGTTTAGGGTTAGTTGCATGTCATTATGCATAATTTATAGTTATTACAAGAGTAACTACATGTAACAGGGGCACTGTAAAATAAACTGTCAAAGTCCCCCTGTAGTCAATAATTTTATCCCTTAAAGCTTATCTTTGATCACCAAAATGACACATTTAAAAAAAAAAATGCCTTAAATTAGCTTGAATGCAACTACACCCTTGCTTCATTTAGTATACGCAGAACCATGAATATGCTAATTAGCCCCGCCTCCACTCACAGGTCACCCATTCACTCGGCCAACTTACTGAGGTAAACGCTGCAGAATGGTATCGCTCTTTACAACCTCGGACACGTAACGGTAATTAATGTGATTAGCCTTTTGCTTGACTACGTTATCAAACAGCTAATAATGTGTTGCTCATGTTACACAAACCATGTTCCCGTTCGCCATCTTAGACTGCCTTCTAACAATCATCAGAAACGCTTTGAACAACTCAGAACGTCAGTGGAGAAAGGCATATAGTTCATTATAACAACGTAATATAGGCTACATCATATACATAATTCACCTGCTATATTGATAAAAGTACCTGATTTTTTACGTCAACAGAAAAATATACCAGGATAACCTGGCGTCTCTCGAGACTCTCCTGCTTCAGAGCATAGTAATGAAATGCTAAAGCCCGCCGAGTTGACGTGATTGGTTACAAGGTAGTTTGTGACGTCAGAAACACTGTCGATTTCAAACCGTGTTTTTGAGACTGTCTTTGGTTCACTGCAGTTTTAAGGATGTACACATGGTTTGTCTTAAAGATATAAACAACATTAAACCTTGATTTTTACCACAGGGGGACTTTAAACCCCTAATTTTCACAGGATTTATTAATGTTAGATATTTCTGCTTATGTAAATATAAATGAATATTGATTATTGGATGTAAATGATTATTGATTATCAACTCTTGCAAATGTTATTCATCTTTAGAGAAGCCTACTATAGATATCTTTGGTTGTTACATGGAGTGGTTTTTCATCTCATTTGTTGTCATGGTTTTATGTTGTCCTCCTTTGGTTGGTATAGTTTTTCATATTTCATTAACTGAAGTAATGTTCATAAAAAAAATTACTAAAATCATTTATCTTATTTTTTTACCTTTATAATACTCATACTGACAACCACCTTAAAGGGATAGTTCACACAAAAATGAAAATTCTGTCAGTAATTACTCACCCTCATGTTGTTCCAACCCCGTAAGACTTTTGTTCATCTTCTAAACACAAATGAAGATATTTTTGATGAAATCTGAGAGCTGGATCACTCCTCCATAGACTTCTTGGCAATTTCATTCTGCCGGTCCAGAAAAGTTAGTAAAGACATCATTAAATTAGTCCAAGTGACTACAGTGGCTCAACCTTAAGTTTATCAAGCAACAAGAATACTTTTTGTGCACAAAAATAACGACATTATTCAACTATAAATTTTCTTCTGTGTGGGCTTCTGATGTGAGTTCACGAGAGCGCCACCATGCATGCGCGAGAACTAGAAAGAAAGTTTCGCCATATAGAGTGAGGGAACTTACCGTTAACCAACTAACAGGTTTTAACCATAGCATTTTTACGTCTTTTCCCATTAAAATCATCTTCAAAATCAGAATTTTGTGACATTTTCAATGAAAATTCATTGATTTATTAGTGAGAGTGATGAGTAGCATCTGAAAAGTTGACCTTTCCAAGATGACGGACGTGTTTGGAACAGTCAAATGAAGTATCTACGTATAAATATCCATGGAGGAAACTAAGATGTATCAGTTATTTTGAGAAACACCCCATGTACAAGGGTCAAAATTCTCTTTGCATCACCTTTACACTCCCAAAATCCTATTGCATCCATGTAGCTTTGACGTGCTATTCTCAAACAATCAACTTTTGCCTGGAGGTTGTTTGTTTATGTGTGTTGTGTGTTGGGGAATTGGGGGTGTCGCAATATGAGCAAATGGGGAAATATGCTTTGAGTTTAGGTACGTGTTCTTGGGAGACACGTTGCCCAAGGCTCATCTTGACACATGGTTTATTGGCCGACACTTCCTTCAGTCTTTCCATAAATTGTTTACATGTGGCAGACTACATTAGCGAAGCCTCAGGCTTTGATGTTTAAGGCCCACTAACATCCACCTTAACACTCATCTAGATCTCCCTATTAGAACTTGTGAATGTTCATTGCACTACATGGAATAGATAACTGTAATTTAATATTTACGGTCTGGACATGGCTAAAGTAGTTTTTGGACCTGTTGTACCTGTTTAATTATGTGTTTTTTTTTCAGTTCTGCACTTAGAACTTGCTCTCAAAGATTTGTATCTCTTCTCTTTACTTTCTTGTCATCTAAAAAGCAGTGTGTGTTGTGTTGAACAGCTTTCACTTACAGCTAAATGAGCTTTAGTCAGCATTAGAGCACACACACACACTGTGGACAAATCAAGTGTTGACAAAACAAATGTCTTAATCGCCCTGTTCCCTTTTCCTTTCCACAGACCTTTGATAAAATCCTCATTGCAAACAGAGGCGAGATCGCCTGCAGGGTAAGCGAGTGCGTGTGTTCTTCACCAGGAAGGTTCTTTTCAGTGTGTTTATGGCAAAACATTACATTTGTCTTTAGGCCATTTTCATTTTTTATCAGGGTGAAGTTCTACATGTGTTGTTTACTTGAAGTTACATGAACTTCCAATGCAGTTTTATTATTATGAAATATAAACATATATATTTTTGTACTGTCAAATGTCTTAATTCTTTTGTTTTCCATTCATAGGTGATTAAAACTTGTAAGAAGATGGGCATCAAGACAGTGGCAGTTCACAGTGATGTTGACTCTAGTGCGGTGAGAAAAAGTAATATTTAAAAGTACCCTAAATATGGACACTAGCTTGTTTCCATCCACCTATTTTTATGCTCATTTTTGATTATCGCTTAAAAAATCACTGGATGGAAACGCCAAGATGCGCATAAATTCTAAATATGTGCACAAAAAAACTCATGTGCTCAATTGAGGCAGATCAACTTTTTATCCAATAAGAAGACATGCGCATAAACTACGATTGAAACACATTTACAGAATAAATCCTTCAATGCGCAAAAAAAACCTCACATGACTTTCTCAATAGAGGATGTGATTGGATAACTGGACTAACCAGTGGACTAATTTCATTGCACAGCAAATGTTGGTTTGATCATTCTGGAATGCCTGAGCCAAAGTCTGTCATTAAAATGATTTGGATTAATTCCCTCCCAGAAGCATCTCGCATGATTGCATTCCCAAACACCAGGCGTCAGAACACAAGGTAACCTGACAGCGGTAATTGCGTTTCGTCTGCGCGGTCTGAGACGCTGATGTAGGAAAAAGAGCCACAGTGGCTTCTCCGGTTGCAGCAACTTCCACTTTTAATACAGATATTTTGCACCAATTTCCCAGGAAGTGACGAATTTGTTCTGTTGAACACATGGATTGGAAACTGCGCTTCATTCACAAATGTTTTATATGATATTCCAATTTTGTGCAAAAGTTAAATTCGCAACTTTGGATGGAAACTTGGCTAAATACAGTGAAGCTTAAAAGTCTGACAATACATTTAAAATTTGAGATGCAAATTAAATTTTTGCTTAAAATCTAGATTCTAGACTCATTAATGTGTTTTATTGAAAGGGAAAAAGAAACACCATTATGTGATTTATGTAAAACATCATTGTCTATTAAGCATACTTTACAGGACTACCCTGCTTTTAATAGCACTATGCAAATTTTTTTTTCTTCCAGAATTCTTTAATCGGTATTTTAAAACATTCTCACTAGGAAGCGTTTCAGAATTTCTTTCTCAGGAGTTTATTTATTGTTTGTCATTTGATTAAAAACTATTCTCCTCTTGTAAATGACCTTTGGTTCTGGAATGGCATAAAAAATTAAAAGCATTAAAACCAACTTTTGAAATCAAAATAATTCAATGATTTTTAAAAAGATATCTGCATACATACCCTCTCATGTTGCTATAAACCTGACCACCTTTCCTCTGTGGAGCACAAAGTAAGTTATTTGGAAGAATGTTGGTAACCAAACAGTTGGTGACCATTGTGTTTTATTGTATGGACAAAATAAAAAACGCAGACATTTCTCAAAATATCTTTGGAAAGACATGAGTATGAAGAAATGATGACAGAATTTTTAATGTTTGAGTAGACTATCACTTTAATTTTTCAATTCCTTGCTCAAATTCTTATCCTGATGGCATCATTTAATTAAAATTCTTTGTATTAAATTAGAAAAAATGTCATTTTCACTTTTGGGGTCTCTTTTGGACTCTACTATATATATATTTTTTTTTATAACTTTCACATATAAAAGAAGAGATTACTAATGTAACTGCCCATATATACAGTAGAGGAAGACTGTGAAGCATTTGAATTGAATAAATAGGTTTGCTAAAGCAGGTTAGTCATCTGGAGGCAGTCTGCTACTAATATCTAAATTACCCCACTAGACTTTTACAAGCATTGCAAGATAAACCAAAGCTTTTGCTCCTCTCACCTTTATCTTTTCATGGAGTGTAATCCTCTGTTCCCATGATTGATAGCTGTCAGTTTTCTCCCCCTCCTATTCCATATGCATGAGAGTTTGATAGAGGCAGTGTTTTAAACTCTGCTCGGTTCCCCTGCTGTGTTCTGTGCTGGATTGGGGGAATGATGGGGGGGGGGGGGGGGTTCTGGAGAGGTGGGGATCTTTTGCATTTGATTTGCATCCTCCAAAGAGCATCGAAATGAAGATGTTTAAACAGAGCAGTGGGGGATAATCTGGACTCTGTATGGGGGAACAAATTGACATTAGAAGTCCATATACTGACCCCAGGATTGATGTTTGAATATTTTACAAACACGTTCCTAATTTCTTTATTTCAACCTTTATTAGACTTTTCATTCTTTCTAATGTTAACACCAAGAAAGATAAATGAATTGATTTAGTAATTTGGTCTTGATATTAAAGTGTTTCATTAAAAGTAAAGGAACCCACAGGCTATCTCACATCCTCTCTGGTTAACGGGCTAGGTGCTGACAGAAAAAGAAGTTTATTGGGCTCCTGAAACAAATGGTGGGAAGCCGTCAAGTTTGGCGCTGCTTTAAAAGACTCAGACAGAATACCCATTAAACTCACTGGCATTGAAAACATGTCTAGAGATTTGTCTGTCCAAGACCGTTTTTTGGTAGTTTTTGTTTCATTTTAATTTAAGATCAATTTAGTAAACAAAAAGAATAATAACGTGCAATGAAATGATCAATTATTCAGTTAGCCATAAGATGATGAATGTCAGGGTTTGCAGTTAGAGTGTGCTGCTTCAGTCTTTTGGGCTCATTATAGTATCTTGCATCTCTGCTAGATCTTTGAGCGAGCTCCTCCACCTCTGTTTGCGTCACCCTCGTTAAATGTGAGGAAAAACAACTTTGCGTCTCCCTTTTTACACATGTGTGGAGAACATTAGCAGAGAAGCAGCAGTTGGCTAGCGTGCCTTTTCCAAACCTCCCCTGTTGATGCAGTTGTCAATATTAATGCTTCCCCATTGTGAGGTCTGTCACTCAGTCAGCTCACTGTCACAGTTGCTTCACACCGTGTGTGACGACATCTTGGCCACACAAACAATCTGTTTGTGCTTTCTGTGGGATGAACTCACTGGCATTAACAGCAATGCAAATTAGTGTTTAAAATGCTGAGTATTGGCTACAAAATCTGGGTATGACAAAAACAACTAATCAAACATCAGACTATGCAAAATCTGGTAAAAACACTCTGGTACTTCTCACACATTACAAAAAACCCCATGAGAGCATATGATTTTTAAAACTGTCTATAAACTGAATATTATAAACAGAATTGTAATGTTTTGTTTGTTTTTACATTTCAGCAATTTTACATTTAGCATTTTAACACAAATGGAAAAGCACTTATTTTTTTGCTATCCTGAATCTCAAACAGCAGAGCAAGGCACTAGCAACGACAAGATTGTAGATTCGTTTTCCAGCAAACTGAACATGCATGAACTGATTAAAATGTACACCTTCGGCAAACATTGTAATTTTGTACAAACATTCCACAATTTTGCATGCACATTTCACAACACATGAGACTGCCAACACTTTGCAGGCATGTTCATGGGCCTTAATGATGGAAAAAGTGAGAGAATTTCAAGAACAAGCATAGGTTACTAGTATTTCCAACAACTCAAAAACCGAAATGGGTTAAATTGACCTGCTTCATATTATGTGACTTTGCCGATTTTCCTGTGTGTTTTTTTTTCTTTTAGGTTCATGTGAAGATGGCTGACGAGGCTGTGTGTGTCGGTCCTGCCCCTACCAGCAAAAGTTACCTGAACATGGATGCTATCATGAATGCCGTCAAGCAGACTGGAGCTCAAGCTGTGAGTGTGTGTGTGTGTGTGTGTGTGTGAGGTAAAACACAGGGGACTTTAGCACAGTTGGAGCCTAATCCGTGTTGGTTTAAACAAGGTCATATATTATTAACATGGTGAACTGGTCAATGCTATTATCTATAAACATAACTGAATGATGCGATGGAGCTGTGAAATGTCACCTGTATAACACACATACTTTGGATGCGTAAATCATTTTCTAAAAGTTGTCTCTCTCTTTTGTAGGTTCACCCTGGCTATGGATTCTTGTCTGAAAATAAGGAGTTTGCCAGGAGACTTGTGAGTCTGCCTTTTTCCTGAAAAAAAGTGTTTAGTTAAAGAAAAGAGAAATGGATAGTTGAATATTTAAATGACTTTGTGTTGGAGTTGGGGGCAGAGAAGCCCCTCACTTATTGTTCTACGTCAGCCAGTGTCCCTCCCACACACACACACACAGTTTTTGTAATTAACAGCTCGGACCCCCCAGTAGTAATTTAATTAAAGGTGTGAGTTCTGAGGTGAGAAGATTATTTGCAACCCAAATAAAGGCAGAAAGGCCAAAAGGGTCATTTGATAAAGAGATTCAGTACCACATTCAGTTCCAGTTTCATTATTGCATTAAGGCCATTGCTCTGTTTCTTAGAATGTAGCCAGTGCTGATTGTTAAAAATGAGTGTACTTGCATTACTGTTCAAAAGTTTGGGGTTCAGTAAGTGTTTTCTAAGTTTTTTTTTTTGTTTTTTAAAGACTCTTATACTCTCCATGGCTGTATTTATTAAATTAAAAATACAGTAAAACACTACTCTTCTGAAATATTACGATTCAAAGTAACTTTTTCTATTTAAATATATTTTCAAATGTGTTGTCAAAAGCTGAATTTTCAGCATCATTACTTTTCAGCATACACTAGTCTTCAGTGTCACATGATCCTTCAGAAATCATTCTAATATTCTGATTTGGTGCTCAAGAAACATTTTTTTATTATTATAATACGTTACGTTGACATCATGTGCTGCTTAATATTTTTGTGTAAACAGCGGCATATTTGAAATGAACATTTTAACAATGTGAAAGTCTTTACAGTCCGTTTTAAGTTTTTTAACGCATCCTTTCTGAATAAAAGTATTTATTTCTTTTTAAAAAAAACCTTACCGACCACAAACTTTTGAACGGTAGTGGAGGTGGTTGATGTTCAAAATCCTAAAGGAATTATTAAGCCATGTGACTTACAAAATGTTTATGGATATCCTGATCATTTTTCCCATGCAAAACAATTGAATGGAGACTGGAGCTTCAAAAAAGGACACAAAAAGCACCATAAAATTGGTCCACATGACTTGTGAGCTTTTTAACAATGTGTTGAATTCAGCTTAGTTTTGCGATATTCTTCCCCTCCAGAGAGCTGTTAAAGGATAAATTCTCTGAATATATCAGTAATATATGTAAATGAACAATGTGAATTTTTCATATTCAAGATTAAATCATTCAGATTGGGTTTTGTGAACCAAATCAAAACTTTCCTCATGAACTCTTAAGGTGATGATACACAGGGCAACTCTTTGAGCAATGTTGCTGGGCAGTCTTGCCGAGCGATTGTTGCTTGGGCACTTTCCCATTGAAAATGGGCAATACGTTTCTGTCTGGATAATTTAGATCGGTTGTGGGCCCTGTGTCTCAACTGGTTGCTCGTTGATGACAACATTGCCCAGTAACATTGCTCAAAAAGTTGCCCTGTGTATCATCACCTTTAGCTTAGATGGATGATGAGATTTTTAGTGAATAATACATTTCAGACTGTTAGACTTTATGCAAAGCCTTTTTTAAGACTTTTATATATAAGACACAAGCCAAATGGGGTAATTTTATGGGTTTTTTTTTTTTGCATTGTTTTTGAAGTTTGAAAGCTCCAGCCCCCCTTTTTTTTTGGTAATAGCATGAAAAAGAACGAATATGTTATTCAAGAAAGATTTCTTTTGCATTCAACGAAAGTAAATTTAAAGAAAAATACAATTTGAAACAACATTGCGGTAAGTTAAGGTTGAATAGAATATAATTTTTGGGTGAACTATCCCTTTAACCCCTGTGTCCCAAAATAATTGAGCCAAGCGCTTCGCATGTGCCAACCTCCAACTGTGCCTCAGTGTTGCCATGGCAACTAAACTCAGAAGCTACCATCTTTTTTTAACCCTTCAATCGATTACGACTAAATAAGGACATGCTTCGTGTCATGGCAGGCCTCAAACACACTCAGAGAGTTCGCATGGGGCCGTCACTCTCTCTTTTTTTATCTAGATATTTTTGCTTTATTTTTTTTTTAGGATTCCAGATTTCTTCTGCCAGATTTCTTCTTTTTGACGAGTTTGCTGCATTGTAGAACAGAGAAAAGCGGAACAGACAGAATTTGAGAATAGAGATGAGGGAAGATGACACGCCTCTCTGTTTCTCTAACGTTACTTGCCTTCTGTTTCTTTTTTTTGTCCATAATAGTCAGTCCTGGTTATTTATTGTATCTGGTGCGTGTATCATCTGTGTTCTGTGTCTCTTACTCTCTTCTGCAGTGTAGTTTAAAACGCGAGTCTCTCCTGGCAGAGTTTCCGGCAGCTGTGTTGACGTGCTTGCAAGATCTCCTTTGATATAAATCACATTCAGGCAGGAGGGAAACACACACCGGGCGTCGTCACAGCAACGGCGGGCTCACGTTGATAGGTTGCCTAGAAGTAGTTGTAGATAAAAATTTTAGCTAAAAATCTTAAATAAATGAGCTTTTCTGGTGCAGTTTTAAGGGCTTTCGGCAGAACATCCTACTGTTAATCAACAGAGGCTGTTAAAAATTCATCAGCATGTCAAAATAAGTGTTAAATATTAAGCAGTAAGAGACCCAAATCAGCTCAGCTAAACCCAGATTTGTTTCATGTCTCTTCGAGGTTGTCGACAGCATTGGTGAAGAGGACACCTTTCAATTTGACTGTTATCCTGCAGTGAATAAATCATAAACCACTGGTTTTTAAATCTACAATGGGGGAAATCTGCCTAGCAACACAGAATGAATAGAAGCAGTTTTCTTTGAGGAATTCCTCTGTTTTGGGTTGTATCTCAGTCATTAGCAGGCAAGCAGAAATCATACAAATTCGAATGCATATACTCTACAAATCTACATTTCCCAGCCCGTATCCATTAATTGTGTGATGTTATTTCAAAAAAGTTCAAATGTGTCATTTCTGCGTCACTAGCAGCACCAAATGGAACTGACCCATGGGCTGGAATGAATCGGGACATTGCAAAACATTTTATCTGCTATTTTTATTTAAAGAACTTGTTAAATTATGCAGTTTTGAGGGAAATACTTTGCACAGTCAACCAAAGAGAAAGGAGAGAGGCTGCATCTGAATATTTGTACTTCCCTAATTTTTGTTAGGTGAAAAACAGTATGTGAAAAGAGCTGTATGTCCAAGTTCACAGTATTTGTAAATCAGTAGGCAAAAAGTACTTGGATGACCTGCTACTTCTGGCAAGATTCTGAGGTGTGGATCCAGTGAGGCCACGGCAGAGGATTTTTGGTATGGCAACTGACACTGTGGGTCACATGACAGTGACAACATGGCGCATGTCCAAATTTCTTTCATACTATATAGAACGTCATGAAGTACCTACTCTGAGATTTCAGATGCAGCTTGTGATGGTCTATTGTGATTTGAATAAAGGAATACCTCTGGTCACTCTCATTTCCTTGCCAATAGTTTCTGCAAAATTCAGTTTAAAACTATTCAAACAAACAAGATTTTAATTGAATTGCATAAAAGAGCAAAATGTTTCAGAATCAATTGCAACCATTAAAAAAAACAACAACAACTTTACTGCCTGTAACAGCATTGTCTTAAACAATGTTGTGAGTCTGGAATACCTTTTTGACTTGATTAATGGCAGGCGTTAGCGAAGTATTCAACTTCAGTCTGAAAAAGTTGAACCGTTTGAAACAGTGTTGTGGTCCTGTGTGGTGCTGTTGGTGATGCAGAAATTACACACTTAACCTTCAAATAGACAAAAAACACAATTTTATTTAAATTGATTGCTAATAATAGTACTTTAATCTCTGGTTAACCTGTTTTACCATGACTAATTACATTTTCCCCTAGAAAATCTGTGCAGAAAGCAGTCTGATTGTGTGTGAGCTTACAAATGAGATAGGAGTGTCATAGTAATGCATCACTTACAGAAAATAGTAAATGCGATGATTCACAGACTTACAGAAAGTGGTAAAAGCATAAGCACTTTCATTTAAACCATATGTTTGCCTCATGTTATATATTAAGCTATTAGAAGTTTTTTGTTTTAATCTTGTATTTTCCCGATATTTTCTTCCAGCTTGCCCTATGTACTTAATTGCTTTGGATAAAAGAGTTTTGCTATATGAATAAATGTAAATAATTTGTTTCATTAGCAATCCCTCAACCACATCTGTACCTGTTCAGTTCTCTCTACCTTTCCATCCCCCAATCACTCTTTTACATTTCCCTATACGCATGCGCACACACAGATGAGTGGGCCATCCATTGCCTTCTGTGTGTGTGTGGAAATGAAGATGTCATTACATTAGCAGTTGAATAGTGATACCCCCCACATGAATAAGAGGTGAATGAGCCCCCCATCCTGAATAGCTGCCCCCTCTGCCCGACTGTTAGTACAGTTTTACGCAGCGCAAACGATTGGCCAGAGCCCCTGGGCATGCGCAGCTTCAGCCTAGAGAGCTCTGTTAGGATTACCTCTACAGCCTCTTTAGCATCTTAAAAGAGAAGCGCTTTTCAATGGCAGAGTTTGAGTGGAGTGTGTGCGTGTGTGTGTTTTCATGCCTTTTCACTCTTTGGATGTTGTCCTGAACAAGATGTTTTCATTATCCTGGTGTTCTCTTGCTCACGTGCGCAGCTGTACACAAGTTCTCGACACTTCTAGTGGCTCACACTCTTTTTACTGTTGTTGTAGTGGGTTGCTGGTTGTTTAGCCATTTAAATGTACCACATGCACAAATACACATGAGGGAAGTGTAAAAATGAACAGAAGGAGGAGAGAGAGAGAGAGTGACAGCTGAATGGGCCCAACCGTTTTATTGGATTTAATTTTCCAGAGCCTGACAGAGACACAGACAAGGATTTGAGTGAAAGGTCTCTAGCATGACGGGGCCGCTGTAATTTGTAGTGCATATCAAAAATAAACAGTGATATTGTGTCCCATTTATGTATTTTTTTAATTTCATGTCCCCTGTTTGGGTGGGTTTTTTTTGTTGTTGTTTTGTTTTCTAGTTTTTTTGCCTTGTAGTTTTTTGTTTTTTTGTTTTTTGCTTTCTAGATTTTTTTTCTTTTTATTTCATGTCCCCTGTTTTGTCTTGTTTTGTTTTTTGCTTTGTAGTTTATTTCATTTAATTTCCTATTTTATTATCTATTTCATTTTTTTACATTGAAATTGTGAATCATTTATGTATTTTTTCATTTCATGTCACCTGTTCTAGTTTTTATTTCATTTTAAAGCACAATTGTTTTCAGTACTTTTTTAAAACTTAATTTGTTTAAAATAGTTAATTACTTCAAGGTTTCAATCAAGTTGTTTGTGCACGTGAACTTCAGATTCAGTGAAAAATAAACTTCCATATGGCTTTTCTCTACTTTATAGTTTTAGTGATTTGTAATGGACTTCAGTTGATTACAGAAGTTAAATTTGTTGACACCTTAGTTTGTTTTTTTCCCAAGCACTTGTCAAGAACAAACAGATCACTTTTTTTTGCCTCATTTAGATTTATCCTTTATCTCATGACACCATGGGTCCAGTTGGAGCTGAAAGAGTCATGGGGTCAAATCCCTCTTTTAATTACAGAGCTCCGTGGCTTCTGCGCGCCTCAGGCATACTATCTGTAGTATATTAGCCAGGAAGCAATAGCCTCCCGATTCTCGAGACTAACAAAGGAAAGAACAGATCTCCATTTTCCCGTTCTTTTTTCTGGCTTCGTTATTTAGATGTATGTTTCTGCGGGCATTACCCGAAGCTACCTTTCTTTACTTCACCAGAGTTGATGCCCTGGGCTGGGGCCTGTTTTTGTGAAGGGATTTGGTTCCCCTGGCAACAAAAGTATGGTAGCTTACCTCTTTTGAGGTCGAGAGATTTAGATATTCAAGATGTCAATATGCTGTGCGTGACCAGTGCTCGTAGTAACTGTGTTATATAGTTTACTATTACTACTGCTTCAAGTATGTTTACCTGAGTTTACATGTAGGCCTATCTGTCAATAAAAATAATAATTTCATAAAGAAATGTCACAGTTTCTATTTGTTTACAAAATTAATTTCAAGTATATAATCATAAATCTTTCTATATATGCTGCTGTTTGGGGTATTATACGTTTTTGAAAGAAGTCTCTAATGCCTCTCTAAAAGTTGTATCTTTGTTGAAATGGTAATACAATTTTTTGGATTCTTAGGATAAAGTAGAAATCATTTGTAACATTTTAAATGTCTTTGGTGTCACTTTTGGTGAGTTTAATGCATCCTGGCTTAAAAACAAACAAAAAAGAATTATCTTAATGAAAAAAATATCTTACGACCCCGAAGTCTAGTGTAAGTTCTTCTAGATCATGAGAGATATACATCAGTCATGTGTGTCCAAACTTTTGACTGATTCTGTGAAATGTTAAAAAGTGGAATCTGGTGTCACCTGATGCTCAGTGGTGTATTATAACCAGAAAAGTACATCTGGATCACATAATGTGCAGGTGTGTTGAGGTTTGATGTAGGAGTAAAAACAGGGTGCGTGTGTTATGATGTAGGATCTGATTATCTCGGAGTCATGCGAGCCGTGCAGTGAGACGTGACATTTTCTGATTGTTGCCTTAATGCATTTGATGCCTATGGTCTTGATTTGTAAGTAAGATCTCCTTGGAATAAATAACTTAGATGACATAAAATGTGCCTTATTATAAATTCTTTCTCTACAGGCGGCCGAGGGGGTGACCTTCATTGGTCCTGACACGCATGCCATCCAGGCCATGGGGGATAAGATCGAGAGCAAACTCATCGCCAAAGCTGCCAAAGTCAACACCATCCCAGGCTTTGATGGAGTAGTCAAGGTCAGATATTATTTATTTGTTTTTATGTTTGTCCTCTCAGTCTTTTCCCAAGAATTCCTCTCATCGCACATGCATGTGCTGCTTATCTGATAAAAACGTCTTGCAAATATATGTGTAATGAAATGTTCAGCCCAGCACAGATGGGTGGTATATCGGAATTACAAAAACTTTTCTAGTGGAGCTAAACAAAGAATCTTGCTGAAATAGAGTATGCTATATGTGTTGCAGACAACAATATACATATGCTATATAGTTCATAATATAGATTGTATTTGTAATACAGTACATAGACTGCCATTCAAGCTCTGCATTTATTTGATCAAAAATACTTAACTTGAAATATATTATATTATTTTATTATGATTTTAAAATGTAAATTTTAATTAATTTGTCATTTAATGATGTCATCTACATACTGACTGGTTCTTGATATTTTGATAGTATGTTTGTTTTTTATGATATGCAGTGATTTCAGGTATGACTTAAGAAAGCTTGTTCAGACACATTTTACTAGGACTTTTCACAATTGCTCATTCATCCAAAAAAGTAGTTGACTCGTCGGCGGGTTGGTGTTTAACATATGTAAAACGACTCTTGGCATATAGCATCAGCAGTTTGTGCTGCCCTTGTCCATTGGCACATCACAATGGGATGCATTTTGTGGACAGAGGAGCTTTCCTCCTCCTGTCGCCATGTATTGAACAAGCGCAACTGCAGTCATGCGAGCCGCGACTAGTCAGAACAGACCCAAAGCGTCGACTAGTGGCAGAAATAATCTAATAGTCAGTGCAACTCCTGTCATTTATTGTAGCTTCTGTTATGAACCGCATCTTTTGATCATTTTCACGCTGCACAGGAGTTAAAGTCTAACAGAAAAACTTTGTAAAGCAGAGACGATTGTTGTTGAAAGTACACACTGTGATATTCATCACCTAACAAATTCTCCTATAGACCTCGTTTTGTGTTTCGTTCCATTAAGTTGTCATATATACACTATAATTTAAGTTTAAATAATAAGTTTGAGGTCAGCATCATTTTTTTTAAATGAAATTAATACTTTTATTCAGTAAGGATGCATTAAATTGATCAAAAGTGATAGTAAAGACAAGATTTCTATTAAAAAAAATGTGCTTTTGAACTTGCTGTTCATCAAATAATCCTGAAAAGAATGTATCACGGTTTGTCAACATGGGTGATAATAAGAAATGTTACTTCAGAACAAAATCAGCATATTAATTGATTTCTGAAGGATCATGTGACACTGAAGCCTGGAGTAATGATGCTGAAAAATCATCCAGCCATCACAGTACATTACATTACGTTTTAAACGTATTTTCAATTTATTTCACAATATTACTCTTTTACTGTGTTTTTGATCAAATAAATGCACCCATGGTGAACATAAGAGACTTATTTCAAAATCAGTAAAACTGACCCCAAACTTTTGAACAGTAGTGCTTATATTTTTATATGCCACTTGTTCTGTTGCAAAGCATACAACAAAGCTCTTAACCACAATAAAGCTACATATCAGTCCTCCGAAATGTCTTTAAACTCTTTCTCCTGCCTCTATTCCAATGTCCCCTCCCCCACTCATCCCCTCCTCCTGCATGCTGTTTAAATGGCCTTTAATGGCCGTGTGGTGGCCGTTTTGACACTTCCTGAGCTGATAGGGCTCTATAAAGCAAAGATGTGCCGCATGACACTCTGATTGTATGGGCATTACCATCTGTGAACACCTCCTCAACGACCCTGATAACATCAGCACACTGATCACAGTCTGACTCTCACACACACGCAAAAATCTCCCCTTTAGTCCCTTCTGCTGGATTTCTCACCTTAGCTTAACTTCATTTAATGCTAGTGTAGAACTCAGCTGCTAATGTATTTTGATGTCTGGTGAGAAATAGATTTAAATAGTTGTTTCACTATTTCAATAATTGTTTGTAAACAATTATTTTGTCGCCATTTTCAGCCCTCAGAGATTCGCAGTAGCATAATTGCAACAATTGTTTAAAGCAATTAAATATGACCTCTTTGTTACTAAACACAGCAGCTTGCAGTCTGAAAGGAATCACAGTAGCATTTTTGGCAGGAAAATATTTGCAATTTGATTCTCTCAGCACAACATTGCCCACTGACTCAGTTGTTGACTTTTTCAGATCAATTTGGTAGTCTTCCAAGTATTTGACCAATATTTTTTTTTCCCCTTTTTTATTTTTTTTTAAATGGGAACATATTAGAAATATAAAAATTAGTTTCAGAAATGTAATAGTGGGCCTTAATTGTAATTTTTGTGTGTGTGTTATTTATACAACAAAACAAATTAGGCAAATTAGAGATAAACTGTTCTAAATGAATTGGCTTAAAACCTAGTGAAACATTTTCTACATAAAGGCCAGTATTTATAGTTCAAGTGAAATCGAAGAGTGAACTGGCATGACGTCATTTCGAACAAAATCAGGCCAAAATGAAGTTTGTTTTGTGTTTGTTTTGGGAGTTCGAAACGGCTTGGCTGTGTCTGAAATCGCCCCATACCCTCATTCACTATTCCCTACATTAGTCCACTAGTTCACTTGAGGGAATGTAAACGAGTGAGTGAATTCGGACACTGAGCGCTCCGGAAGGGCTGCCGCTTTTGCATAGTTTGTGCCTTTGCGGGTTAATTATTATTTGAAACTCAGCAAACTGGCAGCTGCAGTTGTAATGAAAACATTTATCTTGAACTCTGTCATGGAAACTAGCATGTATAAACCTTAATTAAATCATAATCAATTAAAAAGGAATGCATACCTGTATGATATTACGCTGTAACTATATTGGATCAGCGGTTTGGAAAATGAATGGAGCATTCACCTGCGGGCGCCATCTTCTGGTCAGACGCGGGAATTCATACACACTGTGCATTATGGATATTCTTTAGCCATTGAGCGTATCAGTTATACACTCGTTATTGCTGTGTATTGTGGGATTGAATGAGTGCACTCAATAATGTCCACTATGGTTTCGAACACCTCTACAAATGTCTGTGCCCTGTTTAAGGGTAAAGTGGCGATTTCGGACACGGCCTTTGCCAAAGCAAACTTTCCAGAAAAGTTTGCTCTGGCTGGTGAACTACCATTGGTCTTTTGCGATGTAATTTTTATGTAATAGGTGGATGTGCTCTGAAGCTCCGCCTTCTTTGTGGAAATCTTCTCCGGTTCATTTCTTCTGTTCAGTCCCTCGAGGTCCTACTGGAGAGTCGCTTTATTGTAGAAAATGTTATTGAAATTCTAATTGAAAGAGACATTGGCACTGTTTTTCATGTTTAATACTGTTGATCTGCTTGCTTTTAAACAATCTATTTTATGAAGTGGTATTTACATAAATGTGACGACTTTACCGGAGCGCCGAATTGCAGAGCTTGTGCAAACATCCACATTGCTATGATCAGATGCTTTCTTATCTACTGTTTTCTCATCGCTGTCATTTTTGTTGTGTGTTTATATTAAAAGAAAAGCGCGAAGCAGCGTAGACGGCATCAGGATGTTTGCTAACAGTTTACCGCTACTCGTGTATTTCAAACTTGGAAAAAAAAACTTGGGCGTGAGCATATCGGAGCCATAAGAGTTTCTTCAAGTCACTTCAGTCACTGATGTCTCAGGCAATTATTTATAATTAATTTTAATAATATTTTATTTTATATTTTATTTTCGTCACATGATTAAACATTTAAGATCACATTTAATAATAAACTCTTATAATAAATAATAATAAATCTTGAAACTTAAAATCCATCATAAAAGTATTAATTTTTCCCCCAAATATTATAACTGAATTTTACACAAACTATTACTGCCCTTCAGTTGTGGAATCATTTCCACCACTACCAACAATTCTGCCCTTAAAATAGTTTCAAAGGTTAGTGTACTCGGTAAGTTTCAGCAAAGATGTGAGGGTAAATTTCACTTGTGAATAGCATAGTTTTATTGCATTTCAAATAAAGCTGCTATTTTGTCATTATGCAATAAGTACGATAATATTTCATTGTATTTCAGATGCTATGAAATTATCCTTAAAAAAAAATCAAACACCCTCATTTACGCCACTTTAATATATACCACAATGCATTATTCAATTAATAAATTGACATTTTATAGAAATCTTCTTGTCCTTTGACATGTGTGTCCTCATTGTTAGTATACAATTAAACTAGACATACTGTGAAAAATATAATAGTGGCTTTAGAAAATGAACTTGGGTCCAAAAGTTCCTATAGCTGAAACATGCATCAGTCCTTTGGTTTCTTATGGTTAAAACCCTTTGACATAATTATCGTAAATATGACTTCTTAATCAGGTGATTTTGGGGAAAATCTGATCATTTGCCCTTAAATTACAATAACTGTCTAGGTAGTAAAAACAATTATGCTATGTAGCTCCCTCTGCTGGACTAGAAGAGGGAACTGAATTATCTTACCTGCTGCAGCCCACATCACACAAACAAGATACACATGAACTAAAGTTATGTTTATTTTTTATTCAAGGATGCAGAAGAGGCTGTGAGAATTGCTGGAGAAATTGGTAAGTGTGATTATAATGTAGACATTTTGTCGTAGTTTGCATCTATTAAGAATAAGGTCGTGTAGTAAATAAAGCCAAGTCAGAATTTGTGTCCATCTCTTGCAGGTTACCCTGTTATGATCAAAGCGTCTGCTGGCGGAGGTGGGAAAGGGATGAGGATCTCCTGGAATGATGAGGAAACCAGGTGAGACGTGAGGAAACGTGATTCAGGGACATTTTTAATACTAAAGGATCACAGACATCTGACACTAGACCTTTGTGGAAGTTTTCTTTGGAGAGAGTCGGCCTAAGGTTCTTTTCAAGCTTTAATAAGCTTTATGAAATTAATTCGTTAATTAAATTAATTAGTTTTTCGGTCAGCGCTACAGGGAATTGTACAGTTTTACAGCTTAAGTGACAAGGCTCTTATATTATCATGTTTCATTTTGTAATCCATATTACATATTACCATTTACAAATCAACCCCTTAGATCTCTCTCTCTCTCTCTCTTTCTTTCTTTCTCTCTCTCTCTCTCTCTCTCTCTCTCTCCCTCTCTCCCTCTCTATATATATATATCTATATCTATATCTATATCTATATCTATCTGTCTGCCTCCTTCCCGTCCTGCTTATCCTTTTTTTTTTGTTCTTGGGAATATTAATAAGAGAGAGAGAGAGAGAGAGAGAGAGAGAGAGAGAGAGAGAGAGAGAATCTAAGGGGTTGATTTGTAACAGTTACAACAGCTACTTGAACCGATCTAGTAGTTCACAGTCAGTCATTCTTCTTTCATTTGTATATAAGCAGACATGAATGGGACGTCCAAAGTTAATAATAAAAACACTATTCTAACTAGGGCTGCACGATGTGTCGTTTAAACATCGATATCGCGATGTGCGAATCCACGATAGTCACATCGCAGGATGTGCGATGTAGGCTGTCGTAGTTAATCCGTGATTCATTAACCTTACGGGCCAGCTGCTCCCCGGCCTTTTTAACACATATGATTCGCGGATTAATTGCACATCTTAACCATCATAGAGTGAAAGTTTATCATTTGCATGCGTTTTTAAGTCCTGTTAGTTTAACAGGGCGCATTTAAGAACGAGCAGAGCGAGAGCGAGAGAGCCCCGGCCGCGTGCGCGCTCACCTTCACCGTCTTCAAACAACACGAGCGCTGTCTTGCTCTCTCTCTCTCCCTCGCGAGTCGCGCATATTAATCAAAATCAATTGACACGATGGAGTCGAACAAAAAAAAACTATCCAGTGATGAAATGTTTTCTGTGTTGACAAATATTGTGCGATATCCTAAACTGCCGAGGTAATTACACAACGCGTGCCGTAGACTCGCCTACATGTCCGATTCGCGAACTAATGATTCCTTTGAACCCGAACCGATTCAATTTAATGAATGGTTTTTAAACAACTGACCTGTCCAACACTGAACTCACGAGACGTCTGAATTGGTGTATATAAAAAAAAATTAAAAATTGGTAACACCTTACAATAATGTTCTATTTATTAAACTATTTAACTACATTAGTTAACATTTACTATTAGTAAACTGCACTTCTACAACATTGTTAATTTCAACATTTAGGCTATAGCCTTATTGAAATCAAAAGTTGTACAGTATGTGTTAACAGTAATGCACTGTGAAGTAAAATTACCAAACAATAACAGCTGTATTTTTTATAAACTAAGATAAACAAAGATGAATAAATACAGTAACAAAAGTATTGCTCATGGTAAGTTCATGTTAGTTATTAGATACATTAACTAATGTTAACAATTCAAACCATATCCTAAAGTTACAAACAAATCATTTAATTTATATAATACTCTGTTTAAATCATTTAAAATGAGAATGCAAGTGTGTTTAATACCCCATATTTGTTTGTAAGAAAAAAATAGATTAGATTTCATTTCATATCGCAATATATATCGTAGAAAAATAAAATATCGCAATGTCATTTTTTCCTAATATCGTGCAGCCCTAATTCTAACTCTAAACAAAAGTTATTAACAAACAAGTAGTTGATGTACAGTGAAATGTGAAAATAAGAACATGTGGATCAAAGTATGTTAAAGTTTTTTTAGGTTTATGAATTAAAATGGTTGATTATGTTATTAGAATGCAATGTAGTTTTATGAAGCTTTATGTTTTGTTTCAGGGAAGGCTTTCGTTTCTCCTCTCAGGAGGCAGCATCTAGTTTTGGAGATGATCGTCTGTTGATTGAGAAGTTCATAGATAACCCCAGACATATTGAGATTCAGGTATTTACTGGATAAGACCACCTTGCTTGTGGATGCGAACAATTAGTCATTCTTTTATAATGTAAGCATAATAGTATTGTCATCAACATGTATGCAGTGAGCCAAAAATGGTCCTTTAGTCCTTTCCTTTAGTTCCTTTAATACACAACCAACTTTTGCATAGATTCCAGCTAGATAACAATCTGGGCATTCTTTCAGTCAGTTTAATGAGTTTTTCAATTGTCTTCAATGAGTTCCTATATACAGTACCATTGAAAAGTTAGGGCTGCTAAGACACTTTTTTGAAAAGTCTCTTATGCTCACCAAGGCTGCATTTATCGATCAAACATACAGTAACAACCGTAACATTGTGAAATATTATTATAATTTAAAAATGTTCCTGTAATCAAAGCTGAATTTTCATCATCATAACTCCAGTCTTCAGTGTCACATTATCCTTCAGAAATCTCTCTAATATGCTGATTTTGTGCTCAAGTAACATTTCTTATTAATACCAATGTTGAAAGCAGTTGTGCTATTTAATATTTTTTTGTGGAAATTAGAAATGATGAAAAGGAAGAAAAACAGTTAAATGGGCACTACCTATATTAGGATTAAAGGGATAGTTCACCCAAAAATGAAAATTCTGTCAGTAATTACTCACCCTCATGTTGTTCCAACCCCGTAAGACCTTCGTTCATCTTCGGAACACAAATTAAGATATTTTTGATTAAATCTGAGAGTTGTCTAACTCCTCCATAGGCTTCTAAGGGACTGAAACTTGCTGGCCCAGAAAATGTATTAAAGAGATCGTTAATATAGTCCAAGTGACTCCAGTGGCTCAATCTTAAGTTTATAAAGCGACGAGAATACTTTTTGTGCGCAAAAACAAACAAAAATAACGACTTTATTCCACTTTTCATTTCCTTCTCTCTGGACCTCGGGTCTTTTCACGTAGTGTTTAAGCGTAGCGCGTCTGTGTTGTACGTTGTTCTCGTCGCTTTATAAACTTAAGATTGAGCCACTGGAGTCACTTGGACTATATTAACGATCTCTTTAATACATTTTCTGGGCCAGCAAGTTTCAGTCCCTTAGAAGCCTATGGAGGAGTTAGACAACTCTCAGATTTAATCAAAAATATCTTAATTTGTGTTCCGAAGATGAACGAAGGTCTTACGGGGTTGGAACAACATGAGGGTGAGTAATTACTGACAGAATTTTAATTTTTGGGTGAACTATCCCTTTAAGATACCCCTTACCAATTCATTCAATCATTCATTTATTAATTCATTCAACGGTACATTCATTCATTCATTCATTCATTCAACTGATCATACATTCATTCAATAATTCATTAATTCAACAGTTCATGCATTCATTCAACAATTCATTCAATAGTTAATTCAACCATTCATTCATTCATTCATTCATACAAGTTCATTAATTTATTCATTCAACAGTTAATTCATTCAAACATTCATTAATGTATTCAACAATTCATTCAACAGTTAATTCAATCAATCATTCATTCATTCATACATACAACAGTTTGTTCGTTCATTCATTTGTTCATTCATTCATTCATTCATTCATTCATTCATTCATTCATTCATTCATTCATTCATTCATTCATTTAACAGTTAATTCATTCAACAGTTCAATCAATCAATCAACAATTCATTCATTCATTCATTCATTCATTCATTCATTCATTCATTCGCCAACCAAAACTAAACTGATGAAATATAATGGTTATTACCCAAAAATGTGGAATAGAATACGAGAGGTTACCTTTTTGCTTGTAGGAGGTTATTTTTATTTGATGTAGTTGTTAAGGATCGGGGCTAGTAACCAGCAGGTTGTTGGCTCTACTCCCAGGAAAAGTGAGCCTTGAGTCGTCATCATTGTACCGCTTAATTACCACTTAACCTCAGGTTGCACATTCCTTCTCTGCTGATGGAAAATAAAAATTCAACATTCTATAACATTCCTGTAGTTTAAACCATAGAGCATGGCGCTATCAATGCCAATGCTAATCGATTCCTTGAGAATGCATGAATGGATAAATGTATACCTTGATTGCAAAGTAAGTCACTTTAGATAAAAGCAACTGCCAAATGCATACCAGTAAATGGGATTCAGTTCTAGATTCTAAAGCTAGATGCATGACAAAGGACAGTACACAGTGTGGATATTTGTGCTAATGGCTTCCATTCTGTTTTCTGCAGGTGTTGGCGGACAAACATGGCAATGCACTGTGGCTGAACGAGAGAGAGTGCTCCATCCAGAGAAGAAACCAGAAAGTGGTGGAGGAGGCACCCAGGTTTGTTTAATTTTGTTTTGTATTTATTTATTTTATAAATCTAAAGTCGACCTGAGAGTTGTTAATATATGGCACCAAAGTCTCGATGCGAAGTGTGAGGCTCTCACCCCTGAAGAAGGGGAAAAAATAAATAAAAACATTTAAATTAAATAAAAAATATTACATAAAATCTTGAATTAAATGTGTGGACAGCAAGCATCTCATTTACATTGCTATAAGTTTGTGTGTCTGTTTAGCACCTTTCTGGACCCTGACACTCGAAGAGCGATGGGAGAGCAGGCCGTGTCTCTGGCTAAAGCAGTGAAATACTCATCAGCTGGCACTGTGGAGTTTCTTGTCGACTCCAAGAAGAACTTCTTCTTCTTGGAGATGAACACACGTCTACAGGTTTGCATGTGCATGAGTATGTTTGAAGCACATCCTTTTTGCTTTCTTGAAATATCATTACATTATATTCAGGGTTTGTAATTAACACCTGCCACCCCACCAAATGCAGGTGATAGTCAACCATGGTGGGTAACGACTGATTCATTTTGTTTTCCATTAAATTACATTTAAACAATTTGATGCTGACAGTCACCCTAGGCTGAAGATAAATGAACTTTTGCCAGCGTACTAGTGATTAGATTCGCTATTTAGATTCAACTTGAGTATGTGAATAAAGTTTAGTTCGGTATTCTGACATTTGTAAGGAAACAACTGATCACTTTATGAACTGACAAACACATACAGTAGCGTATGCGTACAGTCGAATGCTTAGCATTTCAGTGTACTCCATGTGATAGCGTGTGCGAAACTATGCTGTCGAAACATGCACTAGAACGTTTCATCTTTGTCCAGTGTCTGCTATTTTTCCCCAGAAGTTATTACTGATAAACATGTCTTAGTGCTCTTTTACACTAAAGTTGTGGGTGTCTCTTAACTCCCTCAAACAAGAGCATAAGAAACAACATTTATGGAACAGTTCATGTCAGATTTTGTTGCTGATTTGAAATCTGTTATTTAAATGCGAGTTCAGCAAGCAGTTTTTTGAGATTTCAGCATTCCCCCATTCAAGTAGATAGGACTTTGGTCTTGGATGCCCGAAAGGCCCAGAGGCGTTGCGTTGCAAATATGGCTGCTGAGTGAGCAGAATTTCCTTGAAAGGGATTTTGGTTGTACAATTTTTTTTTTTTTTTTTTTGGAGCCTTACATTAGCTTTGCAATTTGTCTGAGCACCTATTAACGACAAGGCAGACTGTCTGCATGAGAACTCTGTAAGGAGTTCTGTCTGTCCTTGCCATTAGAAAAAAAAGATACCTGACACTTAACAAGATGTAAACTTTGAAAAAGAGCTTTAATTTATGCCATGGAACAACTGCATTGCATGAAGAAATTCAAATAAATATGAAGTTCAATTATATGTGAAGTTCAATTACATTAACAACTTTGACATAAACACACCTTTTAAAAGATTAAATTTAATGGAATTGGGAATATTGTAATTAACATTTCTGTTAACATTTCTTGTGATTATGCTTTTGATTGCTCTCACTAAATATCCAGGCCCGACATCAATGATCCCCTCCATAGATATTTCTGATGTAATTATGCCAAAGCTGCTTGATTTCCCGCTGCTTCTTTTTTTTTTATTAACAGAAACTGGGAGTACATGTATGTTAAAATGAACCACAATTCATTTTGTGATTCTAGAATTTAAGAACTGCATTTTCTTTAAAAAAAAAAAAAATTAAAGAAGGAAAGAAATATGATTTTAGTTACAATTTTTATTTATATTAAAGTTAGATTTTTGATATTATAATAATAATAATAATAATATATTAATTTAAATTCATCGCGTGACCTTCTTGGAAGTTTTCGAGTTGGATGACCGTGTGACTGTATTTAAAGTGTAAAATTATTTTAATATGTTCCTTTAGGTTCACATATAATTTTAATAAAGTTTTTGCACAAAAATCATATATGCAGAACAAATATTTTCAACCCTCTTTCTGACCCTCTGTCTGTAATGATCTGTTTTTAGGGGGCGGCTCCTTTAAATAAATTCTTTGGTTAAGCTATGAACTTGCAGGATGTTTTAATGGTACATCCAACAAGTCCTCTTATATGTCATTTCTATTCAACAAGTCTAGTACACAATCTTGATCTTGTCACCTCTCTAGAACCCAGAGCCACAGAGGACATCAAAGTGTCTATAAAGCTCATTAGTGTGGACCTCCCAAAGGGAAACAGGCAGAACATGGAGAGGGGCCACACCGCTCTGGGCAGGAACAATATTTCCGCTCAGAGTTAATGAGTAGTTGTTAGTGGCGCTGTCTGGTTAACAAGAGTCTTTTAAACACCTATGTTAGTGTTTGAGTGGGAGACGGTTTGCAGCGTTTTAACTGGTGATTGATTCCCTTTTTTTTTTCTCCAGTAAAATTAAATCGATGCAGTATGTACGGTTACATTTGTACACAGCAGTCCATGTATTATTTTAAGATGTAAGTGAGTGTGTCCTTCTCTCCCAGGTGGAGCACCCCATCACTGAGTGCATCACAGGACTGGATCTGGTGCAGCAGATGATCCGCATCGCAAAGGGTTACAAACTCCAGTACAAACAGCCCGACATACCCATAAATGGCTGGGCTATCGAGAGCAGAGTCTATGCTGAGGTAAACCAACAAGCAATGAAATGCTTAATACAGTGTGTTCTTAGTATTTCTGATATTAGTCATGGACTGACGTTTCAGTTGGTTTTAATCTCAAATATCTACAGATAATGGTGCCCTCGTGGCTGGGTAACTGAAAATCAACTGGTAGAGTATAAACAGTCCTGTTAAAAAAGTGATATGCTTCATAAAAAACATTTGTTTTAAGATGCTGTTTTATATATTTTGCTTTAGTATGCCAGTAGAAAACTTTCATTTTAGATTTCCCATCGGGTCTGGGCTTACATGAATTGGAGCAGTTGAGACAGCCTAAATCCATAGAACTGTCGCAACTTTTCCAGGATGCTTAGAACAACCTTAAAAACAGATTGTCTTATTCCTGTGCAAATGTACTTTGGAAAAAGATTGCTTATTTATCTTTGTGTAATATTTATAACTGTATTAAATTATATAACTGCATCGCCCATCCTGCTCTCTCTCAGCCCATATCTGGGATTTCAGTGCATGTGTTTGTTAGTACATGGGTTAATCTCACAGGACCTGTGAAGAACATACTCATGAGAAATTTCAGCCCAAAATAAATGAGGGGGAAAAACGTCTGTTTTACATCAATGGTCCTGAGCATAGAATTTATTGACTTTGATGTGACATTATTTTCAAATGTTATCTGTACGTTATTGCCAGATTTACCCACATAAGTGTTGGCTATCTTTCAAGGATATTTTGAGTAGGTCCTGCCCTATTAAAGGATCTGTCTTCATGATGTACTTGGCAACGTTTTTTTTAACGTTCAGCTTTAAGGTGATTTCCCCCATTTTGTTTTTAAAAAACGATTAAGTGCGATACAGAGCATTTTCACTCTTTTAGCAGAGCTGCTTAATCCTGGACTCTCCTTAAGCCGTGTCTGACAAACTGGCTTTTGTGTGTTTAGGATTTATTATAGCCAGACATTTTTATAAGCCTGAATAACACCTGTTCAGATGATAAGAATGTTGAAATCATCAATATTCAGTAAACTCACCCCAGCCCAGTGTGGGTCTTGTCTCATCTCATAATGCTGAAATATGATGGCCCAACTCAACCCATTGTGGATGGCAGAAGTGTTTGTGCCTGCCAAAGATGAGAGAAAACGAGCAGACCTTGTTAACCCAGCTTAACTGAGCCACAGTTTGACCTGAGTTAAGACATAAGCTTTGAGGACAGGCACTTGACCTTTTGTTTCCTGTGTTTTATTTGAGAGCTTATATTTCTTCTCTCTATCGTTCTCTTTTTCAGGATCCATACAAATCATTTGGGCTTCCCTCCATTGGTCGGCTGTCTCAGTACCAGGAGCCGCTCGCCTTGGCTAACGTTAGTACACAGATCTGTTTTTTGTGCTCTGTTGTGTGTGTGTGTGTGTGCGTGTGCGTGCAGGGGAGACTTGCTTCGTTTGGAATAGGGGCTACTGTAACACCATTCAAGCTATAGTGATGATGACAGAACATTATATTCTTCCTCTGCATGAGAAAAAAGTGTGTTCACTTCACCTTATGAACTACAGTTACTTCTGCTAAAGTCTTGAAGCCAATTTTTTTTTTATCTCTAGGTTGTTGATTAAAAGTTGACATGAATGACAGATATTTACACTGTCACTGGTAGTTAACATACATGAATCTAGGTTGCAAAATGGGGGCCAATTGTAAAACTAGTTGTTTTCAATTAATTTTCCCACCTCAAAACAATATATATTATTACTTTATTTGTGCTCATTTGAGTTGGGTAACATTTTATTGGGGCTCTTCTTACTTATGGCAAATTATGACAGATAAATTTGTAGTAGCCAGTGAAAAAAATCCTCCAGTCCCCTTTACACTCTGCATAGTCAAGCATTTTCAAGTGAATGTGTTTATGTGTAAGATTCACACATCAGTCAGTTAAGGAAGGACAGGTAGACTCGTCCTCTTCAATGAAAGATCACTGGTTTCTGGGAGCTGCTCAGAACAGGATGTTTTTAATTTTAGAAACACGCACACAGACAGATGATGTTTAAATGTCTAAAGAAAGCAAACACGACTGAGGATATTTACATTATTCTTTCATTTATAGGCAGGTCCAAAAAGATGCCATTGTGTGATGTTTAGTGGTTATTAATAGCTTTGTGTTCCGGTGATTTTTGCCTTAAAAAGGTTTGTTTTGAAAAATTGTAATGAAATGCAGGACACATTTCATGGCTATATGAAAATTTTCTTCAATTATTTTAGACATTCTGCTAAAACACTTGATGCTGGCCAGTTCATGCATGAAGCCTTTGGGGTAACACTTTATATAGTGTTCCTGTTTTTGGAAATTAGGTTTTTTTGAATGATAATTGTTGTTTTGCTTTTCTCTTGAAGGTTCGAGTCGACAGTGGAATTGAGGAAGGAAGTGACATCAGTATTTATTATGATCCCATGATTTCCAAGGTAATAGAATAATAATATCAGACCATCTTAACAGTCTCATTTGATTTAAAATGTCAGATTGATTTACTGCTGTTGTCATTGACTAGTTGGTCACATATGGTAAAACACGAGAAGAAGCTCTGAAGAAAATGGAAAACGCGCTTGATAATTATGTCATCCGAGGTAAATGGCATAAAGAAGTATGCAAAAACATTTAAATGTGAAAATATTCCAAATGCAAATTTCTTTCATTTCTAATTCTGTCATTCGCGCAGGTGTGACCCATAACATTCCTCTACTGAGAGAGATCATTGTTCACCCACGGTTTGTGTCTGGTGATATCAGCACTAAGTTTCTCCCGGAGGTGTATCCTGATGGGTTCAAAGGTCACATGTTAACAGCAGGAGAGAGACGGGAGCTTCTGGCTACGGCTGCGGCACTCTATGTAGCAGCACAGCTTCGCTCTCAGAAGTTCCTGGGAGATCTGAGGTGAGAGACAGATGGGGCATCTGGATTACACACGCTCACAACTGCCAGTTACGATGGTTAGGGGCCTGTACTGCACTCTTTTAGCATTTAGTCTTTTTCCCTGAAGTTTTTTGCAGCAAAAACAGTCATTTAGTTAAAGGGTCACGAAACCCCCTGTTTCAGCAGCAGTCTGAGTCAGTTCTCACCACAATTTTTGAAAAATGCTACAGAAATGGGCGTGGTTAAGGAGAGACCGACAACACTGCTCCGGCTTCTGATTCAGACAGTTTTATTTCTGCAAATTACCATTACACGCAACACAATACACACATGGTTTTGTAAGCTCACTGTAAATTACATAAATCCATACAATATCCTGTGACAGCTATAATTTTAATGCACAAATAAATGCACAGCCATTCGCATATGTTCTCTGTCGAAAATATATATGAACACGCTGTTGCATCTTTGATCACTTTTGAGGCTTATTTTGCTTCGTTTTTATAAGCTATTTGATCGGTTAAATTGCCGTTAAGACTGGTTATAGGCACAGTGTGGATGAATCGTGTTTGTGCCGAAGACTCAAGATCTATTGAAGAGAACTTATGTAAAGCAAAAACAAGCACTTATTTTTGATCCATTAATGCATCTCTCACTTACTGTATGTGATCTCACTGTTTGAAGCGCCTGTCATAGGAAATCAACACGTGCTGTCATGAATAATTAAGCAAGGCCTCTTCTCATTGGATAAGGACACACAGTCTCATTAATAATTATGAGACACAAGAAAACGTCACATCCTGTGATGCAGACACAAAGACAAATTTAAACCTGAACGTTGAAAATAACCCAAAACGGTTTAACATTTACTAGTTTTCTCCTACATTAAAAACTAATGGATGGTAACATTGACTTCAATGATGTTCAACATTAATGTTCACACGTTTTTGGATTTCATGACCCTTTAAACAGTATTTCACATTACCATTTCCCAGTTATCTATAACTCTTATTAGACCCTCATTAAACAAACATGATTAGATAGTTTCTTCAGATTTGAGATTAGTAAAGGCCCATTCACACCAATAATAACTATACCTATACATTTTTAATAATTGCTCTCATTCTATTAGAATAGCAAAGTCCACACCACATAATAAACAGAATGTAATCGTCCTTTGGTGTAAATGCTGATATAGTTACTGTTAGAGTTATCTTTCTTGGTGTAGGTCTTAACAATGACTGCTGAATATCGAATTGACATTGATATCTAAAGATGGGTGTTCACATATTGCTTATAGTTATGATATCATAACTAGGATGATTTTTGAAAAACCATTTCTTATTATCAGCTTGGTTTTCATAAATCGACTGGTGAGCGAGTTTTGTGTAGTGCACATTAGAGTATGTCTACTAGTACATTATATAATAATCCATCAACATTTTTGTCTTCATAAGAGCTTGGAAAATCCGGTTTTCCATTATTTGTTTAATGTTTTCCATTTGTTTTCCATTATTTTGTGTTTTGAGGTTTGGGCCCCATGACAAAAATCTTAAATTCATAGGTCATGTACACTTGTTTTTTTTATGAAACTTAAACATTTTTCTACAATGTCTTGAATGTTGTTGTTTTATAAACTGCTGATGAAAATATGTCAAAAAAGTAACATTGTATAGCTGGCTCACATAAAAGATGATGTTTTGGTGAAATTGTAAGAATAACTAATGACAGTCTTGGTAGCATTAGTTTGAAAGAGTCTCAGATTCTAAACAAATCAGTAATGTTTTGCACCATATGGCATAATTTTTTAGCAAAAGTGTTTGTAAAGTTATTACATTAGTTGCATTGTAACTGTAAAATGACTAGCAATTATTGCAAATGGAAAACAAATGATTTGTTCGTTTTTTTGGTTGGGTTTTTTGAAGGAAACGATATATAACAAAAATTTAAATATTTATTTATATATGTTGGAAAATGTGAGAAGTGTTGTAAAATGCCAGCAGAAGACATCCTTATTGTTGAACACTGGGTAGTAATAAATAATCGAACTGGATCTTCTCTCCATCCAGCGTTTTCAGACAAAGTTCTAAACATCTGCAGCAGTCTTAGTATCTCACTGTGCTTGTGAGAGAGAGCTCATGTCTTGAGGGGGCACCATGTTCCATATGAACCGTAAATACAAGCTTCACACAATAACCACCTTATGTACAAACAAACAGGAAATGCGCTTAGCAGTAATCCACTTACAGGCATACAGCACTGTGAATAAACATTTAGTGCAGTGGTTCTCAACTCCAGTCCTCGGGACCCGCTGCTCTGCTCATTTTGTATGTCTCCCTTATTTAACACGCCTGAATCAGATCATCAGCTCGTTAAGAGAGACTCCATGAACTGAACTGAGTGTGTCAGATAAGAGAGACATACAAAATGTGCAGAGCAACGGGTCCCGAGGACTGGAGTTGAGAACCACTGATTTAGTGTATGCAACTATCAAACTGCTTTGAATGTAACCTCACAACACAAGTTGTATTTAATATAAAATAGTCCTTTTAGTGTAAATTAATTGGTTGTCAATGTACCTTTCAGACTCTGCCAATACAACACTCAACACAAAAGAAGACCGATTTACACTTGTAAAAAAGATGCAGAGAGACCATCTGTCTAAACATCTCTCCAGTTTCCCCCTCCACTGTCTCTTTTCTCTTTTTTTTATGCGTTTCAAAAGTTATTGGTGGGGGGGTGGGCTTTCTCTTTGTAGTGAGTGCAGCCCACCATAGTGGAAAAACACAGCATTCCTCCTAATACATTTACTTTAGGTCTCCTAGCAGAAGAGCTGTCAGTCAAGCAGCCAGTGACCAGGTGGTTTGTGTGTGCGTTTGTTGTGTTTTTTAATTCATCTGTAGAGGAGAGAAACTGTATGGTTGATGATTATAAAATGATTATAGTGAGAGATTTGTGAGCTACGAGATTATAGTGAGAGGAAAAAGAGAGTGTGTTTGTTACGCCTGGTACTAGGACAGATGATTGATTAACATTCTGTGTGTGTGTTGTGTTCCAGGGTGTCCAGTGTTCCTGTAGAGAGCAGAGTTTGGGAGTTGTGTGTGGAACTTGATAAAAATGCTCACATGCTGGGTGTGTCTCGGTCTGGAAACAACTATACGGTGAGTGAAAGTGTTTAAAATATGACATCTCATGTCAGATCTCAGTTTATCTTCCACGTGTAGGAGCTGTGGTGCATATATGCTTGACACATTGAGTAGTGGTGCTCATGTGGGGGATACTGGTTCGATCCTATTCCTTTTCGTTATCTTTAATAACTTCTTGTCATTCCTGTCAAAGCCAAAAAATAATAAAATAATTTGTTTATGTCTCATTAACATTGTTGTCTGATTTTGACAGGATAGCATGGTTAAATACACCATCTGAAGTCTGGACCCAATCTTTCTCCATTAATGGCCATTCAAAAGTAGATAAAGTGCATATATTTTGTTATTAAGGGGCTAGGTCTACATTTCATTTCATTATATTATATTATTCAGCATTGTCAATACATTTTCCAGTGGCTTCATAGTGATGCGCAACATGATTATCATTTATGGCTCAGGTGGTTGACTTCTGTGGTTCCCATACGCAAAGATGAGAGATTTCACACAATTCCAGCAACAAATATTGTCCTCATTAAGGTCATAACTCATCCTGTCTATCCAGCTGGTTTCTGTGAGAAGGCCTATTCTCTGCTTCTGTTATAGTACTTCCAGTGAGCGCTCCTGCTCCCTCACTAATGTCTAACACAATGTCCTCTGTGGTAGTATTTGCATTGAAATCAATCCCTCGACTCTTGAGCCTAAATCACTTTAGGATCTGTGTGTCTTCCTCTTCTGTTACTGAAAGACCCTCATGGAGCCGCAGCTCTCACACTTTCCCTAAGACGTCACTCACTAACTGTGTGTTTAGACACCTGTGGCCCTTCAGTCAGGGATAAAAGGATCCTCGGGGGTTCAGGGGCCTCACCTGATCTCCGTGGACCCCTCTCTCTCTTGCTCTTAGAGCTGAGGGCTGTATGTGTGTTTCTCTCCCACAACTGCACATCAAACTGGACCCCCTGCTCCACAGATGGCCCTGGAGCTTCCAGTGTCCCAGCATGCTTTGGGAATGTGACTGATTATTCAGAACTGTTGTTTAGACAAGTGTTTGAGGGCTGAGGGTAATCAGTTTGACCAGTGACACTGGTTTAAAGAAAAGACTTACATGAAACCCCCCATCTCCCCTAACAGGCATCAGGTGGATTTGGGTGTAGAAACTACTGAATGATCTTACATGGGTTCAGAAACTTACATTTTGATTTCTTTGTCTCGTTATAATTAAACAATTATAACTTTTGTTGTCCTATGTCAAACTCCCACTGTGTGTTTTGTTTGTTGGTTTAGGTGGAGATAGATGGAGAGAAGGTTGAAGTGTCTGGAGAATGGAACTTGGCCTCAGCACTGCTGCCCATCACCATCAACGGCAAACACAGGACTCTCCAGGTTCACAAACATACATACGCATATGTAGGGAATAACTAGCTCTGGTCCATTATTGAAAAGTTACGAATGAATTATTGTAAAGTAATGCACACTTGAGGTAGTAAAATTTACACTACGGGTGTAAATGCGTTATTGTTCAATCCAATAACAATATGGATATTGTTCAATCCAATCAATCCTCTCAGATGTAGCTTTGAAAAGTCTGATTCATACTAGTGCAGAGGTCTTCAGCCCTGCTCATGTGGACAGACTGTCCAACTCTAATCAAACACACCTGAACCAGCTGATCAAGCTCTTTAGGATTGCTCAAATCAAGTCAAGTCAAGTCAAGTCATCTTCATTTATATAGCGCTTTTAACAATGTAGATTGTTTCAAAGCAGCTTTACAGAGATAAGCGTATAATTTAAGGTAACTGAGATTGTTTTGGCTTTATAGCAGAGTTAAGTTATTTTCCATCTAAAGTTAGTTTTGATTGATTTGCTTCCGTCGCAACGATCATTTGTTATTAAACCAGGGGCCGCTAACACGACACCATTCTCTCTACACAGACTTTAAACGCGAACCTGTGAGAAACACTGATGGCGTTCACATGCGCATTTAGAATGGGTTCTATAGTTATGTGCGTTTGAATATACGCAGGTTTGGAATTCCCTACAAGCCAAGCCTAAACAAAGTACTTGTCTTTCCTTATAAATTTTGATAAAGAATTTTATTTTATTTTGTTGCTTTGGGGTAGGAACGCAAAACGAATTTTCCCGACAACGCTTTATCTGTAGAGTGGTAAAGGGATCCTCCATAGGGAGAGACTAGTTGGCACTTCAGCACTGCGTTGTCATCGGTCCAGGCGAAGGTCCTTCGTCAGATCTGGAAACGGCCTGGATCCGGCAGGCTGCGGGAAAACCTCGGGATAAATAAAGACACTAAAATTAGCGTAGATGCCGTTCTTCTCATGATGTAACGAGTACATCAGGATTTATGGGAAGTGTTCCCGGTTCCGGCTGACCTAATCTATGCAGCCTAACATTGAATTATAGAAGTCTATAATGTATTATGTGAATGCTAGGTCAAAGAGATGTGTCTTTAATCTGGCTTATCACAGGCAAAATCACAGGCAGGTGTGCTGAAGCAGGTCGAAGACCTCTGTTCTAGTGATTCAGATCTTCCTCAACAGACCCTGTTGAGCCTCGGATAACCAGATTCATTCTGATAAATGTTCCAAAAATACCCTCACATGGCATTTCATGGAATTTTTGTATCTATATATCTTTGTTAAATAAAAATAGGAAATCTTCTAGCTTTTTTATATTTAGTATTTTTTTTTTTTTTTCAAGTTTGATGGGAAAAACCCACACTGATATTATAATAATAAGTTATATAATTGGATAGAGGCACAGAAAAGAGGTCCACCCTATTTCACAAAGATCTACCTACTTGCAGATTTCTCGCCTCGCCACTGGTCCAGAGTCAATTATTCAACTTATTACATGGCTCTTTGGAACATTTGATTCTGATTGGTCAACTATAAAATAACGATTTACATTTTTTTAAAAATTTTTTTAAAGATGGCTGAACTCTAAATTGACCAGCCTCCAGGCAATTGTCACTCTTATCACTGCATGATTTATTTCTGCTGATTAAATCAATATGTGATGTTTATTTATTTATTTAATTGGTTGGTTAGTTAGTTGTTAGTTAGACATGCAATAGGTGTGATAATGTACGGTCAGTTGGTCATTATGGCAAAATAAACCCCCTCAGCGTAATACAAGACTATAGCAATATGAAAAAGGCATACTTTTTATATTACATTGATTAGCTTGTTCAGGTGTGTTTGATTAGGGTTGGAGCTAAACTCTGCAGGACAGCGGCACTCCAGAATCATTACTAGACGCTAACATGTCAACCAATCAGAATGAAGAATTCACCATTGCTGTGGTATAAGCCCGCCACAATCTACATTCAAAGACACTAACAGGCTTTATGTCTTAATGTTTCGTCTCTGAATGCAGTGCCTCTTGCGGACAGCGGCTGGGGAGATCACCCTGCAGTATCTGGGCACTTCAGTAAGTCTTTAAACAAGCACCTCATTGTGACACCTACCAATATAAACTGTATGTCAATGGTTCTCAACTGGTTTTACTTCAAAACCCAGATTATACATTGGAGATAAAGTGGTGACCCAGCACATTTTATGCTACTGTGTTAATCAAAACAATTCTAACGTTGGAATGTATTATTTTTTAGTATCATTAAGCTACTATTTTCCCACAGCACACACATTTATCCAAGTTTATCCTTGCTGTAAATGAACTTGCATTTAATGTAGTGATGGTCATATTTTCTTTTGTCTTGCATACTTTGTCATTAAGGATGAGGATTCTATTTAAGGATGAGCATGTCAGCATGTGTTCTGCTTAATTTGCTTTCTACCAAGTGAAAGATAAATTTGTGCCAAAATACTGCACAGTTTGATTGAACAATAATGGATGGGGAAAAAAAGAACAATTTGGGCAATAATGACCAAAAATAATGCTCTTTAAAAGTTACTAAGCAATATTTATATTTCTATCCTAGCCATTCCTAATTATATGGTTGATTTGCATTTTATTTGTATTTATCCCCCCCCCCCCCCCCCCCCTCTGTTAACTAAGACCTTTTTAGAATAAACACATTTTTGATTTGTTGACCCATCAGTTGAGAACCATTGCTAAAATGAATGTTGTCATGGGACATTTTGTAGCTAATCTACTTAGATGTTTCTGTGTTAGTTCGTCCTCAAGTGTTTCATATGTGCACTGCTCTGTAGCTGTACATGGCAGTAAACTAAAAGGCTGTGCACACCAAGGATAATAAATATAACTATACAGTTTTAATAATCATTCTATGAGATTCTATGAGAATATGGATTTCCACACCACAGCAATAACGATAACTGCACAGAGGAACAATGTCATTGGAATCACTTTCAGAATGTTTTCCAGCTCCCGAGTGATAAAAAAAAGTTGCAAGCCAATCAGAATCCACCTGACTTTAAGAGACTTGAGCATTTAATGAAAATAAACAACATTATCATCCGTTGTTGTGAGCGCCAATATAGTTATCGTTATATTCATCGTTCTTGGTATGATCGTGCCTTTGTTTGTGTGTGTTCATGAGCACTCTGTGGTGTTTTGCTGTGTACCTCATGCTGGGTGAAATATGCTGTATTATGTCACTCACTGGGGCATGTATCCTGTCTTTACACTCGATCTACCTAACATTCACACACGCAAACACACAGAGACTCACACTCAAGGCACAGGTGTCTCAACCCAACTACAAATCAAACTAAGCCGTCCTGTCTTTGTTTACCCAAAGCCACCTAAACAATCAGCATCGACGTTCTGCAAGCTTAAACAAACAAACAGGGTTAAAAACACAGTAACTCTGTAAAAGAAGAGGAAATGCCGGCTTCCAGACTGCACACGCGTGTGCTTCATGGGGGGTCTCTGCTTCAAAGGTCTTCTGAGGGGGTTTGTTTCGAAGTTTCCATGGGGTCACGGCTATTATGGGATGCCTTCCGTTCATTCTATGTTAACAGATCAGTGGGGCTGTGGTCATCAATGCTTGTCTGTTTCCACGTCAGGTCCAGCAGGAACAAGAGTTTCAAAGTTTTTAGGGTTTCCTCCTGTCAGAAAAGTAATATAGATGGTTTTTTTTTTTCTCAGGAATCGCACTTAGAAATTCTGAGAGACCATTAGTAGAGCACCTCAAACTGCCTTCACTAACCCGGTGTTTCCCAACCCTGTTCCTGGAGGCACACCAACCAACACTACAGTTTCAAACTATTCCTAATCAAACCCACCTGATTCAACTCAGCTTGTTAGAAGAGACTCCAAGACCTGAAATGAATGGGTCAGGTATAAAATGCCTTCAGGAACAGGGTTGGGAAACACTGCACTAACCTCCTTCATGGGTTAAAAGTCATTAGTGAGTCCTATAAGTAAGTCCCAGGCCTTTAAAAAAAAAAAAAAAAAAATCAAAACTTGATGTTAATCTTGCAGGCTGTTGATTGTCCATCCTAAATGGCATGTGAGATTAGGATTAGTGTGTCCCAAATATTGGTGCGTTGAAAATCGTCAATGGTGCCTAGATTTTATGATGCTTCTGGTAGATTTTTGACACATACTTGCGTGCTTTATGGGTTAATATCAACCACAACCCCTCGCTTTAGAACAGAGAAAGATTTTGTGACCGTTTTTTTACATTTCTTCAGTGTGTGTAGAAATCCTCCACGTGCGGCGGTGACGGCTGTGCAGACCTTATGCATTCTGGCGATCGTTTTATAAAAATATTCAGGTGAAGTTTTAGCACTTCCCATAGGTGTGATTAGCTTTTAGGATGCTTCATGAACCTTACAGAGATGAAGATATTTATCCATCCTTAATTGGTATCCACTCATAACTGTCAGTCACAGATGAGGCTTTTTTAAGTAATTGCGAAGTGATTTGTAACTCTCAACTTTGAGTGGTAGTGTTTTGGGTTACACTTTATTTTAAGGTGACGTAGTTACATTGTACTTACTCAAATAAGTACTGAGTAATATTAATTAACTACATGTACTTACGTTAGGGTTAGGGTTTGGTTTAGGGTAAGTTACTTGTAATTATGCATAATTTACGTTATTACTATAGTAAGTACATGTAGTAACGTAAATATGTCACCTTAAAATAGTGTTACCGTGTTTTGATATATGAATGAAGTCCATCCATCCATCCATCCATCCATCCATCCATCCATCCATCCATCCATCCATCCATCCATCCATCCATCCATCCATCCATCCATCCATCCATCCATCCATCCATCCATCCATCCATCCATCCATCCATCCATCCATCCATCCATCCATCCAAAATATTAAGCAGCACAACTGTTTTCAACATTGATAATAAGAAATGTTTCTTGAGCACCAAATCAGCATATTACAATGATTTCTGAAGGATCATGTGATAGAAGACTTGAGTAATGATGCTGAAAATTCAGCTTTTCCATCACAGGAATAAATTACATTTTAAAGTATATCAAAACAGATTATTTATTTTAAATTGTAATATTTCACTGTATTATCATTTTTGGTGAAATGATTCTAGGCTTATTGAGCATAAAAGACTTCTTACTGACCCCTAGCTGCACGGTAGTGTAATTTGGAATGATACAATATGGAAAAGTAGTAGTAGTGGTCCCAGACTTGCTTTGTTTTTGTTTTGTTTTTTAGATCAAGTACCCAACTATGTTGTAGTAATTCTCGTAAGCACATGCTGGTAACATCTAAATATTTCATTTGTGACTTCACCTTGTTGCTCAGAGATTTAGTGAGTTGACCCCGGTCACAGAATCATCACCCTTCATTACTGTGTGTGACCTGAGTTTAGCAGAATGATGTAAGGCTTCCTTAGTTGAATTCCTGGAAAGCAGACACATTCCCTTCAGAGAGCTACCCAGTGATTAATTAGTGAGCCACCTTTTCCTTTTTGCTAAATATAGCACAGAAATGACATCACAAATATACAGGGGGGTCTTCACAATGACACACTGGTCAGGAAGTGCCACAGAGGGTGAGAAACTTGTAAAGAACTAGTTGTACAAAAGTATTTAGCTCTTTTGTTGAGGACATACAACATTCAAAGCATTAAAAATAGGTTTTTAGAAACTATAGACACACACACACACACACACACACACACACACACACACACACACACACACACACACACACACACATACATACATAAAAAAAATTAAATATATAGATATAGATATATAGATGCGCCAATTTGTTTTTGTCAGATAAATACCTTAATGTAAGCTGATGGTATAATTGCTTTTACTGACATATAAATTAAGCATTTGCTAAGGTTTTGAGTTCTGTAATTGATGCTCTGAAAATGGCCCTGGAGGTATGACCCCCCACTGTACTCAAATATCCATCTCACCTCCCTCTTATCCCTCCATCCTGTTGTGTCAGTGGCCTGTTCTTTATGTGACTGTATTAATTAGCTCTTCATTTGCTCTACAGGCTGTTATGAGCTAATGGCTTTCCATTAGTGTCTGTATGGAGAGCAGGGGGCTGATGCTCTTGGCATTCTGCTGCTACTGTTAGAGAGAGAGAGACTGAGAGTTTGTGGGAGTTTGCGTTGGTAATCATTAAATTGACAAAACTGCTTTTCATTCATTGAGCAGTGCGGAGGGCCAGGCTTCACTCGTCTGTTAATTGAATTAGACTGGGCACTGACAGAGCCTTTCATCTGTCTGAGACTCACAAAGAAAAATAAACTGTTAGCTGCCCGCCATGTGTTTGGAAACCGATTTGTGCTGCCATCTAAAGGAGGAGATGGGAAGCTTTGGAGAATATCATGGGAGATCAGGCCAGCCTAGCCTAGTTGTTCACTGAACATGTTGCCATAAGTAGGTCTGAAATACACAGAGAAAGCCATCAGTTAGCATTTATGTAATTGGCACTTTTTTTTTCACTGGATCCCCCTGGAAGTATATGATTACCTGATGGCACCGCATCACATGAATAATGTGCATAGTCCCAAGCCTTTTTTTTTTTTAGTAACTATCGTGAACTGTGGCATAAAAAAGGGGAGAAATTAGTTAATTTAGAGCCTTTAAAAAAAGAGTGGGAACCGGTAAAACATACGCTATAATAATATGAAATGTTAGTGATATATATATATACACTATCCTTCAAAAGTTTGGGGTCAGAAAGATTTTCAATATTTTTAAAGAAATTAATGCTTATTCATTAAAGATGCATTAAACTGAAAATTCAGCTTTTCCATCACAGGAATAAAATAAATTTCAAAATATATAAAAATTTAAAACCATTGTTATATTTGTTTAATATTTATAAATATTGTAATAATATTTTACAATATTACTCTCTTTACTGTATTCTGATCAAATAAATGTATCCTTGCTGAGTATATGAGATTTCTTTCTTTCTAAAGCAATCTTACCGACCCCAAACTTTTGAACTGTAGTGTATGTTGCTCACAAAAACACAATCAGAATACACTTCTAATTTTGAATGGCTGTCAGTGGAGGCGGATGCAGTTACGGCATCAAGCAGCAGGGCCTAACAGGGACGATTTCAACTTTAGTTTTGAGACCGTTAGTGTCAGGTAAATTAAATGTACACGGGCATAATATATGGGTATGTTCTGCAGCATTTCCATCCACCTAAATCCAGTTTCCATAATAGTTTTTTTTTTTTTTGGTAAGATTAATGTGAAATTATTGGTCTGTACAAGATACAATGTCCACTAGACTTTATACTGCTAAAAAAAATTTGGTGAAATGTGTTTGTGTGTTTGTCTTCTGCAGTGTTTGTTTATTTGGTTGTTTATAGCATCGTAGTTTTCTGTATTTAATTCATTGAGGTATCTGTGTACCCATTTCTATGTGTTTCATGTGTTCAGTTTAAGGTGCGTGTGCTGAGTAACCTGGCAGCGTCCCTCAGTAAGCACATGCCAGAGAAGGTTCCTGAAGACACCAGTAGTATCCTCCGCTCTCCCATGCCAGGATCAGTGGTGGCTGTGTCTGTTAAACCAGGGGATAGGGTAAGTGACTTACTGGAAATACTGCACATTCAGCATAACTATATTACTCTCATTTTCTCTGTTTAACTTTATGATATGGATTAAAATTCAGTCTGGATTGCTTAAAGCTCTCTAGGTGAATTGTTCCAAATAACTGCAAATTTTAAGGAAGCCAACCTCTATATATTACGCATAAAAACAATCAGACAGTTAAATGCCAGTCACTTAGACACAAGATAAAAATAATCAAGGGATATTAGCAATAAATGTAGTATGAAACAAGAAATGGAAATGTACCCACCCATGTGGCTTACTTACCATTTTCCTAGTTCTCCGCTCAGTTTTGGTTAAAAAGAAAAAACTGCAGTTGGACAGTAGAAATGCAGTAGAAATTTTACATTGGTTTAAAAAAAATCTGAATAATGGCACATTTCCGCCACCCACTGGACTGGAGTAAGAAGCACTAGGTGGCACACAAAGAATGTCATTTTTTACTGTTAAAATGTATTAAAGCTACATTATGTAACTTTGTAACTAGCGATTAAATTATAGAACAACAAGTTATTTGTGGCGTAACGTCTGTGTGAGTGCTTCCGCTGTTCTGCGTGGATGAATCTGATGGATCGAGGTGCACTGGTGTGCCAATGGGTACCAGACAGGTGATTTGTCAGGTGATAATGACACTCAAATATCATTGACAACAAAACTCAATAAATAAATGTTAAAAAATGGATGCTTATTGTTTTAGGGTGCTTAACTCGACACCTTTACCTTATTTTTTTTATTATTCTCAGGTTAGGTAAGTTGAATCTGCAGTGACCGGGAGCGGGAGGGGACATGTTTGGTTCACTCCGGTTCACGACATCCGTTTCTCGTGGCCACGACTTAATATGTTGAGGGAACGGCAACCGTTTCTCATGGCTACCAGTTTTATAACATGTTGGGAATTCTTCACACGCGATACGGCTCCTCCTTTTACCCCGGTCATAATTTACTTTGTTATTTGTTAATGATTTGTTTTTGTTTATTGCCTTAAAAGGAACTTTATTCGTGACCCGAGTATTTCATTCAAGCCAGCAAATTGCCAACGAAAAAGCCTATTCAACTTAAGAATGCGCTTCGGGTGTCTTTCACTTACGTACCCATGTCTTAATGCCAGAGACCGCACTATATCTTTATATGACATTCCTAATTCAATGTAAAATGTTATTTCATCAGTCATCTCCGTCTCCGACTGCTGTGTATGGTTACTGTATTGACTGGTGTGGTTCCCTCAACATATGATCTCGAGGCCACGACTTTACATCGCGTGGCCATGACATAATGATGTCGTTCCCTCAACAAAATGATCTCGTGGCCACGATTTATTATCACGTTCCCACGAATTAATATATTGTGGCAACAACGTATTATCACGTTCCCACGAGTTTATCTGTTGTGGCCACGACAAAACTAAGTGAACCGAACATGTCCCCTTCCGGTCACCGTAGAATCTGCAATAAAAAGGATTTCAAATCAGACAGAATGGACTCAACGTTATAAATTATTCATAAAAAATAGTCAATTTACTACTTTCTTTAACAGTACAAAAGTAAAAATAACATAGTCTAAACATAGTTTTACGAACCTAGTCAATGTCAAGTCAAGTCACCTTTATTTATATAGCGCTTTATACAATACTGAATGTTTCAAAGCAGCTTTAAAGTAATAACAGGAAAATTATGCATATTAGCTGTTGTTGCACAACAATGCACAGCAATGTGATGCTATGTTAACTAAATGTATTTCTGAAAATCCAAACTTATAGTAGTGATTTTCGGATAAAGCAAAAACACGGTCCGGAAGATGGATTTATGATAAAAAACAATATATTTTTCAATATAAACAATGAGACCACTTGGGGAAAAAAAATCAATGAGCCACTTGTGCTTAGTTGCTCACACTCTTGGTGCTTTAAGTGTTAAAGTGAGTCCTGAAGTGCTTCCATTGTATCAAATTCACCCAACCAGGTGTTCATCAAATGATCTCCTTTTGTGTTCCACAGAACAAAGAAAGTCATACAGGTTTGGAATGACGAGTAAATGAGGACAGAATTTTCTATTTGGAGGGAACTATTCCTTTAAATGACATGGGTTGCATTGGGATGACATCATTTGTAAAGCTGACAGTGCACTTCAGTATGAAAAAATACTGTGTACGGTCTGTGTGTGTGCGCGTGTTGCTGTCAAGTTGAATTGAATGTGTCCTGACTCAGTTTGTTAATGACTTATATATAATGCACAGACCGACTGGCTCCGACTAATACATCTGAGCTCTTCCAGTAAAACATCTAATTCACTCAGCAACGTCACACACACACACACACACACACACACACACACACACACACACACAAGAACACTGCAATGAAGAGCTCTCACGCTGATTAGTCTCCACACACACACACACACACACACACACACAGCAGTGACGTTCACACCACCCGATGTTACCACTTCTGCATAGATGAGACAGAAATTATTCCTTGTGGATGGAGGGAAACAGCTATTCCTCAGTGCTCGCTTATTTCCATAATCCATTTCCCTAATGGAGAGTTTGATAGATATAAACAGAGGTTTCTTTTATTGATTTTGCTCTCACGTTTCAGCGAGCTTTGTTCGTTTGTTAACCGTTATCACTCTTCTAATGCATGCTCCTTTATGAAATGATATTACAATATTCCCCTGCTCTTTGTGCGGAGGTCGTTTAATGTACTAGACCTTCACGAGTCTATCAAGTTAATAAATACGTGAAGGGAGATATTCTGTGAATTGTACATTTCAAGATGTTATTAGAAAGTAGTCATTGTTGAATGCCTGTTGCGGGTTTTGTTCATTTATCTGCGTGTGTTCTGAAGGTTGCAGAGGGACAGGAGATTTGTGTGATTGAGGCCATGAAGATGCAGAACAGCATGACCGCAGCTAAGGCAGCCAAGGTGAGCTCGCTCACTCACACACATATACACACACACGTTGATGAATAATCCTGCTCACTACTCTGTGCATCATAAATCGATATGACATATAGAACGTACTCTTCCACATACATCAGATACATTACAGTACCCAACACCATGAGAGAGAGAGAGAGACATCAAGGGGCCACAGTCCATTATCCACACTTGTATTCTGACCAGACCACTTAGCTACTGTGAAAGTCTATCCCTTCTTGTCAGAGGGCTGAAACCAGACTGTGGTTATGGTGTTTATGATTCTATTGATGGACAGCAGTACTTTATTGTACTTCATGCCATGGTTATTATAGTTAACTAAAAATAAAACATAAATATTTCTGTTACTTTAACTTAACCTGAAAAAAAAAAAAAAAAAAAAAATTATATATATATATATATATATATATATATATATATATATATATATATATATATATATATATATATATATATATACATATATATATATATACAGGTGCTGGTCATAAAATTAGAATATCATCAAAAAGTTGATTTATTTCAAGAATTCAACTTAACAGGTGAAACTAATATATTATATAGACTCATTACATGCAAAGTGAGATATTTCAAGCCTTTATTTGTTATAATTTTGATGATTATGGCTTACAGCTTGTGAAAACCACAAAATCAAAATCTCAGAAAATTAGAATATTACATGAAATCACACAGTAATTACACAGTGATACCATGGTCATTGAACCAGGTTTTGGTTCTTTTGGCAGTGTGGGCAGGTGCAAATCCTGCTGGAAAATGAAGGAAGCATGAAGTGCTCTGAAAATGTCCTGGTAGATGGCTGCGTTGACTCTAGATTTAATAAAGCACAGTGGACCAAAGTCCTCTTTTCTGATGAGAGCAATTTTTGCATCTCATTTGGAAACCAAGGTCCAAGAGTCTGGAGGAAGAATGGAGAGGCACACAATCCAAGATGCTTGAAGTCCAGTGTGAAGTTTCCACAGTCTGTGTTGGTTTGGGGAGCCATGTCATCGGCTGGTGTTGGTCCACTGTGCTGTCCACTCAACGCAGCCGTCTACCAGGACATTTCCAGAGCACTTCATGCTTCCTTCAGCAGACAAGCTTTATGGAGATGCTGACTTCATTTTCCAGCAGGATTTGCACCGGCCCACACTGCCAAAAGAACCAAAACCTGGTTCAATGACCATGGTATCACTGTGTAATTACTGTGTGATTTCATGTAATATTCTAATTTTTTGAAATCCTATTTTTGTGGGTTTCATAAGCTGTAAGCCATAATCATCAAAATTACAACAAATAAAGGCTTGAAATATCTCACTTTGCATGTAATGAGTCTATATAATATATTAGTTTCACCTGTTAAGTTGAATTCTTGAAATAAATCAACTTTTTGATGATATTCTAATTTTATGACCAGCACCTGTATATATATATGTGGATATATATATATAATTTTTTTTTTTTTTTTTTTTTTTTCAATTAGTTTGACTTGTACTAAAATAACTAAAACTAAAACTGAAATAAAAATTAAAAACTGTATATGCACAGTACTGGTCAAAAGTTTGGAAACATTACTGTTGTTAATGTTTTTGGAAAGAAGTCTCTTTATATTTAAAATCACTTTATAATTTTCCTAGGGGACCAATGAGTTCTTTTAATTGAAGAATCATCCATATGCATTTATATAGGAAGGAATACAAATGCGTATGGGTGAAGAAACAATGAAGCCAAATGGTTGCAAATAATTCTCATGTATTTGAATTAAAATGAAAACATAAAACCTCTTACCATCTTTTGTAATATGGAAGCATTCATTTCTTATTAAATAATTTTCTCCCTTGTTTCTCTGGGCAGCTTCCTGTGTCCAATGTGTGTTTGATTGCACACATTGAATGCATGGACCTTTCTCATTTAATGTGTGTTGTTGTTCAGGTGAAGAGTGTGCACTGTAAAGCTGGAGATACAGTCGGAGAGGGAGATCTACTCGTGGAACTGGAGTAGCAGGACATCATCATCATCATCATCATCATCATCTGCAGGTCGCTGTGGAGGAGCAAACAAAAGACACTAATAGAGTAGATGGAACATTCCTCCATTCATAGTTGTACTTTCTTTTATACATTCTGACTATAATGTATCCATCTCCCTGGAATTCCACTGGATCCCAGTGAAGGAAATGTCAAAACACTTACATTATCTTGTGCCTTGGCCCTCTGTTGGAGGTTTTCTTGTTTCACATGGAACCAACCACAATTTGACATCATCAGCAGCAGCGATTGTATTTGAACGCATGTTTAAAAGCAGTCAATGAAAGCTGTTGACACACTCACTCCTCCTCTCTCTCTCTCTCTTCTCTCTGTGTACATTTAACTTTCTTTAGAGAAGTGCTGTGAATGATTGGCATTGCTTCAACGAATTCTTAATTGTTAGGTCATAGTATGCAATGATTTTTCTGTTCCATGATTATTCAAACATAATATGGCCTATGTATTCTTTTCACCTCTAAATCGCCAATCCCACACTCGTATATTTAAGTGTTTCTTCAGAATATACAGATACACGCCTCATTTCTGTCATCAAATGCATTAAACTAGTCAAGAAACATGCAAGCTAATAATGTCACATGATCATATGTGATTATTTCTGCACAAGTTGTTCTTGGATATGTAGGATCTAAGAATCTAAGGAGAAGGAAATGGAGGAGTGGACCATTACCAGAAGGGGAAGGCAGATATGATTACTCAGAAACAGGCAGCTGTGGTCAGGCTTGGAAGCCAGAAGACCCACCGGCACTGGTGCTGTTTCCTGTTTTCTAATCACTCAGCCACTTAGATCCACTTTCTGTCTGTATTTGTTTTGAGAAAAAAAAGAAGTGTTACAATAAAAATGGGATTAATGTAAACATTCCAAGTGCTGTTGATTTGTTTGAAACCCCAGGCTTGGAAAGCAACCACGTTGGAGCACATAAAATGCATTACTTAAATGAATGATTTAATTGAATATGCTCTGTGACTGGAGTCAACTCTTGCATACTCTCTTGCATAAGAGAAACAGACACATACAACAGTTAAACCAGTTGGAATTGTTTTTTTTTTTTGTTTTTTTTATGTAGCAACCTCTTTTTCTCACATATTTAACAAATGTAAACAAAATAAGTCCAAGAGATTTGCCTCAAATTGAGTCAGTTTTTTTAGTAGTAGTAGTTTGATTGCTGCACGTTGTCTCCACTGTAACGTGGTTTCCTATTGTTGGTGTACAAGACTGTCAAAATCAGAGAGGATTGATTTCCCTAAAAAACTGCCTAAAAGTGTAAACACAATAGTTTGATTCTTCAATACCCCATTTGGTTTAAGAAACAGATTTAGACTTGCTTATCCTAGCAAGTGCCGCACTGACATTTAATAATACGACTTTATCTGAAAATACAACCTGTAGTAATCAGAAAAATTAGTGTAATGCTGCATGTTTTACAAAGAATACATTTGTTCTTCACTCTGAGCCATTTTAGTTCAGCAGTGGCTGTCAGTGTAGAAACTGGATTGCATTGGTAAGGTTGTGCTTCATAATGGTGACAGCTCTGACCTTGAGCTGACAATAAACTCAACACACACACTCAGAAAAACTTCACTGACCTTTGACCTTTCTCAGTGGCTTGCATAATTTCTAGTATGCAGCTTTATGGCCATAATCTTTCCTGTAACCACTGCGAGAGAACCTTGCTTTCTTGTTTTATTCAATACTGTAAAAAAAAAAAAAAAGGGAAAAACAAAACTCCTTTAAACCCGGACAGCGCTGAACTGGGTCCCTGGGTAACACGGTTTAATTCTCTTCACTGAATCCTTTCTTTAAATACGTCGCATGCAGAGACTGAACCGTAAACCAGGCCTCACACTGTGGTAACTCTCATGACCAGTTCACGGTTGCTGTTGCTGGTCTGTCCGCGTGGCTCCTGGGGTCTCAGGTGGTGGCTGAGGAGATGAAGGATGTTGTAAGTACAGTGGTGGTCCGGCAGCGAGGGCTGCCCGTTGCTGGGCTCAGATGAGTCCTGCGGCTCTGACGTGGCACCTGCTGCCAACGGGACGGAGTTTGTGGAGGGGGTTACGGTTCCCGCCGTGGCCGCTGCAGCCGCAGCCATGAGGGAGGACGTGGAGGTGGAGGCTTCGCCTTCTGTGCCGGACGGCCCCATGCGGTGCGGCAGCGGCAGAGAGAAGTTCCGGAATGTGGCACAGGTCTTCTGGTGCTCCTCATTGTCTTTGACCTTGTCGTAGTTCAAGACTTTCCACTGCTGATTAACAGCCTGCCAGCGGTTAAAAATGCGAAATACGGAGGGACCCTCGTGGACAATCAGAGCTAAAAGAGAAGGATAGACGCATTTGTTAAGTGAGGGATAATGTACAGTCAGAACAAATGGGTCTGTCTAGGAAGAGATTCAATTTGCTGAAAGACCTTTTAATGGGTACTTTGTACAGTGTCCAATTAAAAATACAACTTTAATTCTAAATGTACTGCATAGAAAATATTATGTTTTTAACATAGAGATGTTTTTTGAACACCAAATCATATCAGAATGATTTCTGAAGGATCATGTGACACTGAAGACTGTAATAATGGCTGCTGAAAAATCAGCTTTGCCATCACAGGAATAAATTACATTTTAAAATGTTTAGTTTTTTTAATTGTAATATTTCCCAATATTGCTGTTTTGATCAAAAAAAATGTAGCTTTGAGGAGCATAAGAGATCTCTTTCCCCAAACTTTTGATCGGTAGTGTAACAACCATTAATGTCTTTTAAATTATATGCTTGAAAAAAATTCCATTACTGTGTACAAGAAAAAGCACAGTATTGCTGCGGATGATGGTGAATAACAGGAAATGTCACACTGTTGGATGGGACGACTGACCAATCAGAATCAAGTATTCCTAAGAGCTGTGTAATAACTGACTGCTAGATTCCATTCATACTTGCACTGATAAACATGAGCATCATGTAAACTCCACAAAAATACGCACTTCTACTCCATTTGGAAACACTGAAACTGAACACTTATACTTTTACTCAATTAGATTTCCCAGGCAAAACATGATACTTTACTTCTCACAAATCATTTAGACCGCCAAAGTGCATTTTTCAGAGGTCATCAAGACATTTTCCTGGATATACAAGCCAATCGAATTAACATTTAAGTACTTTTTCAAAATATGGTGCCCCACTTTTCTGTATTTAATCACGTTTGGCATTTCAGAACCTCTTTAATTAATATTATATAAGAAATTAAGTGTAATTATGTCTTGAGGCTACATGGTTAATACAGGCATTTTCGCTCCACTTATGGAAAACATTTACTTGACAACAACAAATCCCAATGACCTCATTGATCAAGAAAATTTGCAATGCACAGTGTGCCAAACAGGTATTTAGGAAAGTGTTGAGGTGCTGTCAATATGATTTTTTTTTTTTTTTACACCTCTGGCTTGGTTTAACTCGCACCATTGTATTTGTTTCTTCAGAGGTCCAGATAGAAAGAGAGTGATGGTCTGCATTAATCTTTTATGTGACGGTGGGTTCCCCTCTGAATGTCTGCAAGGCCGCACATATCTCTACACTTTTTTTTCAGACTGCTACTATCTTCCCCCCTTTCGATTTTCACTCTCTGAGCTCTGATGACAGTTTTTTCACTCACCTCTCTGCAAATGTTAGATTACAAAGGCTTGTATTTTGTGGAGTTGAAACCGATCTCTGATCACTGTGAAAGGCTAGAGGCGTCCCGAGAGCCCTGAGGTTCTCCTCTCACTCTAGCTGCTCCAGAATCAATGAGACAGACCACTAACAGACGTTATCACTGCACACTGCAGACCACTAAAACAAGCAGCGTGCGAGAAGGTAATAATAACCCACGGTTTTCAATCGACTTTTCTACAACAGCCTAAGCCAAAGCCCTGCAGTTGACAAAACTGGAAATGCTGGAAATGAAACAAGACTGCACCAAATTTGTTTCACCTTTCAAATGACATCAGTCATATTTGTTCAGTTAAATGGGGGAAAGCATTAACCTTGATGCTGTAGTGGTTGCTGTTATTAGTTTTATAACTGGAGTTTCAGTAGACAGAGCAGAATTAATGCGTCCACAGTGGCATTTATATGCAGCAAATGTGTACGAGTTGAAATTAGGTTGTGGAGGAGTTTATTAGCGTTCCAGCATCATGAAGATGCTATTGCTGCTGAAACCTAATTTTTCTAGTCTCTCTCTCTCTCTCTCTCTCAGTCTCAGTAAAGTTGGACTGCACATCCTCTCATTACAAGGAGAGAATGTGAGACATGTATTGATTTAACACACACACAGACACAAACACGCACATTTTCCTTGCGCCGAGAGGATAGCTGAAGGAAATTCTCAGGGCAAAGCTTGAATTTTTATCAGCAGTTTTTTTCTGCTGTAGTGTGGGATTTTTTGGCCCCCAACCAGTCCCACAGTGGATGGGAACAGGGCTCGGCTGTGAAAAGCCACTTTGCCACCTGTCTCTTCTCTTAGCTTCACTCTCAGTCTTTCTCTCGTTCTCCTTCCTTTTTTGTTCACATAGTGCTTTCCCTGTCAGATGAATCTACATTATGACAGATGATATTAAATAATGACTATAATTAGGCACAATATTATGTCATATTTCAGTATTAAGCTGAAAGCTGTATGAGTAAGATATCATCCCATCTGAGCAATCTTGAAAATCAACAAAATTGCTTCTTGGGTAATAGTGATGAATAATAGTATTTTATAAAATAGTAATGAAACATCTTTAGAAAAGCTTTAGAAAATGTTTCTTGCATTATCACATCAAGAAAAAGAAAAACCTTTTTCATACAGTATTTTGGGCAAAACATCTAAAAAATATATCTCGGCATTTCTTAATCTTTTCATAATATTTGATATCTTGATATCTAAAAAAAATTCTGAAATGCTTAAACTGGTTATTGTTTCAACCAAACAGCAAAGTAGATTGAAAATCTTAACATGTAAGAAATAAAACTAAATAAAAATATAACTAAAATAATCATTGTATTCCACTCACTGAACACAAAATTATATTTAAATGTTTACATTTATATTAAAAGTTAAATCATTTTCATGTAAAAGTGGTTACATAATACATATAAACACTCAATTTTGAATGATGGCAAGAACAATTTTTTGATCACAGATTAGAATCATAGTGATATTTACAATGTTGCTAGAAAATATATATTGGCAGTAAATTTATTGCAAATATATAATAATATTCAATGTATCGCCCACATGGTACAGTTTGATTAGTAGCTGAAAGCATCAACAGTTATCCAAAATATTGTATAAACCCACATTTTGGATAAAAGCATCAGCTAAATGAATAAATATAAATGTTGTGTGATACATTGTTCGTAAAACTCTCAGAAGACCTGATGCCCCCTTCCTGTCAAGATTGGAAATAATAAAAGGCCAATGCTATTCTCAGTGATAGTATTTCAATGAAACGATCGCCTTTAGGCATTATCTCCATTCTCTCCACCTAATCAGACAGAATGGACTCTCGTTCGGTCTCCCTCCCAGTCTGGCTGCTTACAGAGACAGAGCGATACATCACAACGAAACTCTTGAGGAACTCTGCCATTGATCTACAGCATGCGCACGCACAAACGGATGTGTCACTAAAACAATCTCGACATCACCACTGTTCAGCTCCTTCCCATTCAGCCTCTTTCTTTTTTTCTTGCAGTCGCGATTACCCAAGATAACGCTGCTCTGAGAAAACCTCATTATTCCCTCTGAGCCACTGGAGAGGCGAAACAGCCATTCCACTCCAGCTTCTGCAGCATTGTGATGCCCATTTAGACTGCAGGCACTAGGTGGCAGATATTTTATGTTGCAGCTGTCATTTGTGGATGTTAAGGAGAGAGCTGCAGTTGTTGACACTCTTTCTGTAACTCCCATATGACTTTATGTCCAATCTGCAATACATCAGCATGGAGAGCGGTCTAAACCTCGTACATCAAACTGCAGCTATATCGCAGGTACTTGGTCCAATACCTGTGCATTTATTCAAATGGCCACGTTCACACAGCAGCAGAATACAATTGTCAGTGCTGAATATAGTTGTTCATTCACATTTTTGTTTTGAAACAGACATAAGGTGCGGCCACATTAGAGGAAATTGATGAAAAATGGTTCATTATCTGTTGTCAGTAGTGTAGTGACGGTTCACTTTCAAACCAAGCAGCTTTCTGTTGGTCAATGTGGTGAATTTACGTGACATACTAAACCCGAAATGAATCTGCACAGGAAAATCTTGTCCTCACATGTAAATCCTGATCGCATTGATTCCTACTGAAATTCTCCAAACAAAGCTACATTTGACTGCACCTTTACTATAACTAGGCTATGTTTACACACTTTCACCATTCACACAAAACATGTTATTGCATTCAACTCTTTCCCCGCCATTGGCGAAAATTTCTGTCATTTATGAGGCAATGCTTCCCCGCCATTAGTCTCAGCCTCAGATGCCACGCTTACGAATGGCTGGCTGAATGTCTGATGCATATGGCACACTTAACTGGAAACTAACTGGAAACTTCAGGATTTTTGAAGTTGTCATCTAAATGGTTGAATTCTATAAGATTTCTGATTTCCGTCACGTTCTTTGAAGGTCCGCCTGGAAACAAAGATGCTGTGGCGTCAAACCCCTTCATGGAAGAGGAAAGTGAAACTTTGGCAATTATCAGGAAACGCTGGATTTTCAGAAGTAATTTGTGGCATAGACTTGCAGACCAGTCTGTTATTGTAGGGACATCAACGTTTTCACGCCCTAAACATGACGCAGAACAAAACGATCTGTGATTGGTTTGCTTTACATGTCAGTCAGACGGCCTCTGGACGGTTCTAGGCCAATGAAAGCTGCTAAGAGTCCAGACCTTCTGCCATCAGTCTGAAGGTCTGGCTACGCGAGACTACCCCGCCATAGACGGAAATTTCAGGCTTTCCGTTTTTTCACTGTTATACGGTAGGGGCCGCTATTACACATTTGAAAGAATACTGAATCTCCTGATCAAAAGACATGTGATGAAGAAGTATAAACAAGCGATATCTATGTAAGCAGATGCATATGTAAAATATTGCGGTCATCAACATTAAACATCATATAAATCAAAACTGCCTAAAGTTACCCAATTAAATGTTGACCCAGGACGAGGTATAGGACTGTGTAAGCTTTGGGGCTGTTGATGGACTCGATCTACTCTATCTATGGTTTGATCATCATTCTGGATCAAAAACGCATTTTTCTCAGCTTTTTGCTCAAAATGCGCTTTTCTTTTCTTGCAAAAAGTTGTAAATAATGCCTGGATCAGTGATGAAAATAAATATATCAAAATGGTGACTTTCATAACGCTGGAAAGTCATTACAGATAACATGACTTTATTTGATAAACGTGCCCAATAGAGGCACAAATTCATCCATTATCCTACAGTGGCATTGAATTGTTTAGTGTGGAGCAAAGCATTCGGGAAGGACCCAGACCACAAAACTGATAAAGGCTTTGATGGAAGACAGTGATTGGAAGGGCACATAACTCAATCTCTGTGAGTTATCTGAACCTCACAGGAATACACACGACTGTGTGTGCGGCTATAGCACTGTATGACATGACAAATAGTTTTCCAATGTGATTCTATTTACCCAATACAGATTAACCAAAATAGTAAATTTTAAGGTGTGAGTCCTGATAATTTAAACTAGTGAGTTGTTTGGCTATAGAATATATTTAGCACTCTAAAATGTGACTAACTGCCGCTTATACTGCCGCTGTGTGAACACTGTTACTGGTATCTGTATGTCATTGATATACAAAAACTTGGAAAATTTGAGTGAATAGAGCGACATGGCTAAATGTTTGGACAAAAGAGGGAGAGCTAGAGAATTTTTGGCTGCATATCTAAGAAAATGAAACGAGCAGGAATTATTTGAAATAGTTTAGAAATAAAAATGAAATTCTTAAGTCGCAATGCAAAGTCTGGATGTCTTTGTTATCTTTTGCAATGGTTACAAGCAATTCTCAATACTATTGCGAGTTAAGGTGCAGTCACATTTACCATTGCTCTGTGAAATTTTGCAGGCAAAATCCAGTCATTTCAATAGGAATCTGTGGAATCAGGAAAAAAATTCAAGAGAGTCACAATTTGCCACATTCACAATGTTTGTGAATAGAAGCTTAAATTAAATCTGTTCATCATGTCTCCTCAGAAGACTTTGATTCGCTTGATTCATATGGATTATTTTCATGATGTCTTTGTACTTTTTTAAACTTGATTACAAAGGTTGATATAATGAATGGACAAAAATGGGGAGAGAATATTAAAAAAATATCTTCATTTGTATTCTGAAGATGAAAGAAAGTCTTGCAATTTGCAAAGACATGAGGGTGAGTAAACAGGTGAACTCTTAACCTCACATATCTGGGTTTCCTCCCACACAGGTTTTTTTTTTTTTTTATATTGCCCTTCTGGAAAAGCTGAACTGTACTTTTTTGGGCTAAGTGCTGCTCTAGTTTTAGCTGCAGTCCCCCCACAGTTTTGTTACAACAATGCTCTTCAGATGATGCTTAATTAAAAAAAAAAAAAAAAAAAAATGTTATCATTTAATTAGGAGCACATTTCCTCTGAGAGACAAAAAGACTGATACAATGTGTGTGCGCGTGTTATTTACTGGCTCAATTGTATGCAGATCATGAGGGAGCAGTGTGTATTTTCTCTCATAGCGAAGCATTAGAAGGATCGCTCCTTAAGCTGGCCTGATTAGACTATCCCATCGTCTTGCCTTTCCTCCAGAGATCAAACTCAGCATGTCCTTTCCTGTAATATTTTATACCAGTGTGACAATGCATTACATATCACAGTAAGTCCTAAATATTTGGTCTATTCACTTCCAAATTACATACATATGACTATTGTTATAATATCTACAAATAGGGTGAATCAGAAGTGAGCGCAGAGGGCAGAGCTCTTGAAGTGAGAGGGCTTTGCTCTTATAGGCGATGCATTTAGAACACTGCGCAAATCTATATATCACTCAACCTTCATTTTGAATAGGAATGTTAACATAGGAGCAAAAGTAATGCTTTTAACTGTAAAGATTGTTCTGGAAAGTATACTTTTGCATCGAATATCGACCCTTTGTAATTCTATTTCCGCTGAGAGTCCTTGGGTGCATGAGAACAATTGAGCATTTTAGAATCAATGGCAAAATCACATAAATGGCAAACAAACTGCAAAATTACTTCCTTTACCTGACGATTGTTTGTATGCTGTGAAAGAGGAATTCAGTTTGAAGGGTCATTCCAAATGAGAGAAGGCAAGTAATAATGAAAGTAGCACTTGGAACAGAGAGCAACAGTGGGGTAATGGAAGTAAAAATTCCATTACTTTTCTCAACAGAGAAATAGATTTTTAATGATTCCGCATAAACCTTTCAAGACAGGCCGACTATTAATCTATGGAATGCTTCAGTTAATGCCCTAACTCGTACGTTTTTAAAGTTCGGTTTTAAATGTTCAGTTCCACTAAACAGAAAATCACAACAAACAAATTAGGACAAAAGAGCTCAGCATCAACCATCCACTCACATGAAGCATTGTGAATGACAATCAAGTCAGTCTCCTTACACTCTCCAACTTCTTAATTTAACTGGTCACTGAATTAAAGGGGTCCTATTATGCCCTTTTACGAAGTCTTGATTTTGTTTTTGGGGTGTGATAGAATATGCTTTCATGCTTGATTGTTCAAAAAAACACATTATTTTTCACATATTTTACATTATTACAGCTCTTCTCTCCCCAGCCTGGCTAGAGCGCGATGAGCCCGTCCTTCCGAAATATGAAATGTGCTGTGATTGGTTACTTGGCCCAGTGTGTTGTGATTGGCACCGCTTAGCGTGTGTTCAGGGAAATGTCATGCCCCTTATCATCTACTCAGATGTAAATATTTAGGATGGCGTCAATTTCAAACCAATTCAAGCTAGATTCAGACTTAAGAATATTAACAAACAAGAGGATCATGCAGAACAGATTTCATGCACTGACTTTGCAAGCACGGATTTCAGAGTGGCATGCTTTTTTTGTAATTTTCGTATACATTTTAGATCCGATGTTATACATCATTTAATCATACTGTATTTGTCGGAAACTATGGTAATACAAACAGTAATCAATCACACAACTATGGATCATTTTCCTAAGGGGCGGTGAACAGTCTTACAAAAGCTACAGTAAACATTATATCAACACTAATGTTGGCTAGCAGGCGAGCGGAGGTAAACAGCTTTGTCCTTTGTTTACAGTGTAGTTTGTTGCAACAACATAAAACTTATAATCAAACTGTTAATAGAAAACACAACTAGAAATGATAAGACATACTCACAAGTTGTGATCCACAAACAACAGATTGTCCAGACAAAGTGGGAACTGCTCCGTTTCAGGAGAAGCTTTTGTGTGTAACCTGCATTGTACTCTCTTAGCTTCTGGAAGCTGTTCTCCGTAAAATGCGCAGCACACAGATAAACGTTGGTGTAACAATGTTCATGAACAGTGTCTAAAATAAATTAACCACTGGCAACTTTTTGAGCAATGTTACTGGGCAATGTTGCCGTCAACGGGGGACCAAGTGAGACACAGGTATCCAGATAGAAATTTGTTGCCCATTCTCAACGGGACAGTTCCCAAGCAACATTGCTTGGCAACATTGCTCAAAAAAGTTTCCCCATGTATCATCACATTAAAAAAAAAAATTATTTTGGAAACGGGGTGGATAAAACAGTGTCTCTCTTTGACATAGTGACAACACTGTCTTCTCTAATGCAGCTCAACCAGGCCTCGTCCTCTTTTTTACATATTCTGTGGGCCGGGATTATTTAAATGAATAACATTGTGACTTCATAAAGCCCGGAAAAAAATGCGTTGTATTCCAAACGAGTCATTTGTTATAGTTCTTGGAAAGAATATTCTGTTAAATAAAATATATTGGAGCTTTGTAACCTTGCAGAACTAAAGTTGAAAAAGTGAAAAGGCATAATATGACCCCTTTAACTAATGTGATGAGATCATGTGACAACTATGTAGCAAACTACTGCTTGAAATGGTTATTGTTGTGTACTGTTATGTTTCACAATATCAGTTATCAGTCCTGAGCAGTAATCGGTAAGATAGAGTTTCATTCTGAATATAGCCAGTTTAAGTTAGCTTTACTAGTCTAATAGTTTAAGTCACTTAATATTGGATGGATTTAAAATGGTACATTCTTAGTGTGACAGCCAGTATATTGTGGCCAATTTGAATTTGAATGGCATCTATGCAAGAATCAATTTCCAGTTCTCAATCTTTCAGTCTTTCCATTTCTATTGTTAGTAATTTTATTCAGTAGATACTTAAAAAAATGCATTCATTAACTGAAATGCAGCAATTACTCATGGCTCCCTGTGGCTTGCCTGAAAAACACAATCCTCTTAGTTCTGCCTGCACTTTTCCTCTACTTTCCTGTGTTTTTAGAGGAAAGTGGGCTTGTAATTCAACATTATGTCTTCAGCTGGTTCCAATAGGCCTAGATGTTGGTTACCAGTGAGGCCACTAGAGTCACAGTGTATTCAAAGGTCCCCCTACCCCTCACAGACAGTGTCTGATATTCTCAGACAAGTAAACATCCAAACATGTAAAAGCACAGCATTGCAGTTATTGAGAATCCAATGACCTACCAATGCAAACCAGGTCCATGAAGCCGTACATGGCATAACAGATCTGGAAGAGCAGGTCCTGCCTTTGCCACTTGGCCGAGGGGCTGAGGGAGGACCACACCAGCCAGGAGATACTGGCTATCAGGAACAGCGAACCCAGAACAGCTGCAGCTATCTGGACTTTCTCTATCACTGTCAAAGAGATGGCCTGCCACTGGAGACACAGAAAAAAACGATGAACTAATAGATAGCACAGTACCAGACGCACATTTAAACACACATGAAGAACAAGAAAACACTGGAAAATATTAAACAGTACACAGATAATATAAGTGACTTAATATCAGTCAGAATAGAAACAGACTAATAATATAAACAAGTATGCCTTTGGTAATATTACTAAAATTAGTCTGTAAATTAGACTGATGCAGAGGTACACATCTTCCAAAAGTTTGGGGTCAGTGAGATTTTGTTTTATGTGTACTTTTATTCAGCAAGGAGGCATTAAATTGATCAAGACTTGTTACAAAAAATATATTTCAAATAAATGCTGTTCTTTTGAACTTTCTATTCATCCTGAAAAAAAGTGTATTGTGGCTTCCAGAAAAATATTAAGCAGAGTTTACACAGTGTTTTTAACATTGATATAAATGTTTCTTAAGCAGCAAATCAGCATATTAGAATGATTTCTGAAGAGTCTTGTGACACTAAACACTGGAGTAACAGCTTTTAAAAAAATCAGCTTTGCCATTAGAGGAATAAATTACATTTTTATAAAAATGCACTTGTAGATATTAAAATAATACAAAACATTTATTTTAAATTGCATGAATATCTCACAATATTATTGTTTGTACTGTATTTTGTACAATCTTACCGACTCCAAACTTTTGAATGGTAGGTTTTATTATTCATATCATTATTTTAAAGGTGCGCTCTGGAAGATCTTTGAGATGAAGTACATACAAAACAAAAATACTGAACATACTGTTCTTCCCTTACCCCAATTCACTACGGTAAGCTCACACAATAATATTATATTTTGAGCAGTTGGGATGGATTTGGCAAGAAAAATGTCAAAATAATTTCTTGCCGTTTTACATAAACTAAAATATGGTCTGTCTACTTGCTCAGACAAGTTTTTTTTTTTTTTTTTTTTTTTTTTTTAAATATGTGCCCTGTAGACGTTCTTCTTACTGGTCATAGATCTTGGTGTAGAATGAAAGATCCTATCATAGGCAAGTCAACTGAAAGTACAGCTGATGTTAAAAAAAACAAAACAAAAAAAATTCGGTCATTCAGGGTTCCCACACCTTGGTTAATTTCAAATTCAAGGACCTTTCAAGGACTTTCCAGGTCCGATATCCTCAAATTCAAGGACATAATGTAGGGACACATTTCAAGTGAGAGCAAGGTTACACCGTGATACCTTGTCAGATACATTGTTAAAGTTTTCATGTGTCAAACAACAATGCAAAAAAGCATTCTTTTTTTTTTTTTTGGCCATATGACAGAGATCTGATATTCTATTTGTTGTATTTCTGTTTAGCATAAAACCGAAGAATATTCTGTATATTAACTTTTGCATGGAATTTATTGAAAAGAGCTTAGGCTCGTGTAACCAGAAGTTTTAAAGGTGCACTGTGTAATTTTTAGCGGCATCTAGTGGTGAGGTTGCGAATTGCAACCAACAGAAGTTACGGTGGACAACAGGAAAATATTTTGTTGTCTGAGACAAAGATAAATGGAGAGATTGTTTACTTAATTATTCAGTAAAATTATATGTTATTGCGAAAATTATTGTTAGCCTACTTGTTCATCATTGTGTTATTGTTTTATTCCCTGACTTTAGCTAGCTTCTTTGCACGAAGAAGAACATAGTGACGAAACCTCCTAAATATTACACATGCACCTTTAAGATACATGAATATGCTTTTAAGTTTTCTTGCCTCATGGGTTTATATTATCTTAACAAGCAAAGCAATTCAAGCCCTATTCGGACATTAATTGTTTCTCATGTGGACGTCTGTAAAAATAAATTTGCATCATACATGGAACCTCAGTGATAAAACTCATGCATTCGGATGCCCATTTATTGACGGTAGAGGAGCGAGTTTTGTAAGTCCGCGAACACGCAAACGCGCTGCTCGCGTGGTCAGTCACTTGATTGTCTGCTGTAAATAAAATGTCATATGCTTGGAATAATACGAATAAATTTGTATTTAATAAAATAATGTTCTATTTATCATTTAATTATTTAATTCTCATTTATAAAAATATGAAGCTAGACGCGCGTATGCCATATTCGAAACGGTTCTTGCATTTTCTCAAAAGGATGTAATTAAAAAAAAAATGGAAATAAGTTTACATGAGGTAAAAATAAAGATGCATTTGTATTTTTAATGTTATGCATAATAGCCTACATATTTTAAAATTGGATCATATATATTGCTGTCACAATAACGGCCCATTTCAAATGTTTACGTGCTTTTTTTCTCTTTCTCCTTTTTGTTCGCTGAGGTGGAGCGGTTAATCGTAACAGTTATCGTGTGTTCGTATCGTATGTTGATTGGCAGTGATCAAAAAGGATTTAAACAGTGAATTTTGAAGTGATCTCTTCTTGTAAACTCAGATATGTGGATTAAGACGGCAATTAAATCACCACACGACCTTGGTGTTTATGAAAAAAAAAATAAAAATACGCGGGTGGTGGGAGAAAAACACTGACATTCTGGATTTGGAGGGCAATTAAATCACAGACCAACCCCTAAATGATGAAAATACCTTACGACCCCATGATAAACAATTACCGTCCGAATAGGGCTATTGACTGAACATATTTGGGTTCGGTATAAGCACTGAAACCATATCCAACATAGTGCAGATCATTATAAAACATTCCAAATATCTTGAAACTTGCATTGTCCAGGCATCACGTTTCAGCGGTTTCAGCCAATTTTTGCAATGTTTCACAGTGTTTCTGTGAAACGTTGAGGTACCATCGTAGTAGTTTCGTGCGCGCGTGAAGTCATGGCAACGTACAACACAAAGCACCGGGAAACACTTTACGTAATGCGTAAATGCGCTTAACTAAGGTAGCCTAAATCAAGCAATCTAGTATGCACAGGCCACAAAGTGTTGGCGAAATAACACATTAGCGAACTGGAGGGAATAAAATGGCATTTTTTCCAGAAAACTTTTTTGCACAAAATAAATTCAAGTACTTTCAAGGACCTGTATCCAAGAATGTTTATTTTCAAAAACTTTCCAGGGGCCTTGAAAAAAAAAAAAAAAAAAAAAAAAACAGATTCACAAACTTTCAAGGATTTCAAGGACCCGTGGGAACCCTGGTAAATGTATGGCCACAGTTTTGTAGTGCACCTTTAAAATAACCAAAACAAAGAAGAAAGTGTCCTATTTATCATCTGAAGGTCAGATCAAAAGAAAATAAAAAAGGCTGAAAGTAATATCATTGAGAGCAGAAGCTTTGAACCCAGACAAGCAAATTAATTATATGAGCTCATCATATGAAAGGAATAAGATAAACACACTGCTAATGCTCTCAGTATTATGGTGGTACAATGGCACAGTGATGGTATCAGATGGCTATATTTTGGTGCTGAATGACTACCATATTCATATATCATACATGGTATGCCAAGGTGCACTATATGGCCAGAGTATGTGAACATGACCTTCTAATTAATGTGTTTTCTACTTTAATCAAGTATACTATACAGCCATGTAAATGTCCAAACAATGAGACAAAATATTTTCTTTTCCAACTCTGCACAAAGTGGGATCTATAAAGAAACTATTTACCGACTGTGGTGTGGAAGAAATTGGCTGGCCTTCAAAAAAAGCCCACCTGAAACTCAATGAGCACCTTTGTGATGACTGTGAGCCAAGCCCCATCATATAAAATCAGTGTCTGACCTCACTGACGCTCTATAATGAATGAGAGCAATGTTCCCTGCAACCATGTTCCCACATCTAGTGGTAAGCTTTGCCAGAAGAGTGGAAGGGAGGATTGATGCCTCATTAATGCCCATGGCTATGAAATGAATTGTCCATGGTTTTGCTTAAACACATTTGGGTGTTGTGTTCCAACCCGTTCTCATTCCCAGGGCGTCATACACTTACGCTTTTGTCACGTCCGTCGGCGTCTACTTCCAACGCACATGGCACCCTTTAGCGTCAATATGAGACGCACAGAGCTTATGATCGAAAATAATAACTGTTATATTATCCTATTGCATTGCTGAATTATTAAGCTATAAGTTTTTGTTAAGTTATAAAATGTTGAGGATATTAAAACAAAATACATAAAAATAGCATGCATCTGTCGAAAACTGTGAACAAATTCCTTTATTTCTCTGCATCAAAAGGTAAATAATTAAAAAAAAATAATGTCCACAATATTATCATAATGTTTTGTAGAATTATCAAGCACATTTTTTATTAAGGATATCATTATCCATCATCCGGTTTATATTGGAATGAGTTGATGACTGACGAAGTTGCCCTGGGCGTCCAATAGTACCGCGGATGGGTTTACGTTGGAGTTAGTGGAAAGCTCTGTGTGTCTCATATTGGCGCTAAAGGGTGTCATGTGCGTTGGTAGTAGAAAAGCGTAAGTATATGATGCCCTGGGAATGAGAACGGGTTGTGTGTTCAGGTGTCCACAAACTGTATTGGCCATTTAGTGCAATGCAAATAATACCTGCATGGTGGACAAAACTAAAGCAGTTTTACTCCGTAACACATGTAAGTATATTTATTTATTTGGACTTAAATTTTTTTTATTTTTTTTTCACTACATTTCAAAGCATAACAACAAATCTTTCTTTAGAGCCAATTCTTTTCAATGAACTGTTCACAACTACTGATTCAATAACTCAGGTTAACAAATTACTGAATTGTCTTGTCTGAATTTAAAATGAGCCTAGAAGCAGAAGTAATATGATCGCCAGAGCTCGACTGTGCTGACTTCTAAAAAAATTCATAATGATGTCAGACTAACTTATTTAAATTATATCCTATCAGTGTGACTGGGGCATTAGACCCCTCTCTCTTTAAATAAGCATTTTGAGCAGGAGGATGTATAATATAAATAAATAAAACCATATAGATTAGTTATTTTACTTTTAAAACATGTAGGCCTACTGTTACTTTTTAAATCGAAATGGATTACTTTTACAAATGTAATATTTCATCAGCGTACATGGAATTACAAAGGAACATAAAAAAAAACAGTCATAATGCTTTTGGTAATAATAATGTTAAAATAAGCTCAGGCAAGCATTGAGTTACCTGTAGCGGGTTCTTGGTGCTGATGGCGATGACCTGGTATTTGTAGTAGCAGAGTTCGCAGCTCCAGGATCCTCTCTCACTAATCCACTTTATTAGACAGGGCTCATGAGTGCAGCGAACAGAACCACTACAGCGACACGGGCTCAGCAGCTCCCCCTGCAGGACACAACACATGCTCACATTAGCAGTAGCTAATCTCCCCCGATTTATCAAATAATTCGGAAACCAGACACCCAGACTGATGATAAATAAGACGCTGTGAATGGTTCAATCCAAAATTCTTGACAAAGATGAAGTAAATACAGTCTTTAATAAACACAGAGAATAACCCAGGAGAAATCATAATTCACACACATTAAATGAAGATGAGAACCAACAAGCAATAGAACCAAACAATAAGTATAAATCATGAACTAAACGAGACACAGGCGTGGTTAATCGGTAACTAAGGAAACTAACAGAGTAATTAAGGTCAAACTGAAATGAAACACGTCAAAGACACAGGAACGCTGTGAACTAAGGGTACGCTTGAGCTAAGGGTAGGGTAGCTTGGGTAGCTTGAACTAAGGGTATGCTTACACGATAACGATATGCTTAAAACTGAGAAGTTTTTCCTCTGAGTTTTCCGCATTCAGACAACACCATTGTCAAAAAGATCCCCACTGACACGGATTTGCAAAAATGACTAAAAACCCTGTATTCCCTGAATTCTATTCATTAGATGGCGATGAAACACTATAGACTGAACACGTAATACGCATGTGCATGATGTCATCATTTTCAGAAATTCACGTTTTTGCTGTTTACACAGAGACCGTTTTCAAAAACTTGCACTTTGAAACCCATTTTCAAAAGTTTGATTTTCAGGCCCCCAAAACTCCGTAGTCATGTAAATGAATGGCCAAAGCGTATACAAAGTTTTATGTTTTTAGTTGAAAATGGTGTCGTGTCCCTAAATGTAAATAGCAACAAAAAGTATTTTCATTGCAGCCATAGATGCAATTTACACTAAGTGATAATGGTATTATTTTTGGACCCATCAAAAGCCAACCAAGAAAAATAAAATAAAATAAAAAATAAAAATAAAATGTTACTCATTGCTCAGTTTGAGAGGAACCTGGATAAAGGGCGTGTGTGGAAAGTGCGGAAGTGAATTGTGTGAGTGTTTGGGAAAACCAGCCACGCATAGGCGTAGATTACGCGGGGGACGTGTCCCCCCCACTTTTTATAGAATGTCAAGTGTAATACCAGTTTTTTTTCCAACTTTTGTTGACAGATTTTTGCTTAATTGGCTTAATATGCTCGGTACTTCTAGGGCAGAGCCGTTGATGTTTTTCAACGGCTCTGCCCTAGAAGTACCGAGCTCCACCCACAAACACAGTAGGCTATATGATGGTCTACGATACATACAAATTTAATTATCTTATTATTATCTTATTATTAAAATACATGATCAGGATTTTACCACCTCCGCCTTTTGAGCCAGGAAAAACCCTGCATGTGCAATATAAAGTACTGAGCATCTTTCTTTCTTTCTTTCTTCATTTCTTTCTTTCTTTCTTTCTTTCTGTTTTATTGCTTTAAAAATATATAGCATATTAAGCCAATTAAGCAAAAATCTGTCAACAAAAGTTGGAAAAAAAACTGGTATTACACTTGACATTCTGTCCCCCTCACTTTTGAAATGATGGCTACGCCCCTGCGAGCCACGTATTCAGCAAAGCCAACCTTCAGCAATGGTGAACTTCTGTTGGTAAACAGAAACAGCAACAGGATCCAGACGGTCAACACAGCTCGCTCGGGTTTTTTAAACGCTCCGCGCTGAAGACATCGCCATGGAGAGCGGTCCACTCTACAGCATCCGTTCCAGCAAAGACACAGCGTTCACCCGCAGAGGACTGCGTCACCGCCACCCAGGTAAGTGTAAAGACACCTTCCTTCTCCTTTAATATTCCACCGTCCAACTATCTGCAGTTCGTATGTTTGGGTACTTTCAGATGGCGTTCGGCTTTCCTTGAGGCTTTCCAGTTCTCATCTCCAAAGCACACTCATAGTCTTCGCGTTACTTTTCCACTTTCTCCTCTCCCGCCTTTAGTTTAAATTCCTCCTTTTATATGATTACCTCATTTCCTTTTCTTCATTTGACAACGGAAATGGGCGGGGATGACATTAATTTAATTTGTTCTTTGTAATGTTTCAGCTCCGCCACACAACATATTAAGTGTATTTGATTATATTTATCAAAATAATAAATGTATGCTGCTTCATTGGGACATTACTACTAAAAATGTCATAACTTGACCTTCTGGTGAAACAAACTTCTCTCTGGCCTGCAGGACTTCTCCAATTATTTAGTCCTCTTAAACCCCGCACCTGCAAAGCTCACAGTCATCTGCCTCCGTTTTTGTGTGCAACGCCCACATCTCAAAATAAACAACCGATGCAAAACCAAGTCATTGCCCTACTTTTTTTTCTTCACTAATATGTTCCTCTCATGTACATCACTATATGGAAGAAAGGAGCTACTTCCTTTTTTAATCTTGACTTTAAGGAGCAGTCACATTTACTCTTACAATATTGCCAAGGGATCTTTTGTGCCTGAATTTTTTTTGCTAATTTAAAAAATGTAAAAAATAAATATCATTAATTATAAATTCATAAATATTATGTTTTTGGAGAGTCATACCACATGACATTTTACAATCTGAATTAATCGTGCTTTTTCATAAAAAGATCAAATCATGTGATATATAATTTCCTGACAATTTTTTTAGTAGAGAAGCAGTTATTAAATCTTCATTATTATAACAGTACAGTGTTGTATCACACAAACATTTATATACAAATATATACAAAATGTTTAACTTTAAAACATGCTCATTTAGCTATTCAAGCCATTGTATGTATGAATCACATTTGATTCTCTTTATTCTTTTTCTTTTTATCACCAAGGCCAGATAAATCCCATCACATAGAGCCTCTTACACCTAGCTATCATCACATAGAGACTGTGTCTGTTCCCCGAATTTGGAAATCCAAAAAACGTCCAAACCCATCTATGGTTAAAAATGTAATTGATGTTCAACAAATAAAAAACAGCTATAATACAGATGAGCAAATGCTAAAGCTTGGGTTGCTGAATATTCGATCCCTTACTCCAAAAGCACTCATTGTTAATGATATGATTTCAGACTATAACCTAGATGTGCTGTGTTTGACAGAAACCTGGCTAAAACCAGACGATTACATTACTTTAAATGAGTCAACCCCGCAAGATTACTGTTATAAACATGAGCCTCGTCTGAAACGCAAAGGGGGAGGTGTTGCTGTAATTTATAGTAATATTTTCAAAACCACTAAGAAATCAAGTTTTAAATATACTTCTTTTGAAGTGTTGGTGCTTAATGTAAAAATACAAAGTGTAAACGATAAATCACGTTTGAGATTTGTGCTGGCTACTGTATACAGGCCACCAGGGCACCATAAAGATTTTATCAAAGAATTTGCGGACTTTCTATCAGAATTAATATTGACTGCAGATAAAGTACTATTTGTTGGTGATTTTAATATACACATAGATAATGAAAATGATGCATTGGGTATGGCATTTAAAGACATTGTAAACTCTATTGGAGTTAGACAACACGTGTCAGGACCTACTCATTGTCGTAATCATACTCTAGATCTAATATTATCACATGGAATAAATGTTGACGCCGTTGAAATTCTGCCAGCAGAGCGATGACATCTCAGATCATTACCTAGTCTCGTGTAAATTACATTTAGCCAAGGCTGCAAAGCCGACTCCGTGTTATAAATATGTTAGACCTATCACTTCTGTCACTAAAGATTGCTTTATCAATAATCTTCCTAATCAGTTTCATCATCTCAGCATCCCAGATAGCTTAGAAGAACTATATTGCAACAGAAACTTTTAACTCTCTCTTTTCCAGCATTTTAGACACAGTTGCTCCTTTGCGCTTAAAGAAGATTAAAGAAAATAGTCCAACGCCGTGGTACAACGAGCACACTCAGGCCCTTAAGAGAGCAGCCAGAAAAATGGAGCGCAACTGGAAGAAAACAAAACGTCTCGGTTACTAATGTAACCCTCGTTCCCTGAAGGAGGGAATGGGAGACGTAACGTCGACGTGACGACGTAATTGGGATCACTTCAGGGAGCCCTATCAACTTCGAGTGTCTACAGAACGAGCCAATGAACGTTGGCGTGCGTGAATCGCGTCACGCGCCCCCGCCCCGCCGCGCGGGTATAAACAGGAAGCGGGCGCACGCACACATTGTTTTTCGCTGAGGAGCCGAGATTCGTGACGGCCATGCAGCGATGGTCAGCAACGGTGGCGACGGGATGTTACGTCTCCCGTTCCCTGCTTCAGGGAACGAGGGTTACATTAGTAACCGAGACGTTCCCTTTCAGTCGCTCACGTTCGACGTAACGTCGACGTGACGACGTAATTGGGATCCCATGGAAAACGCCACGGTTGCTGCCACATCCAGCGCCCTACGCAAGACTCTCAGACCCGCAACTGCTGGGGCGGAAGACCTGCGTAGAGGGAGTTCAACTGCTGTTCCATTATACCCCACACAGTGAACTCTTAATAACACTGGGAAAGCGTACCTTTCCAGGGGAAAGAACGCTGCGGAGCCACATCCTTCCCGAAGGGAGGTAACATGTGGAGAATACACATATGGACTGGCCGAAGGGGCAGTGCAACATATGGAATGTCACTGGGGTGGCTCCACCCGAAGGGGAAGACACACCGGACAGTGACGGCAGAGCAGACTCTGCCAAGGGAAGACACGGGCTCACCGCAGGGAGCTGGTCGTGGAAGAATACACATATGGGATCGCCGCAGGGATCGCACATATGGAACCCAGCCTAGCACAAGTTACACAAGCATACGAGCACTAGGCCTGGCGTCAGACCCCAATGGGGAACTCGACTGGAGTAAAAAGCGCACGTATCCGTTCCTAGGAAGGGAGTGGCGCAGCAAGCCGACACTAGAGCGGGAACTTCGGTGTTACCGGCTAGTAGAAGCGAGCACACAGGAAGAAACCGGCTCAACACGTAAGCTATAAAACCTAGCAAACGTGTTAGGTGTCGCCCAGCCCGCAGCTCTACAGATGTCTGTCAGCGAGGCGCCGTGTGCCAGCGCCCAGGAAGAAGCGACACTCCTAGTGGAGTGGGCTTTCAACCCGGGCGGGCAGGGCACGCCTTGGGCTTCGTAAGCCAAGGCGATGGCATCCACTATCCAGTGGGCCATCCTCTGCTTGGAGACAGCCTTCCCTTTCTGCTGGCCTCCGTAACAGACGAAGAGCTGATCTGAGGTCCTGAGGCTTTGCGTTCTGTCCACGTACAGACGCAGAGCGCGAACGGGACAGAGAAAAGCCAGGGCTGGGTCTGCCTCCTCCGAAGGCAGCGCTTGCAGGTTCACTACCTGGTCCCGGAAGGGAGTGGTATGAACCTTGGGCACGTATCCGGGCCGGGGTCTCAGGATGACGTGAGAGTTATCCGGACCGAATTCTAGGCACGATTCGTCGACCGAAAATGCATGCAGGTCCCCTACCCTCTTGATAGAGGCCAATGCAACCAGGAGTACTGTCTTACAGGACAGGATTTTTAACTCAGCTGTTTGCAGAGGCTCAAAGGGTGGTCTCTGAAGTGCCGAAAGGACCAGAGACAAATCCCAAGAGGGTATAGAGAGTGGGCGAGGAGGATTCAGTCTCCTTGCTCCCCTCAGGAACCTGACGATCAGGTCATGCTTTCCCAAAGACTTACCATCAACAGCATCGTGATGTGCAGCAATAGCGGCAACATACACTTTAAGGGTGGAGGGAGACAGCCTTCGCTCCAGCCCTTCTTGCAGGAAGGAAAGCACCGCTCTGATCGAGCAAGATCGGGGGTTCTCCTCGTGAGAGGAGCACCAGTCAACGAACAGGTTCCACTTCAACGCATAGAGGCGCCTCGTAGAGGGGGCTCTAGCGGAAGTGATGGTGTCAACTACCGCAGGGGGTAGGTCACCTAGAACCTCCGCGTCCCGTCCAGGGACCAGACATGGAGTTTCCAGAGGTCTGGACGCGGGTGCCATAGGGTGCCCCGTCTCTGAGAGAGCAGATCCTCTCTCAGAGGAATGGGCCAGGGAGGGGCTGTCGCGAGGAGCACTAGTTCCGGGAACCAGGTCCGGTTGGGCCAATACGCCGCAACTAACAAGACCTGCTCCTCGTCCTCCCTGACTTTGCACAAGGTCTGTGCAAGAAGGCTCACTGGGGGAAACGCATACTTGCGAAGGCCCCGGGGCCAGCTGTGTGCCAGAGCATCCGTGCCGAGGGTCCCCTCGGTCAGGGAATAGAACAACTGGCAGTGAGACGTGTCCGGGGCGGCAAACAGATCTACCTGTGCGGTCCCGAAGCACCTGAAAATCAGCTGGACCACCTGGGGATGGAGTCGGCATTCTCCCGGTAGCACCTGCTGTCGTGAGAGCTCGTCGGCTGCACGGTTGAGCAGGCCCGGAATGTAAACGGCACGAAGCGACCTCAGATGCTTCTGACTCCAGAGGAGGAGATGGCGGGCGAGTTGTGACATGCGGCGGGAACGTAGACCACCTTGGCGGTTGATGTACGCAACGGTCGCAGTGCTGTCCGTTCGGACCAGTACGTGCTTGCCTAGTAGCAGCGTTTTGAAACGGCTCAGTGCAAGACGTACTGCTAACAACTCGAGGCAGTTGATGTGCCAATGCAGTTGAGGCCCCGTCCACAGACCTGAAGCTGCATGCCCGTTGTACGTGGCCCCCCAGCCGGTGGCAGAGGCATCCGTGGAGACCACAGAGTGCCTGGACACTTGTTCCAGGGGAACACCTGCCCGCAGGAACGAAGGGTCCGACCACAAGCTGAGAGTTTGGTGACAGTGCGGAGTCACTTGGACCCGGCACGAGCCGCTCTGCCACGCCCATCTCGGGACTCGATCGTGGAGCCAGTGTTGGAGCGGCCTCATATGAAGCAATCCGAGCGGCGTAACCGCGGCTGCAGATGCCATATGCCCCAGGAGCCTCTGAAAGAGTTTCAGTGGTGCCGCTGTTCTGCGTCTGAGCGTGCTCACGCAGTTCAACACTGACTGGACACGGGCCTCTGTGAGGCGCGCTGTCATGTTGATCGAGTCCAACTCCATACCGAGAAAAGAGATCCTCTGCCCAGGGGTGAGTTTGCTCTTTTCCCAGTTGACCCGAAGCCCTAGGTGGCTGAGGTGACTGAGCACCATGTCCCTGTGTTCGCACAACTGCTCTCTCGACTGGGCCAGAATAAGCCAGTCGTCGAGGTAGTTGAGAATGCGAACACCACGCTCGCACATGGGAGCAATGGCCGCCTCCGCGACTTTCGTGAAGACGCGGGGCGACAGGGCCAGCCCGAAGGGTAAGACCTTGTACTGATATGCCCGTCCCTCGAACGCAAAGCGAAGAAACGGTCTGTGTCGAGGGAGAATCGAGACATGAAAGTATGCGTCCTTCAGGTCGATCGCTGCAAACCAATCTTGGGGACGGATGCATTTGAAAATGCGTTTCTGCGTCAGCATCTTGAACGGTAGCCTGTGAAGGGACCGGTTCAGGACGCGCAGGTCCAAGATTGGCCGTAACCCACCACCTTTCTTGGGTACAATGAAGTACGGGCTGTAGAAGCCGGTCTTCATATCGGCTGGAGGGACCGGCTCGATCGCGTCCTTCGCCAGTAGGACTGCGATCTCGGCCCTGAGCACAGGGGCATTGTCCGCCAGAACACGGGTGAACAGAATGCCCTTGAAAGCAGGGGGACGCCGGGCGAACTGAATCGCATAGCCGAGTCTGATGGTACGGATGAGCCAGCGAGACGGGCTGGGAAGCGTTAACCAGGCTCCCAGAGACCGAGCAAGCGGGACTAACGGCACCACAGACGTACCCGGGGTGGGGCAGCGCGGCGGAATGCAGGGACCCGACTCGGACGGCACAGCGGCCCGAAGTGGGGTCTGAGTGTGTGGTGCAGCACATACCTGCTTCCGTCGAAGGGCAGAGTGAGTGTGTGAAGGTGACAGCACGTCCGGAACACAGCCACTGCTGCTCGCTGGCGATGAAAGAGGGGCTCGGGAGTGACAAGGCATGGTGGCGTTGTCGACTGCCAAGCGCGCCCTCTTGGGGCCCAGAGGTTTCAGAAATTGCTCTTTTTTTGAAAATGTGGGTACCAAAAAGAAACAAAAAGAAAAGAACAAAAAGAAAAGGAAACAAAAGATTCTCCGCCCGGCCCTCCACCGGGGGAAGGAGTGGCGCCTTCGTCATCTCCTGAAGAGCAACTTGATCCACCTCTGGGCCGCCCGTCTCAGGGTCGTTTGCACCGTCGCTTGCCTCCTGGTTTGGCAGCGGCCTGGACGGGCGGGGTCGACTTCCTGCGGCTTGCTCTGCGCTGAGGCCTGGATGATGGCTGCTGCTGCTGGGGCCTGGCGGGAGCGGAGGGTCTGCGGCCGGCGGACGGGTGGGAGCGGCAGCGGTCCGCCGGGGCAGGATGTGTCGGATGGCCTCCGTCTGCTTCTGTGCGTCCGAGAACTGTTGGGCAAAGCTCTCGACCGCGTCGCCGAACAACCCAACCTGGGAAAGAGGGGCATCCAGGAACCGATATTTATCGGTGTCCCTCATATCCGCCAGGTTGAGCCAGAGGTGGCGCTCCTGGACCACCAAGGTGGACATCGCCTGACCGACTGAACGTGCGGTTTCCTTCGTCGCCCGGAGGGCGAGGTCGGTTGCCACACGGAGCTCCCGGAGGAGCTCTGGGTCAGAACCACCCTCGTTCATGTCCATGAGCGCCTGGGCCTGGTGGACCTGCAAGAGCGCCATGGCATGGAGGGCGGAAGCAGCCTGTCCACAGGCCTTGTAAGCCTTCGCCGTTAGACCGGACGAAAACTTAAGGGCCTTGGACGGGAGGCGTGGATTACCCCGCCAAGAGGAAGCGGACGCCGGACACAGCTGCATCGCGACGGCCCGCTCCACGGGGGGATATCCACATACCCCTTAGCTGCCCCGCCAACGAGGGTGGCGAGGGGTGAGGAGCCACTAGAACGGCTTCGGGCACTGTACGGTGCCTTCCACGTCCTAGAGAGCTCCTCATGCACTTCCGGAAAGAAAGGTACCGGGGCGGCGCACTGAGAACCAGCACGGCCCGCCCCGAGAAACCAATCGTCCAACCGAGAAGGTTCGGGACGTGGTGGAGGATTCCACGCAAGCCCGACCTTCTCGGCGGCCCGGGAAAGCATAGCAGTCCATTCTGGATCTGGCTCGGACAACGCTACACACCCCGAGGGGGGCAACGCAGCCGAGTCGTCATTTCCAGAGGACAGCTCCCCCTCCGATGCTGCGATCGACATCTGATCGTCAGCTGGGGCCCCAAAGGAAACGGTTGGTAGTTCCGGGGAAGGACCAAGACTTTCACTAAGGGGCTCCAATGGCAGGAGCGTATGTGAGGCATGAGGGGCCCGCGGAGAATGACTCGACGGGGAAGCCCTCACGGTAATCCTCAGATCACCCTGGTCATGCGCCAAAGTAGGTCTATTCTGCGGGGCAGAATAGACTCTAGATCGGGGCATAGGCGAGGGGACTGCACCTCCCTTGAGGTAAGCGAGTCTCGATCTTAACGCTGTGATAGTCATATTCCCGCAATGGGAACATGAACTATCCACAAAAGCTGCCTCAGCGTGCTGAATGCCCAAACACGAGAGGCAACTCTTGTGGCCATCTGCTGGCGCCAGGGAACGACCACACCCAGAAACGCACAAGCGGAATGACATCTTGAAAAAGACGCAGGGTCACGCTTGTGTTGCTCTTTTAGTTGAAAATAAAAAAGGATTTGAAAAACTCTCTTTGTGTTGAGGCACCCAGGGGTAGCCGCAGTGTGAATGCACACACAGGGGAAACGCCCCGAACCGACACACACACACACAGACACAAACACAGTGCTGTGAAAACAGCAGTTGAGAGCTGCAATGCTCGCGGCCACCACTGATCGCGCCGTCACACCAACACAGCAACAGAGAGATGATCCTCTTTTGAAGTCTTCAAACAGCTGATTCTGATAGACAAAAGTCTCATAGAAGCTCGGCTCCGAAGTGAAAGACAATGTGTGCGTGCGCCCGCTTCCTGTTTATACCCGCGCGGCGGGGCGGGGGCGCGTGACGCGATTCACGCACGCCAACGTTCATTGGCTCGTTCTGTAGACACTCAAAGTTGATAGGGCTCCCTGAAGTGATCCCAATTACGTCGTCACGTCGACGTTACGTCGAACGTGAGCGACTGAAAGGGAACTAGAGGTATTTCGGATTTCATGGAAAGAGAGCTCGATTGCATACAGAGAGGCTTTAAAAGCTGCTAGATCTGATTATTTTTCAACCCTATTAGAAGAAAATAAACATAATCATAGATATTTATTTGAAACAGTGGCTAAACTAACGAAAAAGAAAGCTTCAAACCCAGAAGTTTCCAAGCAACACAGCAGTAACTTTATGAACTTCTTCACTTATAAGATTGATAATATCAAGGAGAAAATTATAACTATGCAACCGTCTACTACAGTATCGCATCAGGCAGTGCATTGTAGTCTCCCTGAGGAAAAATTTTATTCATTTATTGCTATAGGAGAGGAAGAATTTTCTAAACTCGTTAAATCATCTAAATCGACAACATGTATGTTAGACCCTATACTGACTAAGCTACTGAAAGAGATGCTCCCAGAGGTCATAGATCCTCTTCTTAAAGGGCACCTATTATGCCCCTTTTTACAAGATGTAATATTGGTCTTGGGTGTCCCCAGAATGTATTTGTGAAGTTTCAGCACAAAATACCCCACAGTTAATTTATTATAACCATTTGAAAATGTCATTTTTGGGGCCTGTTTTAAAAAGAGCTGTTTTGGTGTGTACCACCTTAAATGTAAATGAGCTGCATATCCCCGCCCTGCTTTTGGATGAGGGCGTAACTCCTATGGCAATAAACAGTCGGTAGAAGCAGAATGGCTGAGAGTGAGAGACCCGCTGTTCTGTATGGCATTCAGCCGTACATGTATGAACCGGAATCAGACCCAGATGATGAAGAGACTCCGTCAGAATAAACACGAATGAGAATGGACCAGGACGTCTCGGAATGGTTATTTGATCAATTTATGTGCTTATACAGTTTTAATCGCGTCTCCTTTGCAATTATGGATGTGCAACACACACACACACACACACACACACAAACTGTGATAACGTTCGTGCATTTTTTTTAAACTACACACACACACAAATAATGTGATAACGTTTGCTAAGTACAAACGAGATTATATTTATGCGAGGGGTGCTGTTGCGTCATGACATTACTTGTCGTACAGATGCTTATGTGGCAAATGTGAGAAGATACAGAACCAGAAAATATATGCAGGGAGATAGAGCTGGTATTAATTTATTTACATTTGTAATTGCTGCAAAAAAATAATACATGACATAAAACTGTCTGACGTTGTTTGTTGAGACATCCTATGACATCCTATGATGACGACAATAAGACGCATTTGTTGTTGAACTGGCTGACATTGATTGAAATGACTATTTGCTCAAAAATCATAAAATACACTTACTTCTTCTGGAGGTGACGTTGGATCGCGAACAGTAGCCTAGGCAACGATCCACACTTGAGGATTAACTTTGACCCTCGTTCACTAACAGTCAAAATGATTCGCGCAAACATAAACGTATTTAGGAAGATTAAGTGGCGCCTTTTCTTCATAAATAAAATCCATCCGCTGTGTTTTCATTGGCTCTGATGTCAGTGAAGACTACTATGTCCATTCTTACATCCCACAACAGAACACCTACATTTCTTAGGAGACATTACTGGCTGTCGTTGAAACAATGGCGATGGTGTACAGATCACCGAGGGCGGGGTAACCACAGTGTCAATCAAACCACGTCGGTGGGGCTTGCGCAATTCTACGTCACAGTGAGAGCAATCTTAGAACAGCTCGTTCTGAGACAGTGCTTATGATTTATTGAGATTGTAAAAAAAACACTGGGTGGATTTTTATCATTCTAGGGTGGTTTTGCTCACACACTGCCAACACACATTTAGACCGTACCATATTACTGAGACTGCTCTCATTAGAGTCACAAATGATTTGCTCTTATCATCCGATCGTGGTTGTATCTCTCTATTAGTGTTACTTGATCTTAGTGCTGCATTTGACACCATTGACCACAGCATTCTTTTAAATAGACTAGAAAACTATGTTGGCATTAGTGGAATTGCACTAGCATGGTTTAAATCATACTTATCTGACCATTATATTATCAGTTTGTAGCAGTAAATGAAGAGATGTCTCATCGATCACAAGTTCAGTATGGCGTACCACAAGGCTCAGTACTAGGACCGCTGCTGTTCACTCTGTACATGCTACCATTAGGAGATATCATTAGGAAACATGGAATTAGCTTTCACTGTTATGCCGACGATACTCAGCTGTATATTTCTTCAAAACCTAACGAAACTTACCAATTCACAAAATTAACGGAATGCATAGCTGATATAAAAAATTGGATGACTCGTAATTTCCTACTTCTAAATTCTGAAAAAACAGAGATTCTAATTATTGGACAAAAAACTTCCTCACCTAATAACCTAGAATACTGTCTAACACTTGATGGCTGCTCTGTCAAGTCTTCGTCGTCAGTTAGGAACCTGGGTGTGCTCTTTGATACCAATCTTTCATTTGAAAGTCACGTGTCTAGTATCTGTAAAACCGCATTTTTCCCTCTTAAAAATATATCTAAATTACGCCATATGCTCTCAATGACAAATGCGGAACAATTAGTTCATGCGTTCATGACATCAAGGCTAGATTATTGTAATGCTCTACTGGGTGGTTGCCCTGCAAGCTTAATAAACAAACTACAGCTAGTTCAAAACGCAGCAGCTCGAGTTCTTACCAGAACCAGGAAGTATGACCATATCATCCCAGTTCTGTCAACACTGTATTGGCTCCCTATTAAAATTTTAAAATATTGCTGATTAATCAAAGCACTAAATGGTTTAGCTCCGCAGTACTTGAGCGAGCTCTTAACGCTTTATAGTCCTTCACGTCTATTGCGATCTCAAAATTCCGGCCAGTTAATAATACCTAGAATATCAAAATCGACTGCTGGCGGTAGATCCTTTTCCTATTTAGCACCAAAACTTTGGAACAGTCTTCCTAACATTGTCCGGGAAGCAGACACACTCTGTCAGTTCAAAGCAAGATTAAAGACACATCTCTTTGACCTAGCATTCACATAATACATTATAGACTTCTATAATTCAATGTTAGGCTGCATAGATTAGGTCAGCTGGAAACGGGAACACTTCCCATAAATCCTGATGTACTCGTTACATCATAAAAAGAATGGCATCTACGCTAATTTTAGTGTCTTTGTTTATCCCAAGGTTTTCCCGCAGCCTGCCGGATCCAGGCCGTATCCAGATCTGACGAAGGACCTTCGCCTGGACCCGATAACAACGCAGTGCTGAAGTGCCAACTAGTCTCTCCCTATGGAGGATCCCTTTACCACTCTACAGATAAAGCATTGTCGGGAAATGCGTTTCACGTACCTACCCCGAAGTGATAAAATAAAATAAAATTCTGTATCAAAATTTTATCAGTATCAGTAATTTTGTTTAGGCTTGGTTTGTAGGGAATTACAAACCTGTGCACATATATTCAAACGCACATAACTATAGAACCAATTCTTAATGCGCATGTGAACGCCATCAGCGTTTATCACAGGTTCGCGTTTAAAGTCTGTGTAGAGAGAATGGTAATAACAAATGACCTAATTTAATAACAAATGATCGTTGCGACGGAAGCGAATCAATCAAAACTAACTTTAGCTGGAAAATAACTTTATTAAAGAACCGCTATAAAGCCAAAACAATCTCTGTTACCTTAAATTATACGTTTATCTCTGTAAAGCTGCCTTGAAACAATCTACATTGTTAAAAGCGCTATATAAATGAAGATGACTTGACTATTGTTCTCTTTATTTTTGAGCAAGTTAATAGATCCAGACCAAAACACAAGTGCCATGTCATTGACCCGTCCAATAGTTGTACAAATGATTAATGGGCTCCACTTAAGAATCCACAGACTGTTACTAGGGACATGACCTTGGCGACCTTCAAAGAACTACTCATTCATTTGGGGAATACGTTTAACAGTGCTGCTTGCCTTGTTAAAAAACAGAGCAGTGTCCGGTTTGAATTCAACAGAAAATTAAAACGCCAGAATCTCTTTTCAGCAGCAAAGGGACATAGGCTAATTAGATTGATTGCTACTTTGCAACCCATGTGAATCATGCAACTGAGACAACAAACCTACTGCCTCCAGTGCTGCATGTCAAAATATCTTCACAGAAGCCTCATAGCAGTATTCACAATGTTTCAAAACACAGCACATCTCAAACGTGCCTCATAGTGAGGGTTGTGTGGGTGACAAATAGTTGCCTAATCCATGCGTTTATTCTTAGCTCATTTAACCAGTGCAAAGAATATCTGTACATCCGCTAATGTCAAAATTACAGAATTAATTACACAAGTGCAAACATTGGTCAGAGCAAATTCCTTTAATTAACACCATTGCTTTGTGAATATGAACCAAACACAATGGCGGTAGGGCTGCACGATTTGGGGAAAATGTCATATTGCGATAATTGAGGTCAATATTGCGATTGCGATATAATAAACAAATGGTTTCATGAGTCAACTTGCTTGGTTCTCAAGGAAAATAAATGCACACACAGATTAGTGATAATCTGCCTAAAGAAAAAAGTTCTTTAGTCAAGAGCAGTGAGTGTTTTTCTCTGTTCCCTTTGTTCTTTGATTAACTTTAAATACAGATATAATTAGTGGCTACTGTGTACTGTCCCTTTAAGACCAGCCGCTGCTGTCAGAGACGCGGATCTCACACGTGCCTCATTCTCTCACGAGTCATCACAACTCTTCACGTTCATCATAAGACTACTCTTATGTTATGAAGATACTCGACAAAAAGACATTTTGGCATAATTGTGTGTGTTATTGTTCGTTCAAGCTCGAAAGAGAACTTTATTCTGGCATGCTGTTTTGTGAGCACGCACGATATTAGTCTTTCTGTGTGTCACAGTCAGGACATTCACAGGCAGCGCGTTCATTTTGGCATACATGTGTGTTGTTCGTTCTACCGCGAAAGAGAACTTGATACTGGCGCGCGTCTATCTGTGAGTCGTGTGTATAGCCGCTTGTCCACCAGCGTCCGATCAATTTTTGTTCCGACGCGACGCCTGTGACGTTTTCGCTGCTTGGGGGCGGGGTTTGTGGGCTGGACATTGTACGGACATCATTTGTGAAGTTTTGGAGGGATAATTTCTGTATAAATACTTTTTTTATCAAAAAAAATTCCTCCATTTTCGCATGAATGTACTTTAAATATGAAACCATAGCAACGCCCATACACAAATTCTCGCAGCCGAGTTTCCATTGGCTGCTGCCCCGCGTTTTGACGCTCTCATTTGCATAAAGTATCCACCGAGATACTTTTTTGCAGCGGCGCTGTTGACCAAATCGACGCGATGCGACCCATCATGCTTTGCGGGGGCGTTTTTGCTGCCTGACGTAGTTCCATAGGAAATGAATGGGCTTTGGCGTCGCGTCAGAAATCGAGACGCTGGTGGACAAGCAGCTTATGTGTGTGTCAGGAGGACATTCACACGGAGCGCGTTCTTTTTTGTCTTATCGCGCATTAATGGTTTAAAAGCATTTGCATGAATAAGAGCAGGATCATGTAACACTAGCCAAAGGATGCCAAAAATTAACAGATGCTGCGTTAATTGCATTAACAGCGCTAATTTTGTTTATTTAATATAAAATCGCAGCATTTTGCGTCATATAATCGCGTAGGCTTGACATCGCGATCGCGATTCGATTAATCGTGCAGCACTAAATGGCGGCATCCATAATTTGGCCTTACAAACACATACATCCACACATACAGGCACAATAATGAGGGATGATTAGATAAAACCAGCTGTTGGGTCACTGGCACTCACTGATTGGAGCAGAGTCAAACTGATCCCCTGTGGCACTGATAAATATTACCTTCCTGTGCTGATCAGACTTGGTGCATTGTCTCTTTTATATTGCTTCAGTTTAGCATCTAGATAAGGGGGACTGAATTTCCATCAGCATAGAGAATTAATTATTTACTCAGAGCGTTCTTAGAAGACGACGTTTGTGGAGAGATCAGGACGGCAACTCAACTTCCCTTCTAGTTTTGCAGGGTAAGAAAACACAGATCACTACTTTGCCCTGGAGCTCTGAGGAGCAGCGCTAATGAGCATTGTTTCCAACAATCTGCATCATGTCCCTCACTGAACTGACAAACTCATTTTGCTCTACATGCACACGGTTATGACCAATGTCTTTAACAAGAAACTCATTCACAAACTGCTGAAAAAAAAAAAGAAAACAGTCCCAATTTTGCTCACGTGTAAGCAGCTGTTTATCTGGTCTCTTGGGGAAAAAATTGACTATGTAAAACCTGAAATTTGTTGCCTTCTGCTGCATTTTTACTTTTATTGTTTTACTTTTATTGACACAAATCAAGATTAGAGGGCACAGTTGCTTAGATTCTTGTCTGTTCCTTATTGTCATGTGGCTTTGGAAGATATCTTTGCTGTCAGCCGGAAACCTTGTATGTCCAAAACCTCTACTTTTCAGGAAATGAAAAAACACTGTATTTTAAAAATTATTAAACTGTCAAAGTTTTTCAAAGATATTGTGGCTTTATATATGGTCAGACATTTGCATGTGTCATTATATTATTAACATTTTACCAAAATTAAGCTCCAATGGAGTTACAATGTTTTTTGACCAGTTCATTTCTGAGAATTTTGGAAGTGTTTTGTCCATCATTAGAATGGCCACATCTGAGGCAGTAAGTGTATTGAATTACAATTTCATTACAATTTCATTAAGTTTACTGAAGCTATGTGGGTGCTCAGTTTTCTTCTCTCATTTGGTCAAAATCCCATGTTATAAAATATGTTATAAAAGTGGCTTTTTAACACAGGCTATTTACAGACAGTACTGGCTATGACTTGATGACAAATAGACTTTTGTATTTATATATGTATTATTTATCTAATATAAAAAAGTTTTTGAAAAAAGTTGCCAGACATTGCCAGCGTTTTTGATCATTTTTACAAAAGTTTCATGGCCCCTCAGAATATTTAGTTTACTTCTGAATATGCAATACATCAAAAGAAAGAACAGACCTGCTTTAAAAAAATAAAAATAATAATAATTTATTCTAGCTTCATACATTCCTTTTTTATCAAGACTTGAATGTGGGTAAGTTTCATAAAAAAAAGCTACATTTTGAGCAAAAAGCTGAAAACGTGTTTTTGTCAAAGACTATACGTCTGGATGGGATTCAGAACGATGATCAAAACATAGGCATGGCAGAACGAGTCCATTGTCTGGTCTGACCTGGGTAAGAGCACCTTTAAAATAAAACTACATTTAATTATATCGACTGATTTTGATGAAATTGCGTTGCTGCTCAATACATCAGAAAACTCAGTGGTGAGTTCAACAGTACACTGAGGTCATCGATTACCGATCTGTGGTCCAAATCCAGAACGGAGTAAGTGCGTTTAATACTTTTCTGGCCATAGTTCAGATATGCTATTTTCCTCAAACACATTTAAACCCACATATTTGATTGCATCTATTTCCAATCAAATGCATTTATGCAAGTTATGAGAACAGAAATGAAATGAGACAGCAGTGACGAAATGGTGTCCTGTTCACATCTGAATTACATCTGAACATTCAAAGTCAAGTCACCTTCATTTATATAGTGCTTCTAACAATATAGATTGTTTCAAAGCAGCTTTATAGTGATAATAGGAAATTACAGTAACAGAGATTGCTTTGGCTTTACAGCAGCTCTAGAATAAAGTTATTGTGCAGCTTAAGTTAGTTTTGATTGATTGATTCACTTCCGTTGCAAAGATCATTAGTTATTAACTTAGGGGCCGCTAACACGACACCGTTCTAACAGAAAACACTCAACGCGCTCCGGCCCGCTCATCTGCACAAAACAGTGCCTGGTGGCTCGAGAACATAACCTTGAAATAGATTTCAAGGTGCAAGCCTTGAAAAATGTAGAAAAAAATGTTATCTCTGCGCAAACCTCAAAAACGCAAACCTGCGAAAATGCTGACGCCGTGCACATGCGCATCACGTGTTTAGGTATGCACGTTTGAATATATATGTGCGCAGGCATGAAGTCCTTCTTTACAAACCAACCCTCAACAAACTACTTGTCTGGCCTTAAAAATTTATAGTAAAGAATTATTCATCGCTTCCACGTAGCCACGTGAAACGGAATTATCCCAACAATGTTTTATCTGTACAGAGGAAAAGGAAAGTTCCTTCATCAGATCTGGATACGGCCTGGATACGGCGGACTGCGGTAAACCTCGGGATAAATAGAGAGACTAATATTAGCGTAGATGCCATTCTTCTTATGATGTAACGAGTAGGCTACATCAGGATTTATGGGAAGTGTTCCTGGTTCCAGCTGACCTAATACCCGGCTGTTGAATTATAGAACTCTATAATGTGTTATGTGTATGCTAGGTCAAAGATATGTCTTTTTAGTCTAGATTTGAACTGACAGAGTGTGTCTGCTTCCCGGACAATGTTAGGAAGACTGTTCCAAAGTTTTGGTGCTAAATAGGAAAAGGTCCTACTGCCAGCAGTCGATTTTGATATTCTAGGTATTATCAACTGGCCGGAATTTTGTGATCGCAATAGACGTGCAGGACTATAATGCGTTAAGAGCTCGCTCAAGTACTGCGGAGCTAAACCAGTTAGTGCTTTGTAAGTAATCAGCAATATTTTACAATTTATACGATGTTTAATAGGGAGCCAATACCGTGTTGACAGAACTGGGCTGATATGGTCATACTTCCTGGTTCTGGTAAGAACTCGAGCTGCTGCATTTTGGACCAGCTGTAGTTTGTTTATTAAGTGTGCAGGGCAACCACCTATAATAGCATTACAATTATCTAGCCTTGATGTCATGAACGCATTACCTTATTGTTCCGCATTTGTCATTGAGAGCATATGACATAATTTCTAAATATTTTTAAGATGGAAAAATGCGGTTTTACAGATACTAGACACGTGACTTTCAAATGAAAGATTGGTATCAAAGAGCACACCCAGGTTCCTAACCGACAACAAAAACTTGACAGAGCAGCCATCAAGTGTTAGACAGTATTCTAGGTAATTATGTGAGGACGTTTTTTGTCCAATAATTAGAATCTCTGTTTTTTTCAGAATTAAGTAGTAGGAAATTACTAATCATCCAGTTTTTTATATCAGCTATGCATTCCGTTAATTTTGTGAATTGGTAAGTTTCGTCAGGGCGTGAAGAAATATAGTGCTGAGTATTATCAGCATAACAATGAAAAATAATGCCATGCTTCCTAATGATATCTCCTAAGAGTAGCATGTACAGAGTGAACAGCAGCGGTCCTAGTACTGACCGTTGTGGTACGCCACACTGAACTTTTGATCGAAAAGAAATCTCTTAATTTACTGCTACAAACTGATAACGGTCAGATAAGTATGATTTAAACCATGCTAATGCAATTCCACTAATGCCAACAAAATTTTTGAGTCTATTTAAAAGAATGTTGTGGTCAGTAGTATCAAATGTAGCACTAAGATCGAGTAACACTAATAGAGAGATACAACCACAATCGGATTATAAGGGCAAATCATTTGTGACTCTAATGAGAGCAGTCTCAGTACTATGGTACGGTCTAAATCCTGACTGAAAATCCTCACAGATACCATTTCTTTCTAAAAAGGAACATAGTTGTGAGGATACTCCCTTTTCTAGTATCTTTGACAGAAATGGTAGATTCGAGATTGGTCTGTGATTGACTAATTCTGTAGGATCAAGTTTTTAACAAGCGGTTTAATCATAGCCAGCTTAAATTTTTTTGGTACGTATGCTAATGACAAAGATGAATTAATGATATTAAGAAAAGGATCTATGATCTCTGGAATCATCTCTTTCAGTAGCTTAGTCGGTATAGGATCTAACATACATGTTGTCGATTTAGATGATTTAACGAGTTCAGAAAATTCCTTCTCTCTTATAGCAATGAATGAATCATTTTTTTCCTCAGGGAGACTACAATGCACTGCCTGATGCAATACTGTAGTAGACGGTTGCATAGTTATAATTTTCTCCCTGATATTATCAATCTTGTAAGTAAAGACGTTCATAAAGTCATTACTGCTGTGTTGCTTGGAAACGTCTGGGGTTGAAGCTTTATTTTTCGTTAATTTAGCCACTGTTTCAAATAAATACCTAGGGTTTTGTGTATTTTCTTCTAATAGGTTTGAAAAATAAGCAGATCTAGCAGCTTTTAAGGCCTCTCTGTACGCAATTGTGCTCTTTCCATGAAATGCGAAAATACTCTAGTTTTGTTTTCTTCCAGTTGCGCTCCATTTTTCTGGCTGCTCTCTTAAGGGCCCGAGTGTGCTTGTTGTACCACGGCATTGGACTATTTTTTTTAATCTTCTTTAAGCGCAAAGGAGCAACTGTGTCTAAAGTGCAGGAAAAGAGAGAGTCAAATGTTTCTGTCGCAATATCGAGTTCTTCTAAACTATCTGGGATGCTGAGGAGATGAAACTGATCAGGAATATTATTAATAAAGCAATCTTTAGTGGCAGAAGTGATAGGTCTAACATATTTGTAACACAGAGTCGGCTTTGCAACCTTGACTAGATTGAGTATACACGAGACTAGATAATGATCTGAGATGTCATCGCTCTGCTGTAGAATTTCAACGGCATCAACACTGATTGATTCCATGTGATAATGTTAGATCTAGAGTAAGATTACGACAATGAGTAGGTCCTGACACGTGTTGTCTAACTCCAATAGAGTTCAGAATGTCTTTAAATGCCAATCCCAATGCATCTTTTTCGCTATCTAGCCTGCATGTATATTAAAATCACCAACAGTTAGGACTAGCTAACTAGCAGCCAGTACTAACTCTGATAGAAAATCAGCAAACTCTTTGATAAAGTCTGTATGGTGCCCTGGTGGCCTGTATACAGTAGCCAGCACAAATCTCAAATGTGATTTATCATTTACACTAGATAGTGTTACATTAAGCACTAACACTTCAAAATAATTATATTTAAAACAAGACTTCTCAGTAATTCCGAAGATATTACTATAAATTACTAGCCTGGGAAAACCCAGACAACTTCCGGCAAATTAGTAGTAGTCTGGCAAAGAGCTCATTCAAGCCCATTTCTAATCCGTCGAAATTGCGGCACCAATCAGAAACGTTGAGGCGGGCTTTACACAATGACGATCGCTCTGATTGGTTTTAGGTCTATCCAATTGCGCCCAGAGGCATTTGAACGACATCCGTTGGTGAAGCGCACCAACTTTTAAATGCATTATTATATTCAAATTGCAAACACATGAGGACAGTCTCCATGAAAGACCCACTGGCAGATGAACGTGCTACTACATTTCTCTCCGAAACGGTAGGAAATTAAATTAGATTTAATAGAGGATTTTAACTGTGACAAGATGATTGACAGGACACTTTACGTGACAGGATGCACGCGACAGATCCGTCCGATAAAGATGACGAAGTAGTATGTCCCAAAGCTTGCCTACTTTTTTGCTACACATTCAAAAGTAAATACTTTTTCTTCACAAAAAGAGTACATACTTTTATGGCGTAGTGTAACTCAGGCGAATTGGGACTCAGCATATGGCTTTACACGATGACGATCACTCTGATTGGTTTTAGGTCTATCCAATTGTGCCCAGAGGCATTTGAGCGACGTCCGTTGGTGACGCCCCTTTGGAAATGAGTTATTAATGAAGCTTTGCCAGACCATAACTCAGTTACTACTGAGAATGGTCTGGTTTTAACCAGGCTAATAAATTACAGCAATACCTCCCCCTTTGCCTTTCAGATGAGGCTCATGTTTATAACAGTAATCTTGCGGGGTGGTCTCATTTAAAGTAATGTAATCGTCTGGTTTTAGCCAGGTTTCTGTCAAACACAGCACATCTAGGTTATAGTCTGAAATCATATCATTAACAATGAGTGCTTTTGAAGTAAGGGATTGAATATTCAGCAACCCAAATTTTATCATTTGTTCATCTGTATTATATCTGTTTTTTATTTGTTGAACATTAATTACACTTTTACCCTTAAATGGGTTTGGGAGTTTTTTGTATTTCCTTATTCGGGGTTACAGACACAGTCTCTATATGATGATATCTAAGTGAAAGAGTCTCTATGTGATGGGATTTATCTGACTTATGTGACGTGAGACAGCTAGCAGACGGTCGGTTTAGCCAGTCTGTCTGCTTCCTGACCTGAGGCCCAATTCATGTTTGAGCTCTAAGACTATGTGCCATATTACTAGAGAGAAGAGCAGCACCATCCCAGGAGGGATGAATACCATCTCATTTCAACAGGTCAGGTCTGCCCCAAAAACCTTTCCAATTGTCTATGAATTCTATTTTTTTTTTTTATATGGAAAGAATGAAAGAGAAGAGTTTGCTTTCATTACCCTGCTTCAAGCGTTAAAGCCCATGTTGCAGGTTAACCACCACTGTCGATTAATGGGTACATAAATCACTCAAGATATGTATATCATTTTTAAAATGTCCCAAAAATGGTCTTAAAGACCAGTTTTTTACGTTTTTGGTATTAACGGTTTTTTTTTACGCAATTCGGTGATGACGTCACGTTGGGGAGAAGTGGAGGAAAGGTAGCCTCAGCCTAGTATTATGGTGCGTTCAAGCCATCTCGTATAGATCGTATTTACGAGTTGAACGCAATTGAACAATTGTATAATTGTCGTTTATAATTAATGTATAATGTCGTAAATACTTAATAATTAAATGCATTGTCCGAGGAGAATGAGTGGAGAGTTGGTGAAGTGTCCTGGACTGGTGAGTTGATATCATTTAGTAACGCAGCAATGAGCACTGGAGCTAGTCTACGAGCAGCAGTGCACAATAACGACACATTTTTTTATTTAATTTTTTTACTGTCATTGAATAGCACCAAGTGAAAAATCAACGTTTTCTTTATATCTAGTGGCAGTGATCATGACGTTAGTTCAGATGAGTACCGCTAACCTTTGTCATAGTGTCGTAGTACTGGTAAACTTTGTCTTTGTCATCTAGAAATAGAAGGCATCATGCAAGCTATATGGGTGTTTCTAAGCGTTTATCTCTTCCTCTGGTGAAAATGTTGTTGCAAACGTAGCCGCCGCGTGTCTGTCGCTGTGTTTGGCAGGTGCTTGTGTGGGCGCCGGCGGCGGTGCCGTCCCATGGAAACTGCGTTGGAAAGCTTGTTGTGCTGTAGGGAAGTGAGTGCGTTTTGGTCGCTGGTCGAGCTCACCCCGCGACCAGATGTGACGTGCCTCACTCAGCATCCAGAGTTTTTACACCCAGCACAAACAGTAGTTCACCATTGTCAATCTACCTATATATTTCTATATGTTTATCTATCTAGCTGCTAGCTATCTATGCTAACGTTATGCTATCTGGCTGTCTGCCTATCTCTCTATACTAGCCTATCTATCTATCTATCTATCTATTTATCTGTCTGTCTATCTATGTCTATGTATTTATCTATAATCTGCGCTAACGTTATCTGAATACTCTCTTCTGCTACTCGTCTCTCTAGTCACTCTCAATGCGGGCCGCGGGCTTTGGTAAATTCTCTCCCCAACGTGACGTAATGGCATTGTGGGGGAAAGGAGAATCATTGCAAACCGGCGCTGTAAGATAGTACATACTTTTTCGTATTATATTCCGCTTTGTGATACCCAACAACATAAAATACAATGGATAACAGTTTAAATGTTTATTACCAACAAGTAAATTGCACAAATTCGATGAAAAAAAAAACCTGCAACACGGCCTTTAAACGTGTCTCATTTGTTTCGAGCCTGCAGTGCTAAAAAGTGATCAGGTTAATTCTGTTTACTAAAGATCATCTGCTCAAAAATCTGAATACACTGTGTGCAAATGTACAAAATTTGCAGAAGGAAAAAGGCTGAATTTTGCACATGTAAGGATTATAAACAAAAAGGAGGAACAGACATTTTCTTTCTTCCCGCTCCCCCGCACCCAGTTTTTTTTTTTAAATTACAATTCTATAGTAGATAGCCCTTTTTAGTAGATAATTTTTTTATGGTTTAATGGCTCAAACATAATGGACCTCTTACATTTTAACATGTTAAAGTCATTGTTTTCATTCTTTTTTTCCAAAATGTTAAGGGTGTTAAGTCTTGTTTACAAAGGATTGTGGTGTTTGGTTTTTCATGTTAACATGTTGGTTACAAGTTGTGTTAAAATGTAATAATTCCTCGGAAAATGTGTTCCTTTGCAATTTTTCTGGTCCCCGCAAGAAACTTGATAAAGAACCCAGGTGTGTAAGGTCATATCAGTATGTCTGCACTGCAAACCTCTTTATAAAAATCAGACTGTTTTGTAGATGTGGGGCCAGACTATTCAAGGCTGTGTAAATGTGAAGAGGACCTGAACAAAACATTTGTGTCTTTGTGTTCTCCCATTTAAAGTTGACCTTTATCAGTGGTTTGCTAAAAGTGCATTTTAATGTCAAAATTAGGTTACACAACCTTTTCCATTTAATCGCAGAAACACAAGGGGAACAGAGCAAAAATGGTCTTTCCTTCCAGAGCTCTAAAATATATAAACAAAAGATACAAAACATATAAACCATTCATTGACATCAACTATTAAATACATAAGTGTTTTTCCTCCTTTTTTAAAGTTGATAAACCTATATACACTGTATAAAACATCTATGAAATCTATGATATTTTTACTGTGTATTTTGCCATCCTTTATCCTCTTTATCTTGCATTTTATAGGCTAATGTGCTCGTATGCTACTGTCTGCATCAGAACATTCCTACAACCCATTTCTGGGTTGCAACACACCATGCTGATTCACTGGTTTAGAGATGTTATTCATTATTATTATTATTATTTATGTTTTTTGCATAATCTACTTGATTTATTTACTTCCTCTGACAACTGATGCAAATTCAAATTGTGACAATCTCCTGTACATGCACACAATAGCTCATTACACACACATGCATGCCCACACATGCTCACACATTCACTCACACATCACTTCCGTGCTCATAACACCTACTGCAATTCAGTGGGGCAAATGATCCAGATATAATTTGACAAGAGTTTCAGAAAGCACAACTAGAGACAAACCCCCACCAATTTTAAAGCTATGGTCTACGATTTCAAAGATTGTTCATTATTAATAACCTCGTTTAGATGCTGGTTATGGTTCTACAGTACAGTCCTAACAATATGAAGAGAAAAAAGAATGAAAAAAATCCATTCACTCTATTGGGTGTACAGCTGCAGAGAAGTTGACCAATGTAAGCTGTCCGGCCGGACAGCTTACATTGGTCAACTGCTCTCATCCAATCCCCCGCTCCTCTTGACGCTCGCGTCTCCACCCCACCGCACCCCACCCCGCCCCCCTCCTGCGTCATGAAATTTCGCGGGCAAGCAGCTGACAGTCTATGGTAGCTAGCAAAGTAGCATCAGCTCAGCAATGGAGAAAAAACAAACCAAAAAAAACGACGCTGACACGGCTGACTTTTTGTTGAGCAGGTAAGCATTTTTTTTTTACTTTTATGGTGTGAGGTGTTACATAATAGCTTTTTATCAGTCTGACAACATGCTTATGCTGCCGGTCGGCATTGGAATGTTAGCCGTTTAGCATCGCCTATCACGGGTCAAAGTGATTATATTTCTTGAAGTGCTTGAATATATTTCAGTATATATTCAGTTTCTGTTCGAGCCGATCGGAATTTGAACAAGATGCGCCAATGTTTACTACCGGTGATCACAGCTTGACTGAGTGACGTTGTTTAGGTTGTTTCCCGGTGGGAGGGATCAGGTAGCACAGAAGGGAGGGGGGTGTGTGTGGAGGGGCGGGATGAGTTTTTTAAAACTTCACAACTGTCTCAGGCTTTCTCGACCGATTTTCAACATCGTAGACTACAGCTTTAAATCAGTATAATGTCCTCATGTAGTGATCCAGAAAAAAGATATGTATTTTTCAACATTCAAGATCAAAATAAATCAATATTAGATTTTTTTTTTTTTTCAATAGCTGATGTAAAATATCTAGGCCTAGATTGTGTGGGACTCGATGGGGTCCATGGAAAATTTCAGAAAAAATGATTTATATTTATTTATGCTGGATATTATACTGATATTTACTGTAAATATGTCACATGTTAAGTGTGTTTTGATTCATGTTTGTATTTCAGTTCTAGTTTTTGCCGTCAGTTTGTTAATTACAGTAGTTCAGTTCTCTCAGTTTCCTTGCCTGTTTGTCTCCATAACAGATTGAGTTGAGTTTCAGTTCAGGTGTGTCTTGTCAATTAACACATTAGTCACTGTGTAGTCCTGTATTTTCCTCAGTTCTTTGTCAGTCTTTTTGCTGGATATCATTGTTCTGTTCTGTTCTGTTTGTGTATTGCCTGTTCTAGCTATCTGAGTATCTTGTTATTTTGATTTGTTATTTTGTTTTAAAATTGCTACACCAAGATTCTGACTTTATCATCATTGCCGGTAACCAACGCTGAGAAAATAAAAGATGCTATACAAAATTTTAAATGATTATGAATTATTTTGAATTAATCATAACATTTTCCAAATAACATTTCAATCATTTCTTTTGGCTTAGTAAAATGACAACATAAGTATAAATGATTTCATTTTAAAACAACATGTCGTCTTTATTATATCACTCTTACTATTTTCTAAGCTACAGTGCTATGCATAAGTTTAGACACCCATGCTAAAGTTGACTAAAAAGAGGAATAAAAAATCATCTTTTGGAAATTGAACTTAATGCCTTAATTAAAAAAAATTAGGAAAAATCCAACCTTTAAGGACACCAATTTTCTTTGTGAATGAATAATGTATCGTAAATAAATAAATGTTCTTCCTTAAAATACAGGGTGCATAAGTTTGGACACCCCTATGTTAAATTCCCATAGAGGCAGGCAGATTTTTATTTTTAAAGGCCAGTTACTTCATGTATCCAGGATACTATGCATCCTGATAAAGTTCTCTTGGCCTTTGGAATTAAAATAGCCCCACATCATCACATAGCCTTCACCATACCTAGAGATTGGCATGGGGTACTTTCCATAAGATCATCTCTCAATGCAAATCAAACCAGCTATTAGGCTAACTGAAATAAAACCATGCCAATCTCTAGGTATGGTGAAGGCTTTAGCATGGGTGTCTAAACTTATGCATAGCACTGTATAAATGAGTCTTAAAATATATAGCTGTAATATACATTTTAGGAAGGGTTTTTTTGGCATTGACAATTTTTTGAAAACCCCTGATCTAGAGAGCAAGGCTGATGATGATAATAGTAATGTTGACATATACACAATACAAAATAAGAACATTTTATTTTATACAATATAAAATCCTCCCAAAACAGTAATTGTTTATCTATTGACAGTAGATTTTTTTTAGAACTGAGTGACTTAATCGGCCAAGCCCCTATGCGATAACCTCAAAATGGTTGTAAAGTATGTTTATCACTACTCAAGATCAACATCAAGATTCAAGAATAACATCCAAAACATTTACCCTCTGCAATAAAAAGCAGGAAGAATGGTTCCACATCCTCTCTTTGTCAAGGTTACACCTCTCTCACCTCCTCTCTGTCATCTCTGACACATTGGCAATGTGTGAACATTTAAACCCCAACTGTAATGTGTTTCTATCCGTGACAGTCTCAGCTCTCAGCTATTGCTGCTACTGTCATTTATATCCTTGTGTGTTTTGAAGCTGCTTATACTCCCTCAAATTAATGATACAGGCCTGTAATGATTCAAGGGTGACATCTCACACGCACAGTACAGCTGTCTACCTTCACGAAAAAGAGTTATGTTTCTGAAGAACATATAGGTTCACATATGACAGGAATGTAAAGATTAGGGATCTGTCATATGTATCCAAAGTACATTCATCAAGGGTACAATGGTCATCATCAGACTACATACTAATGTCTGTAACACTACTGATGTTTGTGTCATTCCATGAAAGGATTACCGTTTGTGACTATACTATCTGATTAAATGTACCATCACAAAATTTGCAATTAAGTGCATTGGGTTAATATCATTATTATAAATTAGTTATTTTCTAAAATGAATTACTTCACATTTTTATCATGTATATTTTATGAATATTTTAAGAGAGTAAGGCGGAAACCTCATACTTTTATTTTATTCATAAATCATCACTATTTGTCACACTTTACTTTTGTCTGTGAAGTTTGCAAATATTTAACCAATGAAAAGTATTAAAAAGAGCGTGTGACTAAACCTTGTAACTTCACTGAACCCTCAAAATGTCAGTAAAACCTTATAGCTCCACCCCGCCTCTATTGTGAATCAAGTGCCGCACACAGTTTGGACCATCTCTGCTTGTTTGCAATGCAAGGGTAAATGGAATTGGTTGTCTGAATAGGCATAAGCGTTTTCTTTACTCAAGAAACACACTCTCTCTCTCTGTACATCACATAAACATTAAACACAATAAAACAAAACAAATAACAGACAATAAAACAGATAACATGACACTGTATCATTGACTAAATCTATATCAAACAAATAAGACTGCAGTTTTGATTTAAAATTACCTACAGTTCTGGCAGTCCTAATACTAACTGGCAGACTATTCAACAATTTTGGCGCAGCTACAAATGCTCGGTCACCTCTGACTTTTAATTTTGTCTTTGGAACCACTAATAGTCCCTGATTTGAGGACCTCAGAGACCTCCCTGAGTCATATTCCGACAAAAGACCAGTAAGGTAAGAAGCTGCTAAGCCATTTAGAGATTTGTAAACCATTAAAAGGACTTTAAAATCAACTCTATAGCGGACCGGCGACCAGTGTAATGATATTAACGTGGGTGTAATATGTTCATATTTCTTAACCCCAGTCAGGAGCCTGATAACTGCATTTTGAAAAACTTGAAGCCTAGAAAGTGTAACTTGATTTATCTCTAAATAGAGTGTGTTACAGTAGTCGACCCTTGAAGTAATGAGGGCATGAATAGCCCTCTCAAAGTTCTTAAAACTAAAAGACAGAAAATACTTCACCTTTGCCCAGATTAGACTCCCATATTTTTTACACAGGGTTTTACATATTGGGAGAGAGGGCCAAGATTAAAATTGGAAGTTTTTTGGACTCAGAGTGCACACATATGATAATCTCCATATTATTTTCGTTTAAAGTAAAAAAAAAAAAAAAAAAAAAAAAAAAATACAGACATCCAGGCCTTTAAATCAGTAAGGCAGGGTAGTATAGACAATCTAAACTAGTTTTATCTTGTTTTAGGGGGAGATAAATTTGAGTGTCGTCTGCATAGCAGTGAAAGGAAATGTCATATTTCTTAAAAACTGACCCTAGTGGCAGCATAATGAATGAATTGGAGCCAAAATGGAACCCTGGATTCCACATGTAAGTGGAGATGTATTTGATACAAATTCCCCAATATTCATTGAGAAAGTTCTATTTTCAAGTGCTGTTTCTGTAGAATACGTAAGGAATAATTGACGACAGGCCGTTGAATTATTAGAAAAATAATGCACACCCGAGGTGGTAATGCGGTCACGACGCGAAGCAGAGTGGCCGTTCACCTCGGGTGTGCATTGTTTTTCTAATAATTCAACGGCCTGAAGTCAAGTATTCCGCTTATACTACAGTTACCACACCTCGAAACATTGTTCAGATTATGTATTTCAAGACGTTTGTAAAGTTTTTGTCATTAAAACGCTCTTGTATGTAGGACTAATTTCTTACGCATCTAATCCCATGCCTCCGTTGCTAATTCCAAAACGTCATTTTAGAGTTAGTAACGGAGGTTTGAGCCGCTGATAGCAGACTAATGCTGGGACACACGACTAGCTGACACATTCTCTGACTGTTTTCATCGCAGCAGATTTTAAACACCGACTTTGAACACAGACTGAACGCGCTGAACACGCGTTTGGGCATGATCAGTCATACGTATCAAATTACATTCATAACCGGCCTTAAAGTGTGTCCCCAGTTATTAATGCAGTTATTCGAGAGAGAGATGTTGCAGTAATGAGACAGAAAAGCATGTGTGTCAATATTATTATTTATTTATTAATTAAATTCCTTTTAATTAATTCGAATTCATTCTTTTTTTTCTATTATTGACAGATGACAGACTAGCCAAATAAATTAAACACAAAGCCCTTTTAACAAGTAGGCCTATCAATAATTATTTATTTGTTATATTATCTGCAATAATAATCCGTGCTGCAGGACTATCCATTTATTTAGCCTATATTCAGTTTAATTTTCTATTGATTATAGATAGGACTATATACTTTATTTATTCAAATTAAACTGCATGTTTCCATTGATTCTGAAGCTAGACATTGAAAATTGCAGATCAAGCGCATGCGGCTAAATGTTTTTTCTTGTTATGAATTGTATCCTATTTTCCGTTATTACAGTTGACTACGCGAAGTGATATGGAACTGTAATGCGGTCAAGACCTGCCTGGAACTACTTTAGCTGTGCGTTTCCCTGAAAATAATGCACACCTTAGAACGTTCTTCAACCAATCAGATTCAAGCATTCAATGGCCCTGTAGTATAATATTTTCTAAATCCTGATTCAAAGACCTAAAAAAGAAGACCTTTATTAAGATTTTAAGAGAGTAGGCTATATTGTCATTGTCGGGGGAAATCTCGTATCTCCATATTTCGTAAAAAAAAACAAAAAAAAAAACACATAAATTATCAATATTGGTCACCCTTTACTTTTGTCTGTGGATTTTGTAAATATTTAACCAGTGAAAAGTATTAAAAAGAGCTTGTGACTAAACCTTGTAACTTCATTGGATCCTCAAAATGTCAGTAAAACCTTATAGCTCCACCCAGCCTCTATTGTGAATTAAGTGCCGCATGCAGTTTGGACCATCTCTGTGGTCTGTGGACCTGAAATATTTATTTAAAATATATAAAAAACTAAATCATCATGGCCAAAACTTTGCTATGATAAAATGCCAGCCAGACTTTCACAACTGTTCAAACGTTTAGGGTTTGGCTTCGGTAAGATTTTTTAATGTTATGCACAAGAAGGCTGTAATTATTTGATCAAAAATACAATATAAAAAACAGTAACATTGTGAAATATAAGTAAGATTAAGCTATTTTCTTTTTTATATATATATTTTAAAATATAACTTATACCTGTAATGACAATTTCAGTTGGTGGAAAACAGTGGAAAACAGTTGTGCTGTTAAGATTTTGTGGAAACAGTAATGCATTTTGTTCAGGATTCTTTGATGTATAGCAGAGAACAGCATTTATTTGAAATAGCGTTTTTGTAACTTTTAAACAGCAGTGTATTTAACATGAAAAAAAATGTGTGTTAAAGTCAATGTTAATTTCTTAATTTCATATAAACCTGTTATAATTGGAACACACAGAGACACACCTCTAAGTTCCATAAATTCAAATTCATACATAACACACAGCTGAAGTTTTTTCAATGGAATTTGGCTTTAAGAGACTTAAGTGACACTCGTTTATTGCTTTCTCCATCACTTCCTCTCTCTTTGAGAGGATTAGAGTTTCCAGGTTGACAAACACAGTATGAATGTGTGTCATTTCATCCGTCATGAACAAACATCAATTAACAGGATTACCGTGATAGGCCTTAATCTCAGCACTAGTCTCTGCTCTAAACAGATTACATTAGCTTTGGGGAAATCTGTGTCTTTGATGCAGTTTAGTTCCACAGTTATGAAACCTGTATCAAATGCGGACACTGCTATTCAGATTCACTCGACTGATTCGTCTGTGATCAAATATCCATACTGAAGAACATTAAAAACTGAATGCAGATAATTTCCCGACCAAATGAAATCAAGTCCCTCTGATTTCATTTGACATGCGTTGTTATGAGTCTAATCTGAGGATGGGGAGATTTTGGAAGTGAATGTACATTCAGATTCACTTGATTTGCTCTACATTAATTATCCATAATCACTGATGGTTTGGGGTTGTAAATGATACGTTGTGCAGCAGAGATGTGTGATGGAAGATCAGAGAGCGGCTCGTCAGAGTGGGAGAAGAGGCCACTTTATCTAATTGTGGTATTAAAGCAGAACTATCAATACAATCTGAATGACTGATCCTTTATACATAACCCCTAACAGCCCTCAGCGGTGAGCGCAGCCTCAATTTATTGCGCTGGATGTTAGGTCAGCGTTACATAGCAGCCCATTCATGGGAGCAGAAAGGAACGAGCCCTCTGTAGGAACCGAGCACGAGTAAGAACCATGTATTATAATGAGAGAGAGACACTACCAACCTATACACGAGTTTGTGAGTTAAAGAGGCACGAAGGGACAGAAAATAGGAGAGAAACAGTAAAAGAACCAGCAAGGCTAGTGTGAGAAGAAGAAAAATGAAAGAGAGAATCCTTGTAAACAGCCCTGAGCGGAGATAAAATAAATCGTATTCCATGTTATTAGCATACTTGAAGGGTGGTGAGAGTGTTTGAGACAGTGAGAGAGAGAGAAATGCTTTTTTTCTTGCTTTAGCACTGGACTGTTTAATGTGCTTTCTAAAAGCTTATTGCAATGCAAATTTTAAGTGATTCTTTTTAGCCAAGATCATCCTCTATTAAACACACACACTGCTAGAGAAGGACGCAGTGTTGGTAGATGGTAAAAGTGGCTGCAGTCAAGGGTGGACTGGGACTCAAAAACACAAAACAACCCCAACTGTATTAGCTAGGCTATCGTGTGCATATTATACAAATTTCTGTATTACAGCGTCCTTTGAAGGTTTGACAACAACCAAGACAAAATGAAGGTTTTGGACAATATTAGCACAAATCCTTATCATTTTGGTAAACAGTTCAACAGCACTTGGACTTGAAAAGTGACTCAACAGATTCGTTCAAAAACATAGATTCATTCAGGAATGAATTAATAAAAGATACAATATTTAAGAATTTTGTATCAAAATATCCAAAAAACACTTAAACAGTGTTATATATTTCTTTCAATTGTGTACTTCCATTATTCTACATGTTTCCAAGAATTTGTAAATTCAGAGAAATTCACAATTTTAAATAGTGCCCGTCCCTGTTCACTTGTCGCCTGTCAATGACGTAATATCCGCGTTAGCCCTGGTTTCCGCTTGTACTGCCATAGTATCCATGGCGACAGACGTGGAGAACTGCGTAGTGCGTAACATCTAGCGAAACGCTGTTGTATGGACCATGGCAAGCAGACTTTGGGACAAAAGGAGAACTAAAACGAGGATCAATATCAGCGTGGCATTTTCGAGATGACAAGAGCTCCACGTCCGCGACTAACTTGGACTTGACAGAGATGCTGCTCTTGCATGTACTTTATTAGACAGGTGACTTGCAAATGCACATAAATCAATGTTATAGAGCTCAACATGATGAAATGTTAGAATATGATCTGTATGTTATTCTAATGTTGATCTGGCTTACTGCTAGTCTCATTCAGCCAACAAACTAACACATAGAAACATTATAACTTTCAACAAACTCAAATGCTGTTTAGTATGATAGTGTAACGTTAGACCAAATGAAAGAGCGCTGCGTTACCTCACAAGTTTAATTCGTCAAATAAACTGACCTGTGTGAGTAGTAATTCAGCACTTGCGGGTAGTTCGGTAGAATTAAATGTCCTTCATTTATATAATTCATACCATTCATTTATATCCACGAGACTAGCGCCCTGCTTCATACCACAGTCATGTTAAAAAACATGAATGTTTTCACTCATCCATTTACATTATCAGATCCATCAGCATGACAGCAAGTCCCGTCATTCCGCTTATCATCAACCTACGCCTTTGTTATTGTAAGAGGTTAGCGACCCCTAGCGGCAATTTTTTTTTTTTACATATTGTAGCTTTAACTGACTGTTTTTAAGAGTGAGTCATTGAATCATTCACTCAATCAAGTCATTCAAAAACACTGTCGTATGCTAATTCTGCTGTGGCTTTGGAATTGTCATTGGCAGAGCATAGGCTAAATATACAAAGTCCTCGCATGACATGTGAAAAAAAAAAAAATTGTTTTAATACTTTTGTTAAATTTGTGGCCACAATATCTTGTTTTTCCCCCAAACGTGTGTGCGACTCCATATAAATAGACACAGTAACCAGCAATATTCTGTGTAAATGATAAGTCACTCAATAATTAACTTCTTGTTTATTGAACTGGTGTTACTGCACGGTACAGCCGAATCCGACTGTATAAAAAGCAATCCACATGATCAACAATGCTGTTGCTGGTGTAATATTAAGGTGTGCTGACTCTACAAAAAAGAAACATGGTCCAAGATTAATCCACTAATAATCAGGCACCAGAGCTTCTTAAGGGGCATGTCTCACAGTCATGATTATTGCCATTATTAGGTGGGGTAAATGAGTACAGTTGTAACGGAGTACACTTGTAAAACTGTAAATATTTCTAATGCAAGCTCAAACTGTCGTCATCCGTCTGCACATTTACATCAGCATCCTCTCTCTATAAAAATCCAAAGCTTGTGCTTTTTTGCTATAGTATACAGATGAAGGCATCTTGTAAGAAAAAAAATGTTAATGCAGGTCACATAGGGATTTTGCATCATCAGCATTCTACAGCACCGACTTTTGAAAAGAGATTTTGAAAGAGAGAGAGAAAGAGCAAATGGAAAAGTAGGAAATAATTTGAGAACATTTAGAAGAGACTGATTATGGAGGACATGAAGAAAGTTTGTTCTTTCTCACCTAACCACCACCTCCACACCACATGCATTATTCTATAAATACTTGTTAGATCTCTTCGATTTAGTAAACAGCATAATAAATACCTGTATAATTTTGGTCAATGTTAATATTAGGTGGGATTACTTGTGTGGCCAAACACAAAGGGAATGTTCAGACAATGCTGCCGTCACTATTTTTTTTTGGTCAGTTTCTTTTCTATTTCTGAAGCATCACACTTGGTAGCCTTGCTCACTATGAGATGTTTAACAACTACATATTAAACATCAGATGTGTTCTCATTGTTATTACTGGTGGCTATAAGTCATGTATTTTACAAGATGAACGCACATGAACACCACCACAAAGTCATTATTACGAGTGTGGAAACTAATATTTGCTGAGCCCTGTGTTTCTGTGCCACTGAGAAAACATGGTGGACACAATGGATGCATCGTCTGTATTGACTGTAAAAGAGTTGCGTGTACAAAATACGAGTAGTATCGCACAAATACGTTTTAATATCGATTCAATTTACAGAACCTTCATTAATTGAATAAAAACATAAAAAAGCAAAAGCACACCTAATGTGCATGCTTTAATCATTTTCTAGAAGTTACAAATTCTTGCTATACTTTTTTGTAGACATGCATGGCCATCTACTCTGACCAAAGGTATTTGAATGCACATGGCGTCGTAATTACAAACTTCCCAGGGAGACTTGAACTCACCATATGTCACAGGAGTTTTGTGTCAAGTGTGGACAGACACTTTTTTTTTTTTTTCGTTATCCTATAAGGACATTAAACTAAGTATAAAGCCAAAAAACACACACAACCAATTCATACAAGTAAATTAATGATTTATAATCTTTCTGTGTCATATATCCAACAACATTCTCCAATAATGCCCAACTTTTCTCTCTGATAAAGGTGAAGTGATGTCCACATATTTGGTTCCTCACAACAGGGTGTGAAAAAGTGTTATGCTACTCCAGGATCTGTGACAATTTTCTCCCTCTCCATTTCTTTTTTTCACACTGATTAAAACAAGACCTTAAGGCGTCCAGGGCATTTTTTTCTCAGTGGGTTTGTGGGTGAGAGAGTGCAAGAGAACGGGTGAGAAATATGAATTCTTGTCTAAAGCATGCAATTGTTCCTGTGTGTTCTGTGTACACAAGAGAAGGACCCTTCTTGCCTCCCTGGTGGATTTAGGGGAACAGGAGACCTTCCTTATCTACTACTTGGGGTTCTGAAAGAAAATGGGATAGATGGAAAAAGTGAGAGACAGCTGGAGAAAGTCAAAGCATACAGTGGAGAGGAGAGCAAGAAAGAGGGGAATGTGTGTCTGGATTGGAGACATATACACAGCTCAGTCAGAGCGGAGAGAATCTCCTCAGTCCCATCTGCTCTCTACACAGCTCTCATTACACTCACAGGCCCATCCATCAGCCCACAGCCACACAACTCTGCCACAGCCCACATTAATGGAAAGAGGAAAGAGAAAGAGACGTGGGGAAAGTGAAAAGGAAAAAAAGACAGGAAACAACTGAAAGAGAGAATCATAGAGAGGGGGGAGAGGAAGAGAAAATAAAATAATGTCACAGGCTAAATCAGGCCTGTGAAGAGAACTTGTCAATACTAAGTACGTAACTATGTCACAGAATGTTCTGCTTATTGGCCCTAAATCTTTGAGCAACGGTTTGTGTCCAAACCCTTGACCTTTCAGTCATGTGGTGTATTAAAAAAAAAAAAAAGAAAAGAAAAAAAATCACCATAGCTGCATGTGGATAAATGCCACTGTCATAAAACCACTGAAGCATATAACAGTCAGATTTATGGGGACAAATCACTTCAAGAACAGCAGCAATGAAGTGGAATCTCACATACAGTATTCAGACACATTTGGATAACAACATATCAAGCGTAATGGGGAAAAAAAATCATGCTAGGCCTTTTCACAGAACTACTTGCACTTTTGGTGATTATTGTAAGTCAGATTTAATAATGCATAATGCATTAATAATGCAGTTCTTTCTTCCCTGGAACTAGAAAAAAAATGATATATAGGCTATTGAAAAAGATATGTTGAAAATCTGTGTGTGTTTTAATTTTTGTTAAAAAATTTTTCCCAATGACAGTCAACAGGGTCAAATGTTGTTGTGGACCTCACTGACCTTCGCTGTTTGGACAAGAACAGAACAACAAGAAATATCTTCTTTTGTGTTCTACAGAATAAAGTAAGTCGTTCAAGCTTGGAACATCATCAAGGACAGAATTTTCAATTTTGGGTGAAATTTAACTATGAACATTTTCAACTAAGTCTCCACCAAGAAAATATCCAAATGCATTTGCATTATTGTGAACAGTACTAACTGTTTTATCATTTTAAACATCTTTAATGAGATGTTTTGCTTTAAAATGTGCTTAAAATAAATGCTACTGGATTGCTATTTTGTATGTAATGCATTCGCATTCATATACTTTTAATATGTGACTTAAATTTCATACTTTTTGAGCCCACTGTATGAAATTTCCATTTCATGAAGTGAAACTGCTTGTGAAAATGTTCTTAATATTAACCTTTATTCTAACAAAATCTTTGTTTTCATCCATTTAATGTGACACAATTGCTGTCATTCTACTTCAGTTTTCAGAGTTCCTCACCAGTAATTACATTCAAAAAGTGATCTGAAAAGTGCAATTAACTTGCAGCAGGTTTCACTGATTGTCCCCCCACAGTGTTGAATTCAGGTTGATTGGGACACTTTATCTCAATGACAAAAAGTGTCCCAATCACCCTATGTATTGAGCAAATCTGTGCAATAAACAGTCTAAGTTACATCCATTCAGCCTCAACAGAATGCATGAAGTGAACTCCCTACCTGCTCTGGGCCCTGAAAACAGATCCGACACAACGGAGTCCTGACTCCACTGTCCGTGCAGCTGTTCAGGGATAATCTCTCGTCCAGCTTCTCCTTAGAGCAATCCTCAGATGAGCTGCAACAGTCCAGCGTCCTCGGCGGATCCACTGCGCTATGAGTCCAGTCTTCGGGCCCTAGTGTGTCCAAAGCCTCACCTGTCACCGGCTGATAATGTCCGTTGGCTAAAGAGTGGCTCTCCGTGGCGCTGCTCGTCGCATTGCCCTCCGCGTTTAGTTCGTTCATGGGTGTGAAGGCAGGTGGCGATGCCGACGGTGCCGGTGGCCTGAGTAGGAAAACCTTCAGGTCACTGAACAAGACGCAACAGCGGCCTTTCTGCTTGCCCTGGTGGCGCAGCATCGGTCTGCGACTCAACAATCCCCAACACCATACAATGACACCGATAGCCAACAACATGTGCCCGTCTTATGAATAATGGAAAGGCGGTCTATGTTTTTAAACGGCCTATAAAACTAAGGCTATCTGTTACTGGTCTCCAGCAGGTCACATTACAGAACTTACTGTTTGGTTTCCAATGAGGAAGAAACACCTGTGCTGTGCAGCCGGTTCAGTCTCGTGAGCAACACCGCTTTCTACTCACCCTCAGCCCAAGTGACCGTTTGAACATGGAGAACGTGTTTATTTTCAACAGTTCTTCCGAGAGCTCCATCAGATGCGATTCCTCGCGCTGCTGTTCCTCTGAGAAGCTGACGATTGTACGCACATGTTATAGTAGCTGTCAAAAGTGGAAACGTGCAGTTGTTACCTTAATAAACCTCGAATTCAGTCATATTAAATAATATGTTTTACTTGGATAAAACCGTGAAGCACATTTTAGGTTACCTGACAAAACAGTTTACTGGGATTTTAGCTGTTACCTACAACAAATGGCCTTATATCCACAGAGACACAGAGAACATTTTCACATGAAACTGCGGACAAGTACACCGATTTGAATGGAAAAATGTCGTGGATTCCCGCGAACAGCCTCTGACAAAGAGCTCCTGAGGTAGTGGCATCTATTCATCAAAGGAGAAAAACAGAAATACAGGATATTCGCCAGCAGAGCCAAACAAATGGCAGCCTTGGTTTTTCCTAATTAAACAACTAGAAGTCTACGATACACACACACGCTCAGTGGACCAGCCATGAAATATCAATTTCTGTTCTACAATACACATTATCCACGTGCATTAGCCATCTTCAAAAGCGATGCGATAGTGGACTACCGTGTAATTTTCTGTTAATGTGAACGCAAAGTGTCTTGCGTGAAACGAAATCCAGCCACAATCTTGACAATTAGCCAGCAATTGTCCTTTGCCTTCATCTCATGTTTCAGGTCCGACCGTTTACAAATGCATCCCGCACAAGTCCCCTTCTGAAAATGTTAAGGTGCCAACGTTAGTAGCCTACAGGCAGCCTATCTCCAGAAACACCCAGCCCTTGTTGCAGAAATCCCAAGGCAGTTTCGATCACTGTCCCATATACTGTCAAACATGTCTCGAAAATCAGCCCTGAAAAGAAACAGATTCGCGGTCGACGATGAGGAAATGTTTTTGCCATCCACACTCCGTCTTAATTAATTTGAATTAAAATACTGAAGTGGCTCCTGCGTTGTAATCCAAAGCGTTGCGGTTAATGCGACGAAAGGCGTTGTGCAGTTCTAACACGAGATGTGTATGATGATTATCAGTAAAGCCGGAGGATGCTCGCTCTCGCTGCGGTTTCAGCACCATGTTGCCTGGGACAGCTCCCAGGCGCGGGCCCGTCTCTCTCTCTCTCTCTCTCTCTCTCTGTGAATGTGATGTGAGCAAAGGGGGCGAGCTCAGGGCCAGCAAAACGAATTTAATCACGCCCTTACAATTTGTGCTACGGTATAAATGAAGACATTACTCTCATCCAGTGGGACTCAAATAGGTTTCGAAATGAGAAGTTTTTCTAATTCGAACCTGTGGTGATCGTTCTTGTAGTCTGCATTCCTCATCTATCCTACGAGCCACAAACGGATTTGGTTTCAGCCCTCATGTGAGACCGACTCACAAGCACATGTTTCTAGGTCAGTGTTGCCAGCGTTCGCCCCCTCTGAGACGCTGAACCCGCTGAACTCAAGATATCAAGTAGCCGCCTAGCCTAAACGTTGTGCAGATAGGCCTACTGTATTTCCCGAAAGTTAAGTTCAGCAATTACAGTATGACATTTTCCAGCCGCTGTATAGAGGATGACAGGAATAAGGCTTTGGAATGATCTGTACTGATTTCAGCTCTGAGTTTGCACTGTGAGACACTGCGAGTTTGCACTATTTGCACTTAGTTAAACTTACAGTAAAAACTTGTGGTTGTCATAAAATAGTGTGGATGTTATAAGCAGATTATATTATGATGACTATGTTTTACAGTTACAATCTGTGTATGCCATTAAATGAAGTCATGTTAATTTACCAACCAATGTGAGCTATTAAAGTCTATTTGCTACTGTAAATGCAGTGATAATAATGCAGGTGGTGTAACAGATGGCCACATGATGCATCTTTCCAGCAACTGTAATAATAACATAAAGACAGAACAACACACACACGTTGTGTTCATGTTTTATTGGGACTTTCCATGACATAATGGTTTTTAATACTGTACAAATGGTATATTATATCCCCTAACCCTACCCATCACAGAAAACTTTCTGCATTTTTACATTTCCACAAAACCTCAATTTATAAGCTGTTTTCCTCATGTGGACCAAAAAATGTACCCACAAGGAGGACGACAACACACACACACACACACACACACACACACACACACACACACACACACACACACACACACACACACACACACACACACACACACACTCACACACACACACACACACACACACACACACACACACACACACACACACACCATCCAGATTTAAAATGAGAAAATTTGTAACAATATTTTGCTGTAAAATTTAATATACTGTCTTTTAAAGAACATATCATTTTAAACCGTTTTAAAGTTATTTTTCCATTAAAAGTAGCCTACTAAAATGTTTTACACTCCACTGAAAAACTTTTGTCAGAGTCCGTAAAGTGTAATTCACGAGGTAAAATGCGGTAAATGAACTAGTTTTATTCCAATACAAAAAAAATATGATTTAATAGCACTAAAACAACCTGAATACATTAGGTTACACCAGCAAAAGTAATTTTAAGGGTAAAATAAGAAATAGTTCTGGTAACAATTGCTTGTTATATTATTGCTAGGGTCACTGGCAGAAAATCTGTATATTATACTGACCAAATGACAAAATAAACTCTCTGTTAAATACAGGTAAATTCTACTTATCAAGAAAGCAAAAATATAGATTTGTCCTGTTGGGAAAAAAACTGCCCAGCGATGGGAGTATAAAAATCCTCTACAAGTGAAGCTGAGAGAATTGAGGGAAATACACAGAATAGATTGAGACATTTGTCTAGCTGAAACACTAACCATCCATGGCAGACTGGCCTGTATCTTTCACTGGCTGTAAGCCATTTCCCCCATGATGTGGAGGAGAAATTCAACTTGGAAGATTTCAGCATTTCAGAGAAGTTCCTATTACTTATTATGCTCAAAGAGACAAAACCTACCTTTGTTATTTAAACATTTGTGGGAATTATCCCTTGGGTCTCAGGAAATTCATTGCTTATTTATCTTAACAAAAAGCACGGGAGTTTTAAATAAATTCATGCTTCGTTAAATATCCCTTGAGATTCCTGAGCTAACTGGCTTTTTTTGTGCTTTGGGATACTACAGCTTTAGCAGATTTCACTGGAGTGATGGGTAAAGCCATCGTAATGAATGTCTTTGTGCATGTTCTGGGAGGAGTTGTGGTGGCTTACAGCCTCTTCCACACTCCTGTGAAGATAAGCCATGGAGACAGAAGAAGGTAAACCATGGATAAAGAGTCATGCAAAGACCAAACCAAAGCTAAGAGAGCCAGTCATGTGTGAACCGATGCCCCTGTCTGACTGGCTGTTGATAGCAGAGTGAGAAGTTTACAACTGATTCATTGACAGTGAGAGCATTTTATGACTGAACAGAGAAGAGTTTATAATCAACATGATGTTAATATTTTGAATGTAAGAAGTCATTTAGAAGATACTTTCCTCTAATGCAATTTGCAAACTGCTGATGCATCATCTCAACCCGAGCCCAGCCTTATATCTTTTTACACCACCTTTTGCATGAAAAGCCAGGACAAGATAACTGTATCTGTAACCATTTTATTCAGACTTGTCAGATTAGGTAAGATTGTTGTCTATCGTAATAGTAGAATAAGTACCCCTAAGTTCTAAAATACTTCCAGATGAAAATAATAAGCTACTTTTACTTACTACATTTACTTTTGTTGTAAATTAATGACCTCGAAAACTTTCTGACATTTAGCACATGGAATGTTGTGTTGTGTTGTTAAAGCGTCTTTTCAATAAATGTCTGCAAGCAATTGCAAACACTTATAGACATTTTCTTCGCTAATCATTATTGAGAAAAATGTGACTGAACATATTGCCAAAAGTTTTGTTGCATGCACATGAATGGCATCCCATTCTTAATCCATAGGGTTTGATATGGAGTTGGCCCACCCTTTGCAGCTATAACAGCTTCAACTCTTCTGGGAAGGCTTTCCACAAGGTTTAGGAGTGTGTTTAGGAGTGTGTTTATGGGAATTTTTGACCATTCTTCCAGAAGCGTATTTGTGAGGTCAGGCACTGACGTTGGACGAGAAGGCCTGACTCGAAGTCTTCACTCTAATTCATCTCAAAGGGGTTCTATCGGGTTGAGGTCAGGACTCTGTGCAGGCCAGTCAAGTTTCTCCAAACCAAAATCGCTCATCCATGTCTTTATGGACCTTGCTTTGTGCACTGGTGCGCAGTCATGTTGGAACAGGAAGGGGCAATCCCCAAACTGTTCCCACAAAGTTGGGAGCATGAAATTGTCCAAAATGTCTTAGTATACTGAAGCATTAAGAGTTCCTTTCACTGGAACTAAGGGGCCAAGCCCAACCCCTGAAAAACAACCCCACACCGTGATCCCCCCTCCACTAAACTTTAAACTTGGCACAATGCAGTCAGGCAAGTACCGCTCTCCTGGCAACCGCCAAACCCAGACTCGTCCATCGGATTGCAAGACAGAGAAGCGTGATTCGTCACTCCAGAGAACACATCTCCACTGCTCCAGTGGCGGCATGCTTTACACCACCGCATCCGACACTTTGCATTGCACTTGGTGATGGCCATGGAAACCCATTCTATGAAGCTCTCTATGCACTGTTATTGAGCTAATCTGAAGGCCACACGAAGTTTGAAGCTATTGACTTAGCAGAAAGTTGGCGACTTCTGGGCACTGTGCGCCTCAGTATGCGCTGACCCTGCTTTGTGATTTTTACGTGGCCTACCACTTCGTGGCTGAGTTGCTGTTGCTTCCACTTTGTTATAATACCACTAACTGTTGACCGTGGAATATTTAGTAGTGAGGAAATTTCATGGACTTATTGGACAGGTGGCAACCAATCACGGTACCACACTTGAATTCACTGAGCTCCTGAGAGCTCCATTCTTTCACAAATGTTTGTAGAAGAAGTCTGCATGCCTAGGTGTTTGATGTTATACAACTCTGGCCATGGAAGTGATTGGAACACTTGAATTCAATGATTTGGAGGGGTGTCCCAATACTTTTGGCAATATCCACCTTATTCCTATATGCCCCATGACGCTTTGCATGAATTATGGGTGTAACTTCTGTTTAGCTGTAAACAATCAGTGAAAAGGCTCGCTCTCTGAATGCAATACGTTAAAAAGTGTCACAATGAGATGACATTAACTCACCCTTCAACCATCGAACATTAAAAGGAAATTTAGAAGTGTAAAAGCATCAACAAGGTATTTCAACAGACCAAATAACCCCAAAAGCGCGAGTCTTTCCACAGGAATAACGGATGGGTTAACTATCACTGTAGTAATATACTGTATATCTGGATTATGTAACTAATGTTGCCTTAATCAAAAATGTTCATTAACTTTAGCATTACGTGATACTATTTCAAAGTGATTTCCGTCATTTTGACAGAATATAAATTGCATTTACCTGTGAAAACAAACCTGGGAAGAGATGTAAGGATTTGAGGAGAATAACGAGAGATTCTTCGTGCATTCCAGTGAATTATTAATGGAATATATTGTAAATTAAATTCGGGATAACAGACCACAATGTGCAGTATATGTTGTCCTTTTTCATACTTTTACAGCGGATTGCAAAGGGAAAAAAGAAAATAATCACGAGGAAAAGAAAGCAGCGACTGAAAAGAGCTCTTGTCATATATGTTCTTGTTATAACATGTCAAGTAAAAATACCAAGTATAACGTTATTCTCATGATGTCTGAAAATAAATCATGAAGGAAAATTGACAGCTCATCCAGTCAAACTGATGGATCAGCTTTATTTGTAGGGCAACCTTATGATTTGAAATTATTCGTTTCCGGCTTTTTGAATAGAAGTTCCCCAAACCGGAAGTGCCACCCATAATTCAAAACGCAGTAAGGTCGTCAGGAATAAGGTGGATAGTGTATATTCCTTTGTCATTGCAGCTTGGGAGAGTATCCCTGCTAAAGTGGTACCCAGCTGTGTGCACTGATGTGCAGACCGGTTTCTTTGACAAGCTGAGCTTTGACAAGCATTCAGCTGGAAAAGGTATTTTTAAGGAGGATTATCTCAAATCTAACCGAGGAGCTGCTCTACACGCATACATGTCTACAAAACATGTACACACCAGCATATGTACACACAAATACACTCATTCTCAGGAGTACAAAAGCGGTCAGATCTCTGTATTAAATGGTCTGTGTTTTATGGAACAGTTGGTTGATGATGTTTTTCCCCCCTCTAAAGTCTTATAGGAAAAGGCTTAAGTCCAGTTATGTGACTGACAGATTCTTATATTTCTATAGAAATGGTGGTCTCTTTCAGCTTAACGAAACCCACTTCTCTAAGAAGTGACAAATGAATCTGGATGTCTCACAGTATCTTTATAGAATCAGAGCAGAGGCACGCTCAGTATCATGGTGTACTATTAAAGGGATAGTTCACTTTGAAGGGGAATTTATGTCGGTTGATAGGTTAAAGAAGTATAGGAAAGTGTCAATGGTCCATTTCTGAGATAGGTGGCGGTAATGCACATATTTGTTTGCGATCCGCCGTAAAAAAACAAGAAGAAGAAAGCGCCGGAAGCGCGTGCGCCCTCAGATCACTTGGATGTGGTTGTGTACAAGAGGTAAAAACGACATAAATACTGTTCGTTTTCTCACACAAACCGCTCGTTTCGTGTCTTAGGCCATCAATGTGTAGTTACGATGGGGAATTGTTTAATTTGGACTTCTCTGTGCATGCTCTTTCAGATAGTGACCATAGACCTGCATTATATGACTGACAGACAAGAACGGTTTGACCTAAAAATATCAAAATTGAAACTACTGCGGAAACAAAGACACCTACATCTTGGATGCCCTTGAGGTAAGCTAAAACATACCAAATTTTAATTTCAAAGTGAAGTATCCCTTTAAAACGACTGGTTTTATTTTTAGACTGTTTTGCTTAAATAACAAAATGCATGATGGAAAAAAAATGACCATGTTTACATGCAAATCAAGTCCATATTTTGTTTTTCCATGTTTTATGGGGACTTAGACATAATGATTTTTATACTGTACAAATATTATATTCTATCCCCTAACCCTACCCATCCATCACAAAAAAAAAAAAAAAAAAAAAAAAACTTTCTGCAGTTTTACATTTTCAAAAAACATCACAACACACACACACACACACATACACACACACACACAGTCTGGTTCGCCATCTTTGTGGGGACTCTCCATAGACGTAATGGTTTTTATATTGTCCAAACTGTATATTCTGTCCCCTTACACTAACTCCTTCTGTATTTAGCCTATAAGCTTGTGTACCCATGGGGACCTCAATTTAGGTCTCCAATTCAGGTTTAAGTTCCTGACTCACACCTAGACATTTTATCAGTATTGTTAAATTTGAAATTCTTTGTTCATACAATAGTTGAGTCAACATTTGGGGCCATTTTGTTGGTCTAACATGGGTGTTATGTAATTTCAAGTAATTCAAATTCTTTATTTGTGACTCAAAAGGTCCTCTAAACTGGAAAATATGTAAAAAAAAAAAAAAGAAAAAAAAAGAAAGAAGAAATTAAAAAGAAATTCAGTGTGCTATTCTCTTTGAGAAAGACTGGAGATGCTCGCTTATGCCATTTATTATGCTGCATTTAATTCTGCGCAGTCATTTAATCAACTCTGTGAATTCTCATTCACGTCCTTGACATATACAAGACTGACATTAATTGAAAAGTGAAGGCCAGAATGTTTCTTTTCATTTTCTTTTGAATTGCTTTTAATGGTTTGTAATATGACTGTCTGAGAAATCCAGTCTCCTTCTTGCTACTAAAATGTATTTAAGTTCAACTTTTCACAATTTTCTGTATATAACACCACACAGAATTTCCTTTATACACAGATGTTCAGTTGCAGTGACTTTATGTTCAGTTACAGTGCATTTATTTTCTACATAAGGTATGTACATGACTCTAAATGATTATGACAGCTATAATTCAGATTTTTAGAAACGCGACCATTTGGCTTAACTGAGTTATGACAGTTGGGTTAGCATGTTTACATGCTTTACGGAATATGAATTCCAATTAATTTTAGTATAAATTTTGTTCATTTAAACACAACAATGTAATATCATCATGATTATGATGTGATGACTGCATTTTACAAAATAAAAAATAAATTAATAAATAACAAAAGGAATGCTTCAGAAAAATACAATTATTTGAACCCTGATGTGGATATATACTGATGTCTGACATCTTGCTGATGAAGCCTGACTGTACCATTACATTAACATTTTCTTTTATAATCCCATCTATTAAGCATTGCATCATATAAAGAAGTATATTGCACAAACATCAATATCCTATGAACTTGTGAAGAACCTTCAACCAGTTTTTTGAGAAAGCATGTCTCCCTTTTGAAGGAACAGTTGGTTTGCCTGCTTCAGTCCCTGTTTGAAATTATAATGCATTTGCTCTTTCTTTCTGTCTATCTTTCCCTCTGTTGCTTTCTCACTGACTCACACTCACTTATGAACACACACACACACACACACACACACACACACACACACACACACACACACACACACACACACACACACACACACACACACACACACACACACACACACACACACACACTCATTCCTTCTGTTCCTCTAGGGACATAGGAAGGCCAATTAGTGCTGCAAGTATCTCAGGTCCTGTGTTAAAACTGGCCCTGCTCAATTAACTGTCTACCAGAGAATTCTCCGTGATTTTTCCAGCTCTCTTTGTTCAGCCAGATGAAATGATATCTGATTCCCTCGGGTGTTTCTCCGTTCTACATAACATTTAGTGAGTTATTCTGTCTTGATGAGTTTCGATTAGAAATGTATGTTTCCGCCCCCTCTCCTAAATGCCATTTTGTGTTGCAGTGAATTGAGATGATGTTGAAACATGCCATGCTATAAGACATGTGAAATATGAAATATGAAGTCATATGAAAGACTGAGACAATAATGGATTTTTAAATATTTATGTAGATTTCCTTTTTGGGGGAATGTTCCAAGTCCAACAAGGATCTTGGTGTGCTTCAGTGTAAGCAAGGAAATCTTTTGTAATCTAGTAACATGATTGGTGTCACAAACTTGCTTAGTTTTTCTTTGTTTTTAATTTTTTGCAAGTTTTCCTTTATGTCTTTCTCCCACAGTCCCGTCTACTCGCCTCCTTTTTTATCAGTCCATGATCCTCTGATCAGTGTTTCTACCTCACTCATCTCTCTACTCTCTTTAATGCTGTTCTCACTTTAAGATCTCAGGCTCATTTTGGGCTTTTCAGACTACACCTTGCATGGCCAGTCATCCCCTTATTATACAGCAGCCGAGCTAAAGAGCGACTTTCTTTCACCACGATGAACAGAAGTTCTTGCAAAGAGAACCTGTTCTGTCATCTACAGGTTTTGGCGAATTCTGTGAAGACTCTGAACTGAATCATGAATAATAGATTGACTCAGCTGGCTTTATCTAGACAGCCAGTGAGAATAACCTTGGAAGTGAATTGTGAATCATGGCCAGAATAGTTGTGTCACCATGGAGACATTCCCAATTTCCGATGTACCATTGACAGATTCACCTTCTCTTACTCTTGCAATGCTGGCTACATCTCAAGCCTGGTCATCTCTATGAGTGTCTAATGTGGAAAAAATCACCTTGAGTTTACTCAGGTGCATGTGGTGCGCAGAGTCATATTTAACAGTGCTTTCAATGGATGTTGGACTGAAACACTTTTCTTTGGCTCTCTTTAATTATATGCAGCTGGATTTCTGAAGAGGTTGATGATGTTCTTAATAAACCCTAACCATAACCCTGCCTCCTCATAATTACAATTATGTTAAAATGAGAGCTTTTCAAATGAAATAATTGCCTTGTGGTTGATGTGGGTGGCTTCAAAAATCATGCATTTGAAAGTAAACTCACACTGCTTACATTCTCTAGTTAGTACATATTTGAAGACAATTCATCTAATTCATGCTGTAAATATTATGCAGATTGCTGACTCTGAGAGTAAGAGGATAAGAGAAAGAGAGAAATATTAAATTTGTCTATTACCAAAATCGTCTTGTAGGCATAATGTAATAATTATAAATCAATATCTGAACTCGTATGTTGAAACTTCCCAATGTAGCATTATGTTAGTAACATTCTAGCATTGGACTAATTAATCATTAATATTTTTAACCATTTTTCTGAAAGAGGAATTCTATACTTGATGTGCTATTTATATTCTTTGTACACGTTTAAAATACAGTATAATATATATATATATATACATTAGGGCTGTCAAACGATTAATCGCGATTAATCGCATCCAAAATAAAAGTTTGTGTTTACATAATATGTGTGTGTATGGAGTATAATTATTTTCTATATATAAATACACACACATGCATATATATTTAAGAAAAATGTGTTATTTATATATAAAATATTTATATATAATATAAATTATATATAATATAAATATATATACACAGTATATACATGCAAATATTTCTTAATGCATGTGTGTGTGTATTTATATATAGAAAATAATTATACACCGTACACACACATATTATGTAAAAACAAACTTTTATTTTGGATGCGATTAATCGCGATTAATCGTTTGACAGCCCTACTATATATATATATATATATATATATATATATATATATATATATATATATATATATATATATATATATAAGCCTATAGGCAATATGAGCAATATCACACTCAGTATGGCTGTATATAGCCTATATATCTATTTAAAAATGATCGCACTGCTATGAGTGTGATATTGCGTTTATACAACAATTCGACGGCACACGTGAGTAAATGGAGTGTCTTTAAAACCATAGACATGATATCTATGTTTAAAACCCCTCTTATTAAACGGATAGTTCCGGTCCTTGATTCTGATTGGTTGAGCCACGTTCGAAGTGACCGCATTAGAATTACTGCGCAACTGCCTTTAGTGATTCTTTGGTGCTGCATATGTTGCTTGGCAACCACTTTGGAACTACATTGCTTGGCGGAGGAATACATGTGTTATAACTTTCTATTTTTTGTTGCTGGTGTTTTTTTTAATGAATAAAATAAATATTAAAATTAATATTTAATTATATAAGCCCATTGAAGCCGTGTTTTACAGTGAATTTAGAACAACTAAGGGGTTTTAGGCAGAGGGTTAAGGTTTTATTTTGTGCAGAACTAAGTTACTTCTTTCCGCCATGGAAATCTCAACTCAAGTTAACAGTTTGACAGTTGAGCCCAAGCCTCCGTTACTTTAGAACTAGTAACGAAGGAACGTTGAGTGAGTCGCTTCATTGAAGCTTGTTGTATTAACTGTTATGTGTCTAAAGTTACTAGAGTGTCATGTTATTATGAGAGAAAGATCTGCAAAACGAATCGAGTGTTGGCTATTACCTGCATCTGATATAGCATTCATTCTTCAGGTCGATATGACGATATCCATAATATTATATACAAAAAAACAGTTTGAATGTCCGCTGAGGAAAGCGATAGTTCGTTGTTGTTGTTGTCCTTCCCATGACAGCGCTAAAACAACTTCCTTCCTTGTTCTGACCATAGACTGTAAAAAAATAGGTTCTGACTCACTCATAAAGACGGTATTTGCCGCCATCTAATGGCGTAATAATGTAACTTTCACTGAAGTCCACATCACGATCACCAACGGATTTCGCTATACCAAACATGGCATAGCCTATATATTATTTCTATAAAATAATATTGAACAACAACATTTAAATTAACAACAAGACAATAGGAAATAAACAAGCAAACAATTCAGTCAAACGTACAAGCAGCACTCTAGTACATGATTTAAGTGAAATAATAGCCTACAAGTAATAGATTGATAAGACCAAAGTTTGCCCGATTGATGATACCCCAAATTAATTATATCTCATTTTTAAACTTGAACACTATCTATCTACATAAAAGCCAGCTGCAAATTCCCGAAGGACTGGCCGAGACGATAGGTCAGTAGCCTATATGTTTTTATTTTATTTTATAGAAAATAATACTTTTCTTCAGCAAGGAAAACGACATTTTACACTGTTAAAGATTACTATTTTTAGGAATAAATTACTTTTTGAAATATATTAAATTTATATTTTAACTTGATCCAATAAATGCAGCATTAATGAGCTTAAATCATACAAACCCCACATTTTTGAAAAGTAGTAGGAATACATGGATTTAAAGTCAAATTTTGGTTTTCACTTAGCAGGTTTGGTTGCAGTTCATTTGAATAAATAAACCAATACTGCAATACAGTAGCCTATTCAATTGCATAAACAGAAATTTGGTCTTATGGTGTTCTTGGACCAGTCTGTATGGTCTTTTCGTTGTGAAAAGTAGTCTATTTTGAGATGCTGGTTCTAAATGAGGGTGACCCTGAACCAGAGCCAGAAACACCACCCCGTCTCTGTATTCCTCTCCAGATCTTCCTTCAGCCAAACAGAGAGCGGTGTGCGATCATCCATCTCTGGCTAGCAGTCAAATACTTCTCCTGGAACCACGAGAACTGAAATATATCTCTAAATGAGAGAAAGTGGTATCTCACTAACTCTACTACTCCAGACAACAAATGCACTCTGCTGATTGTTTAGCATTAATCATAAACAGTAACTGGCTGTACTTTTGGAATTTTATTGTCGCACCTCTTCTGCATATCAGAGAGAACTGAATGGAACAGTATGTGAGGTCTGTCATTACATAGCGCAACAGAACCAGTGTCCTTTTTTTTAGAGCAATGAAATGACGAGGTTGACATTTGCCTGCTGTCTCTGGTGTATCTCTGCCAGCAGATGAAAAGAGGAAAAGGTCTCTCATTAACAAAGGATGGGTTAGTGTACCATATCTATCTCATGCATTATACACTATGGTATAATTACTCTACAGTTTCATAAGCAGTTTTTCAATAGAACTGTCACTCCAATTCAGACCGATGTGACAGTAAATCTAATCTGAATTTATCAATAATAACCATTATTTAAATGGAGTGCACTGTGTGAAAAAGAAGTGTGAAAGCATTACCATGGCCTGTTGTGAGGAATAGTTGTTGGGCTATAATGAAATTGTATGGAGTTATGTGTAAACGGGAATGAGACCTAATTATACACTATATGCTATATGCATTTTTTTAATTGTCACAAAAGACAATACAAACTATTACACAGTGTCACACGTTTCCAAATTGGGCAAACATTTTTTAAGAAATTATGTGTAAAGTAATATCAACAAATTGAATAATTTTAGAAATACTTATATTTCTTATTTTAGAAATGCCTATAATCATAAACGCATGGGGGCAGCAAACCTCTGCAATGAGACGACTGGTCAAATATAGCTTGCAAATATATTATCCAGTGGAGAAGCTAACATTGTAATAATTAATACGAACTATTTGTTTTAAAGCAGTCTGTGTGGTTTATAGTGAGTCTAGTCATGATATGTAGGCTAATTGTAAATAAATAACTTCTTACTAAGTCAAAAATATGAATTAATTTGAATTGTCATTATTATTATTATTGCTATTTGGCAGGGTCCGAACATAATGCAACTTTTAATGTCCATGTTGTTTTGTTTCACTATAAAAACCATTTTACCATTTTACTATTTTTTTTACAGTCGATGTGTAAAACTGAAGTGAAATTGGGGCTGAACAAAGAAGTGAAAAGAAAAGTAAAAATAAATAAATAAATAAATAAACTAAACGCAAAACAAAACATAAAAATGCATACAAAATAATAATATAACAATAATTATAGACACTGATATTGTACGATTTAAATTAAAAGGAACATTGTATTGTAAATTACAAATATTTCTAAACAGGAAGTGGAATGGTTACGTATGCCGTTAAGTCCCACCTCTTCCGACACTTTCAAGGATGTAGACTGCTGGTGCAGAGCATTATGACTACAACTGATAAACATATCATATAAATTATATTACACCCGACAGCTGATCTAAGACTGTACAATGGCTGAATCTCCAGACAGTCGCAGTCTTGTTTCTGCGTCCTCACAGCTCAATTTAATGGAAATAGAGGCGGTAAGACTGAGCTGCTTCAGTGTTTGTCTGTATGGTTGTGTTTCATTTGGTTAATTATTATAACAAGCTTCGCGTTGTCCTGCGTTTAATGTGTTTTTGTTTTTCTTCGTGATTTGTGTCATATGTTTTTGTAAATGTTAATGTTGTTTTCAAATGTTAAGCTGCTATCATGTACAGTATGTGTGGGAAGAAGCCTAAAGTATTCACAGTCATTGCAGGCATCTTGCTACTTTGAGACATGTATGTATTACTATTAAGTAGATTAATATTAAGCATTATTTACCTCTTAGATTGATGATAAAGAGTTTGACATCCCTCAAGTGGACACTCCTCCGACCCTGGAGAGCATTCTGAATGAGGTCAGTATGTCAGGTTATCTTTTACCTTTATAGTCACCCTACAGCCGTAGCACCCTTTTAGATATGCGGATATGCCAGTCAAATTTTGGGCAGCACACCTACTCACTCTTTAACATGAGTATTTTACACACTTCAGATTTAATGGAAATGCGAATTATGGGCCAGGGTGATCAAAATGTTATCCACTAATATTGTCCATTAAAATTATAATTAAAATGGTTCATAAAGAAGTTGATACCGTAGACACAATTAATATACTTCCGTTGGAAAGTTTGGGGCTGGTAAGATTTTTCTAATGGTTTTGAAGGAGTTCTCTAAAGCTCACCCCTGCTGCATTTATTTGATTAATAATACAATAACAACAGTAATGTTGTGAAATATTATTACAGTTTTAAATAACTGCTTGTTTTCTATTTTAATATATTTTAAAATGTAATGTATTCCTTGGATGTTGCATTTTCATCAGCCTTTAACTCCAGTCTTCAGTGTCACATTAGCCTACAGAAATCATTCTAGTACATGCTGATTTGATGCGAGACATCTTATTACTATAAATGCTGAAAACGGTCTGTTGTGCTGCTTAATATTATTGTGGAAACTGTGATACTTTAACAAACAGCATTTATTTGAAATCTAAATATTTTGTAACATTGTAAATGTCTATATTGTTTTATTCGATTTATTTAATTTTAATTTAATTTAAAGCATCTTTCCTGTCCCCAAACTTTTTAATGGCAATATATTAACCTAACTGCAAGAATAAGCATTTAGGCCATGATCATCAACTATATCCATCCAAACTTTTCACTGGTAAAGTGGGTATGCTTTTTTTCTCATTATATCTGTATTTCACAAACCAAAACAAAACCATTTGGTTTAATAGTAAGATTTATAGTCTTTGTTTTGTATTAGTGTTTTTGTTTTAACATGCTTAAAATTTCAATTGTCAAAACTTTTTCTTTTTTTAGCCTGAAGATGAAGACGAGCCATTTATTCTAGAGGATACGTGTCTTTTGAACACAGAGAACATTGATGCCCACTCCTGTGAGACCTCTTCTCTGGCCAGCTCTGACAGTGGAGACCGCACACACTTAAAAAGGAACGGACACTTTCTTTACCTGGCAACACATTGACAGCACATGCTCTATATTGATGTTGTGATGCATGTTTGTGATTGAATATAGTATTTTTCCTTTTAGTAATTAGTCTGTGTTTGTTCATTTCAGGAGGAGGAAAGCAGTGGAAACTAACACTACAGTACATGGATCTGTTCTTAGACGCAGTGTGCTGAAAGGCATCTCAGCCCAGATAGTATCTGCTGCGGTAAGAGTAATAAAACTTCATCCACTGCTTATACACTGATGAGCAAAACACTATGACCAGTCACAGCCAGGTGAAGCAAATACCTTTTATCATCTCCTAACAAAGCCACAAATTAGGGTCTGAGTAGTTTAGATGGTAAAGAAACAATCAGTTCTCCTAATCAACGTGTTGGATGCAGGAGAAATGGGAAGGAATAAAGATCTGAGCAACTTTGACAAGGGTCAAAATGTTATGGCAGGGCGACTGGGTCAGACAATCTTTGAAACGAGAAAGGCTTGTGGGATGCTCTTGGTCAGCAGTGCGCTGTTTACCTATGGAAGTGATGTTCCACCAGGATGCACTGCATGTGGAAGATGACAAGCCGTTGGTGGGAATGTGATGTTCTGGGCAATGTTCTGCTGGGAAACACTGGGTCCAGCCATTTATGTGGACATGCATTTGACATGCCACCTACCTAAACATTGGTTCAAACCAGGAACACCCCTTCATGACAATGGTGTTTCCCTGGTGGAAGTGGCCTCTTTTAGCAGGATAATGCACCCTGCCACACTGCACACATTGTTCAGGAATAGTTTGAGGAACATGATGAAGAGTTCAAGGTGTTGCCCTGGCCTCCACATCTGTGGGATGTGCTGGACCAACAAGTTTGATCCACGGTGGCTCCACCTCGCAACCTACAGGACTCGAAGGATCTGCTGCTAAGGTCTTGATGCCAGATACCACAGGACACCTTCAGAGGTCTTGTAGAGTCCATGCCTCAGCAGATCGGCGCAGTTTTGGCAGCACACAGAGGAACAACAGCATATTAGGCAGGTGGTCATGATGTTTTGGCTCATTGGTGTATGCTATGCAATACTATACTATACTATACTATACTATACTATACTATACTATACTATACTATACTATATATGCTGTGCGTAAATACAGTACGTTGTATGTATGATAACAATATATATTTAATAAATGAATACTATATATATATATATATATATATATATATATATATATATATATATATATATATTAGGGCTGTCAAACGATTAATCGCATCCAAAATAAAAGTTTGTGTTTACATAATATATGTGTGTGTATGGAGTATAATTATTTTCTATATATAAATACACACACATGCATATATATTTAAGAAAAATGTGTTATTTATATATAAAATATTTATATATAATATTAATTATATATAATATAAATATATATAAACAGTATATACATGCAAATATTTCTTAAATATATACATGCATGTGTGTGTATTTATATATAGAAAATAATTATACACCGTACACACACATATATTATGTAAACACAAACTTTTATTTTGGATGCGATTAATCGTTTGACAGCCCTACTATATATATATATATATATATATATATATATATATATATACACACAGTCATGCTCAGAATTAATCATACCCAGGGTAAATATGGTCAAAAATGGCTGTAAAAGAATAAATCTGCATCGTTTATCCTTTTGATCTTTTATTAAAAAAATTGGTAAAATTCTAACCTTTCATTGAAGTAAAAGAATTGGAAGTGGGGGGGAAATCACATTATGAAATAAATGTTTTTCTCTAAAACACGTTGGCCACAATTATTCATACCCCTAGAATTTTTTATGAATAAAATATCTCTGAAGTATATTCCCATTAATATTTACCTTTTTTAGCACACCAGGATGACTAGGAACATGAAACTGTCCAGCTATGACTTCTTGTTTCACAGGAGTTTAAATATGAGGAAGCACAAAGGCCAAATTCCCTGAATAATCCATCACAATGAGTAAAACCACAGAATATAGTTCTGATGTGCAGCAAAAGGTTGTTTTAAATAGAAAGTGGCTGTAAGGAAATAGCTAAAGAATTGAAAATCCCCATTTTGACCATCAGGGCAATAATTAAGAAGTTATAATCAACTAAAGATGTTACGAATCTGCCAGGAAGAGGACGTGTGTCTATATTGTCTTAATGCACGGTGAGGATGAAAGTTTGAGTGGCCAAAGACTCTCCAATAATCACAGATGGAGAATTGCAGAGATTAGTTGAGTCTTGGGGTCAGAAAGCCTATTAAAAAATGTTGTTTGGGAGGTTTTCAAGAAAAATGCTCCTCGCTCATCCAAAAACAAACTCCAGCATATTCAGTTGTCAGACACGACTGGAACTTCAAGCGGCACAGGGTTCTGTGGTCAGATGAAACTAAAAAAAGAGCTTTTTGGCAGCAAACACACTAGATGGGTTTGGTGCACACAAGGATAAAAAGTACTCCATGTGTACAATTTAATATACCATTTGATCTTTAATGTTGTGGGCATATTTTTCTGCTGGAGGTCCTGGACTTCTTATTCAGATACATGGCATCGTGGATTCTATCAAATATCAACAGATAAAAAATCAAAACCTGACGGCCTCTGCTAGAAATCTTATAATGGGCCGTGGTTGGATCTTCCATCAGGACAACGATCCAAAACAAACATCAAAATCAACACAAAAATGTGTTAATGAGCACAAAAAGAAGCTTCTGCCATGACCGTCCCAGTCCCCTGACCTGATGAGTGGAGTGAACTGAAGAGAAGAAGCACAAACATGGATCTGGGAATCTGAAGGATCTGGAGAGATTCTGTATGGAGGTATGGTCTCTGATCTCTGGTCAGGTGTTCTCCAAACTCATCAGCCATTATAGGAGAAGACTCAGAGCAGTTATCTTGGCATAAGGAGATTGCAAAAAGGTATTTAATAAAAGGGTATAAATAATTATGGCCAATGTGTTTTGGAGAAAAACATTTATTTTATAATGTGATTTCCCCCCCACTTTCAATTCTTTTACTTCAATGAAAGGTTAGGATATTGCCAATTTTTTGAATGAAAGATCAAAAGGATAAACGATGCAGATTTATTTTTTAGAGCCATTTTTGATCATATTTACCAGGGGTATGATTAATTCTGAGCACGACTGTATGTATATATATGTGTGTGAGTGTGCATATATACAGGTGCTGGTCATATAATTAGAATATCATCAAAAAGTTGATTTATTTCAGTAATTCTGTTAAAAAAGTGAAACTTGTATATTATATAGACTCATTACATGCAAAGTGAGATATCTCAAGCCTTTATTTGTTATAATTTTGATGATTATGGCTTACAGCTTGTGAAAACCACAAAATCAAAATCTCAGAAAATTAGAATATTACATGAAATCACACAGTAATTACACAGTAATCCCATGGTCATTGAACCAGGTTTTGGTTCTTTTGGCAGTGTGGGCAGGTGCAAATCCTGCTGGAAAATGAAGGAAGCATGAAGTGCTCTGAAAATGTCCTGGTAGACAGCTGCGTTGACTCTGGATTTAATAAAGCACAGTGGACCAAAGTCCTCTTTTCTGATGAGAGCAATTTTTGCATCTCATTTGGAAACCAAGGTCCCAGAGTCTGGAGGAAGAATGGAGAGGCACACAATCCAAGATGCTTGAAGTCCAGTGTGAAGTTTCCACAGTCTGTGTTGGTTTGGGGAGCCATGTCATCGGCTGGTGTTGGTCCACTGTGCTGTCCACTCAACGCAGCCGTCTACCAGGACATTTCCAGAGCACTTCATGCTTCCTTCAGCAGACAAGCTTTATGGAAATGCTTCCTTCTTTTTCCAGCAGGATTTGCACCTGCCCACACTGCCAAAAGAACCAAAACCTGGTTCAATGACCATGGTATCACTGTGTAATTACTGTGTGATTTCATGTAATATTCTAATTTTCTGGGATTTTGATTTTGTGGGTTTCATAAGCTGTAAGCCATAATCATCAAAATTATAACAAATAAAGGCTTAAAATATCTCACTTTGCATGTAATGAGTCTATATAATATACAAGTTTCACTTTTTGAATGGAATAACTGAAATAAATCAACTTTTTGATGATATTCTAATTATATGACCAGCACCTGTGTATATATATATATATATATAAAAATTATTATTATTTTTTTTTATTCCATTGCATACCTTAGTTCAAAGTCAGGCATTGTCAATTCATTTCTGAATAGTGCACAATCCTTTTTTAAAAATATAATTTAGAGCTGTAAACCAGAGGCTCTTTCAAAAGAAATTTCCTCTATGCCTGTGAAATTGTTTCTCTCCTAACTCTAATTCTGTGCTTTTACTCTTTCCAACTCTCTTTAGGATAAAGTTGATGCTGGCTTGCCAACTGCAATAGTGAGTATTTGACTTACTTGTGTTTTCTAATTTTTTTTTTCATTTTTTTTTCCTTCATGTCTGAAATGCTTTTGTGTTTGCAGACTGTTTCAAATGTGATTGCTGTAGGGACATCACATGGTCTGGCCTTAGTATTTGGTAAGCACATCATTCATTTCTGTCCTGTTGTGTTAAAGTTGATAAAGGACACTACAGTGGAATTTATGTAAAGTCCCCCTGTAGTCAAAAATTTTATCCCTTAAAGCTCATCTTTGATCACCAAAATTACATATTTAAATGTTTTTTTCCTGTGAAAAAAATCCTTCATGCCTTAAAATAGCTTGAATGCAACTTCATTAAGTATACACGGAACTATGAATATATGCAAATTAGCCCCGCCTCCACTCTCTCACGCCAGCTCACAGATTCACTCGGCCAACTTACTGAGGTAAATGCTGCAGAATGGTCTTTACAATGTAAAATGCTCTTTACAATGTTAGACACATAACGGTAATTAATATGATTAGCCTTTTGCTTGACTACGTTATCAAACAGCTAATAATGTGTTGCTCATGTTACACAAACTATGTTCCCATTCGCCATCTTAGACTGCCTTCTAACAATCATCAGAAACGCTTTGAACAACTCAGAACGTCAGTGGAGAAAGGCATATAGTTCATTATAACATTGTAATATACATCATACACCTGCTATATTGCTAATTCTACCTGTTTTTTTATATCAACAAAAAATAACCTGGCATCTCTCGAGACTCCCCTGCTAGTTCGCTGTTAATGAAATGCTAAAGCCTGCCGGCACGTTGACGTGATTAGTTACAAGGTAGTTTATGACGTAAGAAACACCGCGATTTTGAGACTCTTTTTTTCACTGCAGTTTTAAGAAGAAAATACTTGCCAATGGTGTTGACTTATGAATTTGCACATGGTTTGTCTTAAAGCATATAAAAAACACCACATAGACATACAGACAACATTAAAAACTTGATTTTCACCACAGGGGATATTTTTAATCTATTAATCTTTTGCACTTTATCACAGTGCTTTATCACTGTGCTTATCACTGATTCTTAATATCAAAATGCAGTTTTAGAACTCTTTAAATGTACTACTATAATAGTATGTGTTTTGAGTGTTTTAAACTTACTATCTCACTGCCTTGGCTTGTCTGGGGTGGATTTTTCAGGAAAAGGTAATGTATTAATATTGTATTTTTTTTTTTATATCACAATTAGATTTTTTTTTACATTCCATCATGTTTAGCATTGCAATACAGTAATGGCCGTTTCACACCGGATGCTTGAGCTGAAGCAGCACAAAAAGCTGCATGTGTCTGTTGTGCTTTCATACTGGGCGTTTCTTGTGCACCACTGAGCCGCAGATTAATGTGTAGTCATCTGATCATCGTCAGCCTGTCACTCTTTTTTAAGATCACCACCATACTCTTGTGTGATGCGATTATGTCCCTCCTCCACACACACACACACACACACACACACACACACACACACACACACACACCATATGTGATGTTAAGCCATATACTGTAGCATTCTGTGTAGTGTAGTTTATACAGTATGGTAAAAATTAGTCTTCAACGTAACATATACTTCTAGTTTAAATAATTTAAATGATGATACAATATAGTTTTATTATTAATTTTAAATTTGATTATTTTTACATTTTTCATTTAATTTACAAAAATAGTTACTGTTTCTGTAAGTGTGAAAACAGTATGGATTAAAATAACTAAAATAATGCAATTAAAAGAACTACATTTCAGGAGTCCATAAGTTTTAAAGGGGTCAATCAAATTTGCCATTAAAACATCCTGCAAGTTTCATAGATTAAAACGTTGTCCTCATTATAAACAAAGCATTTATTTAATCAAGCTCCAAAAATGTCTCATTTTGATATTACGGGATCTAAAACATCACACGGGCAAATGCATTGCAAATGATCCTTGATTAAGAATTTTCTACAAAATAACACATTTTAGATCTTGACATACCTACAAAATGTTATTGTTTTACATTACGTGACCAGGTATAGAAATCACACATAAAATAAGGCTAGTAAAATGTTATTTTAAAGTGTTTTTTTATTTATTTATTTTTTTAAATATTATTTTAAGTTATCTTAAGGCCTGGGAAGTTTGCTGAGGCCCCCTAGTGGACCCAGGACCCTTGGTTGAGAACCACTGCAGTAGACATACGCTGATCTGCCACAACATTAAAACCACCTGCCAAAACAGCTCTGATATATCAAGACATGGACTCAACAAGACCTCTGAAGGTGTCCTGTGGTATCTGGCACCAAGACAGAAGTAGCAGATCCATTAAGTCCTGCAAGTTGGGAGGTGGAGCCTCCATGGATCGGATTGCTCCATGGTCCAGTTCTGACTCTCATGTGCTCATTGTAGGCACTTTGATGGTGGACAGGGGTCATCATGGACACTGACCAGTCTGCGGCTACGCAGCTTCATACGCAGCAAACTGTGAAGCACTATGTGTTTTGACACGTTTCTATCATGGGCAGCATTAACTCTTCCAGCAATTTGAGCTACCGTAGCTCTCCTGTGTGATTGGACCAGACAGGCTTGCCTTCGTTTCCCACATGCATCAATGAGCCTTGGGCACAATGACCCTGACGCTGGTTTACCAGTTGTCCTTCCTTGCACCACTTTTGGTTGGTACTAACCACTGCATACCAGGAACAACCCAAAAGACAAGCCATTTGGTGATGCTCTGACCCAGTCATCAAGTCATCACTATTTGGTCCTTCAAAATCAGTCACACAGATCTTTTCACTTGCCCATTTTTCCTCCTTCCAACACATTCAATTCAAGAAGTGATTGCCTAATATATCCCAAACCTTGACAGGTGCCATTGTAACAATATAATTGTAACAAGGTTTAAAGGCTCAGGGAAGGAGGAGGCGGGAACCGGCAAATGATCAACGTAACTTTAATCATAAAATAAACAAACAACAAACCGAACGTAAAGCGGAAGCCTCTCACAGGCGACTGCCACTTAAATTAAAACAAAACACCAACATAAAATCCAGGCCTGGTCCTTTCTCGTCTAGCCCTGTCGTCACTCCTCCTTTTATCTTTCCGGAGCACCTCCGTTGGCTCATTAGCACTCGCGCCACTGGCCTCGCTCCATTTCCACAGCTCTCGGCCCCGCCCTGCTTGCCACATACCCCCATTACCCCTCGCAGTGGGGTGACTGAAGACTGAACAGGTAAGGACAGACAAGGCGAGACAAAAGGAGACTGAAGGATGAGGAGAGACAGAGACAAGCCAATGTATCAAACTGCCAAAATCACGTGATTTCCGTAAACAAGTCTTCGTTACGTCATAAGTGTCTAAATTTCAATTGTTCACCGCTGGGCAGCGATTATCTCTGTGAACCCATGAATCGTGTATTTACTGAGATCATTGATGAAGTGTCTATGGATTTTACTTGATCTCTGATCAGTTTTATACATTTATTGACGTTTTAATTAGACATTACTTTAATTAAAAGGAATAATAGTAGTAACTAGTCTCTTATTGGCCTGTTTAGGTGAGCCATCCATGGAACAAACAAAACAAGCCCTGAAAATGTATAAAAGGACACATATTATACAGACACTTGATCTGACCAGCAGGGGTCACCAGCGTGTGCCACTTCGAACCCTTCGAAAGAGTGAATGATTTTGCGAAGCAATTGGTTCAATTAATTCAAAGCTTTGTAAAGCTTAATTTTTACTATCACTAACTTTCAACTCACAAGCTGCTTGAGACTGAGAGGCGGCTTGTGCGCTCCACTTATATAGATCATTGGTGTGCACGCTTTTGGTGTGAGTGCGAAACCTGTGGGAATTAGTTAAAGGAGTCATAACCTGCAATTTTCACTTTTCCACGAGAATCAATGCATGTTATGATTGCCTAACGATTATACACTGGCCGGGAAGCCGATATTTAAAAGTGAAGCGTTTGTTTACCTCAGGGTAAATAAACCAGCGCGTGCACGCGCACTCAAATACGAGATTTTGATTTCAGCCCCGTCTTGACGTCATGACGGGGCAGGATATACCATATATGGACACCGCAAACCTATGCCGCGGGAAGCCCGCCCCTCTCCCCCTCATATTCAGTTCAGTCGAGAAAGATGGAGAAACGAGTACACACCTGAGTTGCTCTGTGGTTGACTGCCACAAACAACATGTAAATGTGTTTTCTCTACCAAAAATGGACCAAACTATCAGGGACCAGTGGATGAAATTCATTTTTAATGACGCTGTCCCAACAACCCTTTCAACTGGCTTATCGTTAGGAGTCTGCGCTAAACATTTCACACAGGAATCATACACAAATTTGGGGCAATATCAGGCGAAGTTGGCCTCGAAGCTCTGTTTGGAAAAAGGTGCAATTCCAACCATCAGAGACTTGCCTGAAATTGAAACGGTAAGACTGAGTTTTTATTGCTCTACTGTGTGTAACAAACAGCAGCTAACTGCTAATGCGGCTAATGTATGCTAGCGGGAGTATTAGCTTCGAGGTAAACATGGGGAATGGCTGCTAACGTTACTTTGCAAACAACAAATGACTGAGATCATCATGAATTCGGCTATTGTATATTGCCGGTCGCGGCCAGGGGTGCGTTTCCCGAAAGCATCGTTGGCCAACTATGGTCGCAAGTTCATCGCAATGTCCATTGAACTCTATTGGTAACGACGGAACTTGCGACTATAGTTGGCCAACGATGCTTTCGGGAAACGCACCCCTGGTCGGGTTCATTCATAACTTGCGCCATGATGTCATTTTGGAATGATATGCTAAAGCGTTACCTGCGTTGTCAACCCCCCTCCTTCCTGCCACCAATCAACGCGCCCCTCATTTGCATTATTAAAATGACCTTCCACGACAGCCAAAATATCGCATCAGATCTCGCGAGACAATAATGCCTTCAGAAATAAGGGTCTGAGGAGCTCTGTGTTTATTTTTTTTCCACTTTTCTTTTTTAGAAGGGCCTGAAAGACTATAATACAGCAGTAGGTATCCAAGGTAATACTAGGTTATGACTCCTTTAAATTATGCACAATACAAGCCCTTATTAATCGGAGCGAATGAGACGTGAGAGTGAGTCACTTCGCCATCTTAGAGAAGAGAGTGAGAACACACAGCTATTGTTAATGTCTGTGCCGCTTGTAACAAAACGGACCGGATCGGAATCAGAAAGACGTGAGACTGACTGGCCGGTTACCGTTCCGGGCCGATTGTGGAAAATTGGCTGCTTCTGATCCCTGGCCAATCGGTGCATCTCTAAACAAAACAAAAGTAAAGCGACAGCCCCTCATGGATGACTGCAGCTTAAATTATAAACAAAACAACAACATAAAGTCCAGGCCTGGTCCTCTCTCATCTTGCACTGTCGTCACTTTACATTTATACTTCTGGAGCTCCTCCGTGGGACTCGAGCTTGTGCTCCATTTCCACGGCTCTTCGCGCTGTCCGTCTTGCCACAATAATCAGTGTTATTCACTTCACCTGTCAGTGGTCTTAATGTTGTGGCTGATCCTTGTATATGTTTTTATAGTGAAGTTGCTTATTGGCCAGGAACAGTGCACTGTCACTTTAATTCAACATGTAAAGCACAGCAAAAATTCTTGTGCACTTTGTGCAGTGTGAATGCTCTAACCTGTTAACATGGGCACCAAAAAATACATGCTGCTTGCATGTCTAGTGTGAAATGACATAAGAGCATGTTAAACCAGCTAAAGCGTCTTTTTTGTAGTAGAATAATATGGTTTGAGAAGTTTGCCATGGCTGTTTGCACGCTTTTTGTTTGTTTGTGTTTTGCTTGTGGCTGCGTTTGCAAGTATTATTACAAAATTACTACTTGCGTAAATTCTTTGCTTGGACTTTCCTTTTCCTAATTTGTAAATTATGATTTCAGATCAGAACCAGGCTCTGCGTCTCTGCCTGGGCACCACAGCGACAGGAGCGGAGTACGGTGCGGTGTCAGCTCTCAGTATTAATCACGACTGCACACGACTTCTGTGTGGTTTTGCCAAAGGACAGGTGAGCGTCAACAAACCCTTAAACTGACAAACAATCTCGATTGCGAATAACTTTCATAATGATCTGGTCAGATAAAATGTTTATGTACATATTTAATGAGAAGTGTCCATTTATTTCTAATGCAGATCACCATGTGGGATCTGGCCAATGGGAAGCTGCTCCGCACTATCACAGACGCCCATCCACCCGGCACTGCCATACTACATGTGAAGGTTCTGCACAGCACTTATGTATGTACTTCACACACTTTGTTGTTCATTGACATTGAATAAAGTACTTTTCTCTCTCTCTTTCTGCAGTTCACTGACCACCCGGCACTAGCTATATGTAATGACAGTGGTGGATCAGTGTTTGAGCTGTCATTCAGGTGAGATGTGCTTTATAAAACTCAAGATATGATTGAATTGAAGTACATTGATTCGGTTTATATTACATGTAATAACTTGAATCTAATTTGATAAACACAAGTGGCATTGCAACATTGTAGTACAGATAACTGTTGGGCAGGGGGCAGTAGAGCTTCATCCACTGTCTGTCTGACAATGACCCATAGGTCGATACTAAACTAACACTAAAAACCTAAAACAACATTTTCATCACTTGACTTCATGGTGTTCCATGGCACATCTAATGTTTTGGAAATACTTTTGTACCCTTCTCCTGATCCACAGAGAGATCCCAACTCATACTTTGTAAGCTCTTTGCAAGCCAGGCTTTCGCAATAAAATACAGCCAAGAAAATACTAAGAATGTCCTACAGAAGCATCTGAAATTTATTCAGCACTAATCAGAATCACTTTGATGACTGGAGGATTATAATTACTTTTCATTAAGAGTTTGAATGTGATTGGTTAATGCCAAACAGAATACCATGCCTCATTTAAAAGGGTTTTCACATTTAAATTTTTTTTTTTTTTTTTACCGTAAAAGTTTCTATTTGTTTGTTACATGAAGTTTGTTGTTTCAATATTACATTAAAAATAGAAAAATATATTTTCTTTTTTTTTAAAGCTGCAATTTTATTTCATTTTTATATTTTATTATAAGCACTAACTGAAATTGTTAGTATTATATTTCTAATTTATTTTCTTTTCATTTTTTATTGCTTTCCCTGCCAATGACTTAGAATAGAGCTCTGTCACACCCCTCGACTTAATCATTCAAAGTCCAATAGATGCCAACAGAAATCGAATTATCTGAATCCATATCAAATGATGAATGCTGTTATCTCTGTTGTCTTTCATGCCTTATTGGAGAAGGAAATTTTCCTTCATTCTCCACCCACAGAATGCCTTTGTTTAGTGAAAAGAAAAACATCTTTATAACCTGTCAAGGCATCTTATCATTCACTGCTATAATGCTGGCACTCTATTATCAGTGGTTCATAATCTCTTTCTCTCTCTCTCTCTTTCTCTAGGAGGGTAATGGGAATGAGGACGTGTGAATCCAGGTGTTTATTCAGTGGTTCTAAAGGTGAGGTTTGCTGTGTTGAGCCTCTACATGCTGGACCTGAACTGAAAGATCATCCCATTACCCAGTACTCCCTTCTGGCCATGGCATCACTCACTAAGGTATGCTCATACAGTACTGTCTACTCACTAGGTTTGTCACAATACCTTCATTTGTGTCTCACAGTACTATATCAGCAAAATGTATAACGATGTTAAGTATTATTGCGATATCTCAATTATTGTGTGGATGTGTCGTTATGACTTCTATTTCAGAATTTTCTGAAATGATTTCAACTGCTGATTTCAAGAACTCTTTAGATTTAAAAAAAAAATCCCCAATACTGACCATAGTATTGTATCTTTCATTTAAATGTGGTATTATAATAATACAATGGCAGCTGTGGTTTCTACAAAGCAAATTACTGTATTTGGTAGAGCTGCACGATTCCAGATAAAATGAGAATCCCTTTTTTTTTTTTTTTAAGTAGAGATCACGACTCTCCCACGATCGTGAATGAGCAACTAAACAATAACATTTAATTTACCAGAGGTTCTGACAAAACATGAATGTCTGCAATCTATTTAAATATATTTCATTAATGTGATTTAATTAAAACAATCGTTTTGAATGAATGATTCAACGACTCACTCAAAGACTTCACTTGTTTCAATACTAGATTAATCTGAATTTTTGAATGAATCTCTTGAAGAAATGATTCAGTGACATATGAAGTTGTCACTTGTCACCATCTGGTGTAACGATACAATCTTTATTTGAGGCACCAAGTTACTTTTAAAATGTGGTTTACTCTATTCACTACCGTATACATCATCGGTGTTTATATCTGAACTATAACCTGTAATAATTTGAATTATTTTAACACAGAAATGATGGTACTGTGTGGCTGAAAAGACTGATTGTGAAGTTTTATACATGACAGCTGCTCTCTCTGGGTCGTGATCATACTTGTCAAAGGCTTAATAGACATAGCCGAATCATTGTCATTCAGGAATAAGATGGTGTGTGTGGCTGAATCAAGATTACGATCTTTTAATGATTAATTGAGCAGTTCTAGTATTTGGTATAAAAAATAGTAGACTAAACAATAGGGCTGGGATGATACAACTATCTCCCAATTTGATACTATCACGATACTTGGGTTCCGATATGTGTATTGCGATTTGTTTTTGTTTTATATATATATATATATATATATATATATATATATATATATATATATATATATATATATATATATATATATATATATATATATACATACAAATTTTTTTTTTTTTAAATAAATAAAAAACATTAAGAATTGCGATTCTACAAGTATTGCAATTCGGTATTGCAATTTTTTTTACACTAGACCATCGGGAAAAGTTAAATCATACACTTATACAGACTGTACATGATGTATAAGATGAGTCATATTTACAAAAACAAATCATCACATCTTTCTGACTTTTATTTCAGAAGCATCATTCAATACTACATTCTCTTGAATCAATGCTTAAATAACAAATACATTTTTTTAGTGGAAAATACACACTTAGTGGCGTTATTTTAAGCACCAAGTTTCTATCAAAAGCTGATTTTGATCGCTAACGTAGACATCAGTGTTCATATTTGAACTTTAAACTTTTATCCAAGTACTTCTATGATAATTTTAACTATTGCATCACAGAAATAATTATACTACGAGGTTAAAAAAACTGGTTGTGAAACTGTTTCATGACAACTCTCTCCGGGTCAGCGGCAGCGCCAACACAGCTTTGAATATTGCGATATGATTTTGTCAAAGTTTAATAGACAGACGAATTGAAAGATTGCGTGGGTGTTTGAATCGAGATCACAGTCTTTTAAAGATGAATCGTGCAGCTCTATTGTCTTATCTCTCTCTCAGCAAATGAGTAGCGCGAGGGCTTTTCAGTGCTTTCAGTCTCACGTCTCTTCCACGCGTCCACTTGGGATATTACGTCACTCGATAACGACACATTTCATCCTCTGTTGGAACGAAAGTGGCTAACTTCTGTCAACCTCATCTACAAGCAAGGAAAAAAATAAAGCAATTGAATTTGAATTAATATCGATTCTGGAATAAAACAGTCGATTTTGGAATCATGAAGAAAAAAACAAAAAAAAACGCGATGGCCAGGTGAATCGATTTTTTTTCTCCCAGCCCTACTAAACAATGGAATTTTAGAAACTTTACATACTAATGTTATTGTAATAAAAATGATTATATCCCCTCATTCCCCTATAAGAAATATTATTTAACAATATTTTTAATCATTATTAAAGTGTGCAGTGCTGTTCATATTTGTGCTGGGATGCATAGTTGAAACTCAGTCTCAATGCTATGCAGTTGGTCATGCTGCACTGTCCATTGGCTTATTCAGATAATTCATTCGGTTCAATCGGTTAGCATTGTTTCATCCCATTCTTGGATTTTTTTGGCTTTAGGTATTTCCCATAATATGGCAGCACATAATCAAATACAGTTTTGTAATCACACCAATGCGATCTAAAATGCAGTTGCACCTGCAGGAAAATTAGCAAAATTGAACCACTTGGTTACAGTTTGGAGCCCTGGTTCATTTACATCGAGAATAAACATGGTTTGTGCCACCTGAAATCTCTTGAAACGGAAGAATTTATCTATTTATTTTATTTATTTTTTATTTTTTTGGCCCAGTGTTTGTTTCATGTGTTCGGCTATCAAATATCATCTCTGCTACTCTTTGTACTTTTCCTAAATTGTCAATTTTCCTGTTCAGCCTGACTTACTGTATTGATGAAAATCAGTATTGATACATTGCTGTCTTTGGTTTTTGCTTAATTTTGATAAACAATTTTTTTCATCATTATTTTTATATATTATAAGAATGAATGAAAATAAGGAATATATTTGAATACATCTTGATTACTCCCATAACATACAATACTGTTCAATAGTTTGGGGTCAGAAATTAAGAAATGAATACTTAAGAATAATAATAATGAATAATTCAGAAAGGATGCGTTAAATTGATCAAAAGTGACAATAAAGACATTTATAATGTTACAGAAGATTTCTGTTTCAAATAAATGCTGTTCTTTTGAACCTTCTATTCATCCAAATAAACTAAACAAAATGTATCACTGTTTCTACAAAAATATTATGCGGCAGTTCTATACACTGATTATAAGAAATGTTTCTTGAGCATCAAATTAACATATTAGAATGATTTCGGGTCATGTGACACTGGTAATTTTTAATGTTTTTTTGTTTGTCTTATGCAAAAAAGAAAAGAAAAAAACTACCAACCCTAAACTTGTCACTGTATCACTGCATTAAATTGGGTGAAATTTGTGTTGTCAAAGGGCTTACATTTTTCTTTTATTTGGGTGAAATCTATAATATCTTGTGCTGAGTTGTAGGCTTTTTTGCCTTTTTTTTTTTTTTTTTTTTTACATTTTATTTAGCTTGAAAGTAATTGATATCAGTATTGTCAGATGAATTAATTCTTTGTTTGAGGCACCAGTCAGCCACTAACATCCAAACACAATCAGATCCTCTCTGTCTGAGTGCAGTTTTATTCAGCCTCGGAACTCTTTATTTTGACAGATTCTGCTGATAGGACTGAAGCCTTCACTCAAAGTGTGGATGACTTTTCCCTACGGCAAGGTGCAGTACACACTTTCATTCTCAGAATGTGTTCATGCCTGTTTCTGTTTTTCCAGCAGCTATTGACACGGTATCTAAATCATAAACTTATACCCTCTGTAATGTATTTAAGATTTATGTTAGTATTTGTTTTCACAGCACGTACATTTGATCGACTGCATCTCTAGTGTTTTTCCTCTTCTCAACAACTGAAAATACAATGTACAAGTTGATACATTTTATATATCCTGCAGTACCTAACTTTACACAGCCCTGATCTCAGTGTAATCATGCATAATTTAAGGTTAGTTCCATCCAGACAAACGCCAGCAAACACGTCTGTTGGGTTTTGTCGGATCAGTATGTGAACCCTGTTGGCGTTAGTCGGGGTTTGTTTTCACCCGACTGAACATGTTCAATCAGCTTGTTGGTGTCTGTTGGGGCAGTGTGAACATGACAGTTATTTTTCATACAATTCTAAATCCAACGGCAGACTTGTTTGTTGGTGTTTGTTGGCGTTTGTCTGTGTGGTGTGAATTGGCCTTTAAAGAGTTAGTTCACCCAAAAATTTAAATTCTATCATTTACTCAGTCATTTCATTCCAAACCCATTAGACTTTTGTTCAACTTCAGAATTGCAATTGTATTTGACAGCCAGTGATCAGCATGCTTATGAAAAAAATCAGTTTTGTTGAATTTAGACCGACATGAGAGTGAGTTTTCGATTTTAAAGTTGGCGTGAAATAATAATGCAAATAAATTATAGACAAATCATGTTTATTTTATGTTACTGCTGTTACTGTAAATGATTCACCAATGCACATACATTTGCACATTTTCCCCCAGATAATTCATTTCACTGAATTCATTGAAATACTTCAAAATACGGAAGTAAAGTTGGTCTTAACTTTCATTTCACGCTTTAGAGCAAATTATCTGCAAATTGATTATTCCGACTAAATTTAGACATGTCAGTGCATGATTTCTGCCACATCATTTAGATAATCACTTTTTTATGTACAATAACTGTAAAACTTTTTATTGGAAGTTACATTTAAATTCCACATGGGTCTTTTAAGTGACTGTTTAACTGGATTCATCTGGTCTATCGTCTCCTTTATGCCTGTGTGGAGGTTGTTCTCTTCAATTAAATTTAGCTAAATTGGATTCATTTACTACAGAGCACATGGACCAGCTGCCTATTAGCATGCAAATATCTCTCAATTTTGCCTTCACATGATTGATTTGGGTTATGATGGAGTTTTGAGGTTCCTGCAAACATTTTCTTTGTATCCTTTTCACAGAGGAAAAGTCAGTATAGTGAGGAGTGATGATTATTTCTGCTGGTAGGAAAAGATGCCAATTAAGTGCAAAGTCTAAAAAGCACCAGCAAGTGTGGCAGTATGAACATAGTGCTAACAATGAAGTGGCAGGATAAATGTGTTTTTGGTCTGGACTTTAATCATTGCAGTTCTAACCATCTCATACATTTTTACGTTTTTGTATGCAGACGGATCCTACGAGCGTTCCCTTGTTGGCGTGGCAGTTTGTGGCAGTACAGAAAGCAATCAACCCTGTTCTGGCCTTCTGTAGAGGAGACACCATCCACTTCCTGCTGGTCTGTTTGAGCAATACTCTTTTAAAAGTGATAAATGGAGTCTTGACTTAAGGTGAACTGTGTCAGTTTTATTCTGTTCGAACATCTCAAGTGGTCGGACATACTAATGGTTTGGGGAGGGACAACTGTACCTGTTTGTCCAAAACAAGGACATATATGATTTAAGGAGAAAACTACACAATGATGAGCCAAAACATCATGACCACCTGCCTAATATGCTGTTGTTCCTCTGTGTGCTGCCAAAACTGCGCCGATCTGCTGAGGCATGGACTCTACAAGACCTCTGAAGGTGTCCTGTGGTATCTGGCATCAAGACCTTAGCAGCAGATCCTTCGAGTCCTGTAGGTTGCGAGGTGGAGCCACCGTGGATCAAACTTGTTGGTCCAGCACATCCCACAGATGTGGAGGCCAGGGCAACACCTTGAACTCTTCATCATGTTCCTCAAACTATTCCTGAACAATGTGTGCAGTGTGGCAGGGTGCATTATCCTGCTAAAAGAGGCCACTTCCACCAGGGAAACACCATTGTCATGAAGGGGTGTTCCTGGTTTGAACCAATGTTTAGGTAGGTGGCATGTCAAATGCATGTCCACATAAATGGCTGGACCCAGTGTTTCCCAGCAGAACATTGCCCAGAACATCACATTCTCACCACCGGCTTGTCATCGTCCACATGCAGTGCATCCTGGTGCCATCACTTCCCCTGGTAAATGGCACACATGTACACATCTGTCCACATGATGTCAAAGAAAATGGGACTCATCAGACCAGAAGACCTTCTTCCACTGCTCCAAGGTCCAGTTCCAATGCTCCCATTAGACATTAGACAGGGGTCATCATAGGCACTCTGACTACGCAGCCCCATATGCAGCAGAGTGTGATTCACTGTGTGTTGTGACACCTTCCTCCATTAAAATTTCATCTGACTTGTACTACAGTAGGACCTTCTGTTGGATCGGACCAGACGCGATAGCCTTTGTTGCCCTCGTGCATCGGTGGGCCTTGGGCGTCCAACACCCTGTCGCTGGTTTGTCCCTTTTCAGACCACTCTTGGTAAATTCTCACCACTGCTGACCAGGAGCAACCCACGAGCCTTCACGTTTCAAAGATTCTCTGACCCAATCGTCTTGCCATAACAATTTGGCTCTTGTCAAAGTTGCAGATCTTTATTCCTGCCCATTTCTCCTGCATCCAACACGTTGATTAGGAGAACTGATTGTTTCTTTACCATCTAAACTACTCCGACCCTAATATGTGGCTTTGTTAGGAGATGATCAATGGTATTCGCTTCACCTGTGACTGGTCATAATGTTTTGGCTCATCAGTGTATATATACAGAGAAATATTTGCTGATTGGCACACAAGGATTTTTAGGACCAAATTACCTGAGCCTTAAATTAGGGGTGCACGATTAATCAAATTAAAACTGAAATCACAATATGGCTTGGTGAGATTATCAAACTGCAAAAGCTGTGATGTAATTAAATAAATATATGCGCTCTGTGTTTCAGTGTGGAGAGAGGCACTATATTATTTTACATGTAAGCAGCTTATGATCTGGTGTGTCTCGGAGTAGGGTGTGCTCAGACATTTTTGGCCAAATTGTGCAATCCTGAAAACAAGCATAGCAAACTTGTAGCCTATTTGTTGAAATTTAATTTTAAATAGCAATCCCAATTTTTGTCAGAAAAATTGCAATTCGATTTTTTTTCCTCTAATTGTGCAGCCCTACTGCTAATGCCACGTGGCTAATCACTCTGGAGCCACAGAAAATCTGGGCACTAGTTTAACATCTGCTAAAATATATTAAAATCAGTAATACATAATTATGTTGCTTGCAAAAACTTTTGAGTTTTAGCACTATCTAGCAATAGCCATTAAATAAAATAAAATAAAATGAAAAACAAAATAGCTAAATACAATGGATTAATAAATAAATGCTACTGAATATAAAATAAGTAAAAACAACTAACCAACTAACAGAAAAAGCCCAATATATGCATACTTGGGCGTCAATGGCGAACAATGCTTTCTGGAACCAGATGGTGTAGCTACAACATCTTACAGCATGGACTAACTGGAACGTGCTAACCAATCAAACCTTGACCCCTTGGTCCGAACCGTGGCAAACGAGTGGCATACTTCACCTTTAATAAAGGTCATACAATAATCAACCCAATCTATTGTTTTGGTGCACAGGTTAAAAAAGATGAGTCTGGCACCATCCATGTCATCAAACAGAGACAGCTCCAACTCAACTGTGACCTCATCAATCTGAGCGTGAGTCAGACCCTCACTAACATTCATTTGAGTTTGATTACTTTTATGGCAATGTGCAGTTTCATGTTTCCTCTTGTCTATTGGCAGTGGATAAACCCCCGAACGCTTGTGTTAATGGACAGCACAGAGAAGCTGCGAGTGGTGGATCGGCCCAGTCAGGAGGAGCTGGAAACAGTGGACATGGCTGAGCTGCAGCTGGTTTACAACAGCAGCCATTTTAAATCCCTCGCTACCGGTGGAAATGTCAGCCAAGCACTGGTAAGGACCAGGATGATGACATGCCAAAGTTTTCACCATTTGGTCTGGTGCATGTTGTAGTCAAGTAAAAAATCTAAAATTGTTTAGGTTTATTTTGAAATTTCAATCATAATTCTACTATGTCATTCACGTTGCTTCATGGAAGTTGCATGTCAGTGCACTCTTTGCTGCATTTCTCATTTCCATGGTAACAACTTTAATTGTTGGATCAAGGAAGATTTCTCTTTAGACCCTCATATATTTCTAAGGAGGAAATGAATGGATTTTTTTTACTTCCAGAATCCTACTGCTTTATTCTGGCCTTGAACTATTCATGTAGACATGAAGGTTAATTTGAGCCCAGCATTATACAATTTACATCTGATACAAAATATGCTTTAGGCTGAGATCAGTTTGTGAGAGCAGAGATTCAAGATTCGTGGGTCATTAGGTTCAGAATCGCATTAAGAACCCAATTCATGAGATGTGAAGCTTCTTTCTATAGTTTCTCTACATTTTCTGTGTTAGGCATATAGAGACAAATGAGTTTTTGTTGTTTGTATATGGTGGTGAAGACATTAAATCACTATTCCTCTGTACTTCTTCAGGCACTAGTTGGAGAGAAGACATGTTACCAGTCTGTTTGCAGCTATGCAGGGCAGATTATGTATCTGGGAACAAAGGTAAAGCCACTCATGATAACACTGAACACAAGCACATAAGAATGGCCTACTGCCTATGTACTGTATTTCTGCTAAAATTTCACTTCTAGTATTTTCCCATAGGAAATGTGGTACTAGCAAACTCTCTCTGTCATATTGCTAATAACTAGCAATCACAACTAAATATAGAATTATAGAAAAACAAAACATTTAAGCACTGTTTTAAAACATAGCGTTTTAGTATGCTTTCCAGAAACTTTAAATGTCTTTACCATAAAGGTGGATTGTGTCTGTATTGTTTTATCCTGTTGAGTTTAATTTTGTTCTGAAATTTCTCAAAATTTCGATACACTGCATTGCAATGGATGTTGCGGTGGCTATTGAGGCTGAATGCAGAAGGAACTAGAGTCCATTGTCTCCACCAATACAATTAGATATATTGTAAATCAATATTTCTGAAATATTTGGTTAAATTAATTTACAATCCCTCATTGATGCAATTGAAATAAATGCTTGTTGTTTTGATAAGTTTCTGAGCAGAACTATATATTTTTCAATGTTTTAGCTACAGTGTTCTGTGTCCTCCTTTCCAAATAGAAACCACTTATAACCAAATGAAAAGCTTGTTAATGTTTTTTTAAAGAGTACACTATGCTGTGTTTAGCTTAGCACACTTAGCTCTGAATCTGTATCTAATTTGACAAAACTGCAAGAATAATAATGCTGAATCTGGCACAGTCACAGTAAATCGTCTGAAATTTGGAGTATGTTTTGTTCTTTGGTTTCATCAAAAATGATCAATGTAATTTTATTATTAACTGGTTACCATTTAAAAATATAATGCTCTGGTTTGGCCTCTCCTTGATTTGTCTGAGGTCTGTGACCCTCCTCGATTAAGAATGGAAGAGAGGTGACTTCTTTCCAATTCCCGGTTATGTCAGTTAATTTAATTCAGTTGATCTACTTTAGTTTACATTTACTACAGTACATAGACTGCTATCCAAAAATGTTATTAAAGTTTCCAAAATGTAAATCTTTTGAAAGATCTGAGATGTTAACGTTGATATCCAGTCTTTGTTTTATGATATAGATGCTTCAGCAACAGTAATATAGCTATTTATGTTGAGAGCACAAATGAAATGAAATCCATAACACCCATATGAATCCAATCCACAGAACTTTGGAAAATTGTCCTTGAAAGATTTATCCTGTCATTTTTCTCCAAGAATGATGCAATCCGCACTCTGTTTAACTGTGAATATGATGATATAAATTAGACTATTACAAACAAAGTTAGCCCGCCTCCAAAGTTTCTGTATAAAACCAAGGCGATAGTTTATCTCATAATATACAGTGTATAATAAGCAGTGTGATGTCTTGAGCTCATTTTCTTTGTATATCACCAGCCTTTGTGATACATTTTTGATGGACAAAACGTTTAGCCAGTGAGAAGACAATTTTTAACAGTGTGTGGGATGTTTTTCCGCATGTGAAAAGAACACGGTGTGAAAAACTGGCTGAGAAAAGTGTTGGGCAAATCATTTGAAAAACTGGCTAGTGGAAATTAAAAAAAACGTCTTTAAAAAGCTGATTTGATGTACATATTAAACTAATTAAATGTTTTGATCTGAACTAGATTATGAGGGATTATGCCAGTCGCCATGTCACTCCATGTGTTGTCCCTGCTTGGCTTGATCCTCAAGATTTGCCTTGCCAAAGACACTGGAACTTGTCATTTATAGATATTGGTTATGAATATTTAGCTTTATTGTATTACTTTTTTAGGTCTATATCAGAACTATCCAACAAATAATCTTATTTTGTTTGTTTTACATTTGTAAAAGTTGTGTAATTGATACATGAGATTTGCAAGGGTATCTTGTAAACTCTGAGACTGGTAGCACATGCTGTGCGGCTTGTGTTCGGCTGGAAGTTTGGCTGAGTCCTCCAGTGCCCCTCTGACTGAGCTCTGGCACACTCAAGTGCTATTATGCTAATCACACATCATGCATACCCTGAATATTCATCGAGGTCTGCTCTCCGCAATGTCCTTGCTGAACTTCCGGTTACCTGCAGCCAGAGCGAGGGAAGGGAAGAGAAGAGAAATGTAAGGAGAGAGGGGCAGCTGGAGGCAGAATGAGGAAGAAGGATTGCATCAAAATTGCCCGTGGGTTATCCATTAGACATGGTAGTGGGCCAGCTTTGGGAGGTCACATTAATTCTTGTGCCCTGCATCACTTCACCCAAGTGCTGCTTATTTAATAGTTCAGCCAGTGGTTGAATAAACACCTCAGTTTTATGAATGAGTCTAATTTTATGCTCTGCCAATATATTTAATGGCAAAAATATGTACCTCACTGGGCTCAGACATTTTTCCCCCTGCTTGTTCTGGTTTTTACTTGCATTGCCAACATTTTCACTGGTCCATTCATAAATATAATAAATATTTTAGCAGCATATGTGAATAAAAGTATAATATTCTAGTGTTTTAATTTATTGTTAGTATTATTCTCATTCTACCAATCAAAAGTTTGGAGTCAAGATTTTTTATGTTTTTGAAAAAGTCTCTTATGCTCACCAAGGCTGCAATTATTTGGTCAAAGATACAGTAAATTTGTGATATGTTCAAATACCATTTAAAAGAATTTTAATAAATTGAAAATGTAGTTTACTCCTGTCAAGCTGAATTTTCAGCATCATTACTCCAGTCTTCATTGTCACATGATCCTTCAGAAATTAACGCATTAAGTTAATGCATCCTTGCTGAATAAAAGATAATTTCTTAAGAAAGAAATCTTACTGACTGGCAGTTTTAACAAAGTTCATTGATAAGGGAAGGAGGCGGCAACCGGCACATTTTAACACCATTTTAATCACAAAATAAACACAACAACAAAACAAAAGTAAAGCGGCAGCTCATAAACTAAAACAAAACAACAACATAAAGTCCGGGCCTGGTCCTCTCTCATCTTGCACTGTCGTCACTCCTCCTTTTATCCTTCCAGAGCTCCTCCGTGGGACTCGAGACCAGTGTGGCACGCTGGTGTCTGGTTAACACTCGCGCTCCGTTCTCATGGATCTCGGCCCCGCACTGCTTGCCACAGCAGTATATATTTATTATTTTAGAAGATTTCTTTTCTGTTTTCTCCCTCAAAAAGCATCACTCGTCTAAAATTCCACCATTCCTATATCAACCCTATAGAAATTGGATGTATTTATATCAGCACAATTTGAAATAACAATGTTTAATTTAATACAGAAAAACAAATGTTTAAGTTTGCAAGATATAAAAATCCAATTCGTAAAATGACAGTTCTATCATTTGGCTTAAAACTCTTACACTGCCACAGGTCATTAGGCTACTCTTACTGTTGAGCCCTGTATTAGATTTGTTTATTAATCACTGTTTTTTTTTTAATAGTCTGTGCATATCATGACCCTGAGGAACTGGCGAGAGGTAAGGCATTATTTTATAACACTTCACTGATATCAGATTAGCATTAGTGACTCTGATAGTGATGGGAGTCGTTCTGATGTCTTGCAGCGTGTGGACCATCTGTTGAAGCAGGAGAAGTTCATGGAGGCTCTGTCTCTGGCCTGGTCCTTCCACGAGGGCACCGCCAAAGCTGTGTTAGGTCAGTCCTTCTGTACACATCCACTCTAAAAAAAAAAAAAAATCAATAATTTTTTATTATTTATTTCTGTGAAAATGATTGCCCTCTCAGTCTTTCATTTTCCAAGACCATAAAAGATAAAAATAAAAAACGTCTCCCACCAAAAAAAAGAAAAGAAAAAGAATGCTGTTTGATTAGAATTAGGGTTAAAACAGATTTGAATGCTCCAATTATATACTCATAGGAATTAATACCTAATGTGATGTGTTTGTTACAGGTCTATTTGCAGACCCTGCTAAGAGAAAAGGTCTGGTTGCGGACAAGGTAAGACTCTTGGAGTTAATACAAAGACATCTGAAATCTGGGTCTTACCATGAACTTAGCCATAGAAGCTGGAATGGTGTTTTAAAAAACAAAAAAACAATGACACTGGTACGTTTACCCAAACAACAATGTGCTAAAAACTGAAAATGAAACCGATCCTCATTCATACTAGCACTAGTATACTAGTATGTATTCATACTACACTGCGTTTCAGAAAAGATCTCCGTCAACACTACACAACCAAAAACTCATGTCACACGACCACTCCTGCACACTGGGCATGCGCGTAGTGTTAACAATTGCAGACTGTTGTCGATTGCTCTAATAGTAGCTTGCCTCTTGCGCATGTAGGCAGCTGCAGTATTAGCCTATAAACTGTTTTTAGAGTTTAACTGCACAATGACTGCTAAAAAGGACAAGAAAAGTCAGCAAAGCTTGCAGTTCCGTCTCCATGTTATTGTTTACATGGTCATTGAGGCTGGACTGGTACAGAGCTGTTGAGAGATGGCTCTGGTCTGTTACGGTGCGTGTCCACTGGAGCGGAGCAGAGCGAGCGTTTTCAATAAATTCCTATGGAAGCTCGCGAGTGTGAAGCTCAACTTCCATAGGAGTTCATTGAAAACGCTCACTCTGCTCTGCGCCAGTGGACACACACCGTAACAGACCAGAGTATTCTGGTAGTGTAATGTGGGCTGCCATGCCTTCATTTTCTAAAGTCTCCGTTTTGGTCTGTTTACAATGAAACGCAACCCCTGAGTTTTCATACTAAAACAGGGTCAGCAGCGTTTCCAAAAGTCTCCGTTGTTGAGGGTCGAAAAACCCCGGAGTAGTGTGTAGACTCCAGGCGTATCCATAGCACAAGTAATGCGTTTTAAAACAAAAACGCACTACCAGTATAGCTGGCTGGGACAATAAATCGATGCATCGCGATTCGTGGATCGATTCCAATATTTTCGAATGCATCACCATTCTCTTCTGAATCGATTCTGAGCTTAGTTTATAACCGCAGATGGCGTTCTAGGATAGTTTTAACCGCATGCTCAAATGCTCACGACTGAGTCTGAGAATGTACTTGCACCTCAGAATGCTTTTATGACGTGAGATTAATGTAAACCGCCCACTGCAAACACCCTTGTAATTCGCTTCAACCTGTTTGAACTTTATGAATGATTATTTTATAAAAGGTTCAAGTGGTATGCATAAGGCACTGGAAGCAAGCAGAGTATGGCTGTATCTAAAGCACGCAGGGCCATCTGCTGTTAAAATCTATGCTCAGAATTGATTCGAGAGAGAATCGTGATGCATTCGGAAAATCTCAGAAATGATCCAGAATAATTTCTCGATTCACGATGCATCGATTTATTGTCCCAGCCCTACACACTAGTATAAACAGGGCCTGAATAAGAAAAAGAGGCCATAAAGTACCACTAGAGGTGTTCTGAAGACAGTTGGGAGGTTAGCAGTTATGGCCAGTCTTCTGTTCATCATGCGGGGGTTTTTAGGCCCCAAGTAAAATAAGTCCTCACTGTGTGACATCATGCATGGAGGGGGAAGCGTGGTAGTCTGGGGCTCTGTTGCTGTATCAAGTGTCGGCATACTTAGCCAAAAGACATTTTGCAGCACCCTCTGGTTTACTTTAGTTTGCTAATGGGTAAAACCTAAAATGGGTAATAAACTTATTTCAGTTCAGAATTATGCGTATTTATTTCGTTTATTTATCTGGCATTAGCCGAAGTGCTAATTGTCATGTTGTACCTTAAATCACGCCTTTTAATTTACACATATGTGAAAGTTTTTAGCACTATAAAGGTTCATACAAATAAACATATCTAATACCTAATACTTACCTACTACAGTATGGTACGGACTCTCTTGTATAATATGTAACTTTAAACTTATCCATAAATCCAATAATTAACTCTAACTCAACTAATGATCTAATCGAAATCCTGCCTCTATTATAATAATAACTTTTTTTCTTTTTCTTTTGAGACTCAGTTTCAGAATCAAGTTATCTATCTGTAGTGCTGTAGATGATAGTTATGATGGCTAAATTAACTTCTTATAGGTATATAAAAACTATTCACCATTTATTTTTTGAGCAAAAAAAAAGTCAAATTCCTCTGCTGCTTTTCTCTCTTCACAGATGGTAGAAATGCTGTTACAGTATGTGGATCGCTCTCTGAAAAAGTGTCCAGAGCAAGGGAAAATCCAAGTGATGGAGCAGCACTTCCAGGTAATGGGTCACCCAGAGAAGCACTCTCAAATGGTGTTATTTTAGGGAATCATTAGGTTTAGACAGAGCTCAAGAAGTGAAATCTTTTTCCATATTGTTATTTAACAATTTTGATATTATTTAATGAGAGAGTTAGACTGAGCTGAAGAGTTTTTTTCAGCGTAATATAATCTTTTTAGAGAGGTGAGAGAGAGGAGAGCAGACTCAGAGAGCGATGCAGTCTCCTTTATGTCAGATTTTTGGCCTGCGGCATCCATTTTTAAACTGCATCTCATCATAAGGCGGAAACCACATACAATAATGGCTCACTAATGTCATCTCTCCTCTGCCTCTTGGTCTCGCTCGCTCTCAGATTTCTTTTTGCCATTAAGAAGCACTCTGTCATCACAAAAATAAGGCACTCACCATAGCCAAATGGCAGATTTAGCTCTGTATATCTAGGGCAATGTGGAATGTTATGTGGAATGTCTAACTGCCTGTCTGTCAGACACACTTTTTTACCACAAAAGGAATATGCACATTTAATTACTTCACCCATGTTCATTGGACTATGATTCTTTAGTAATTAGGATATTAGATTGTTAGATTGCTTGAATGAACTTAAGTAATGGCTTTCAAGCTATTTAAAAAAAAAAAAAACTAAAATAAATCTAAAATCATTATATTTGGCACTAAGGAAAACGGTGCTTTTGATTTTGACTTCTGCTTTCTCACCCTATATAATACACAGTGTGCAAGGAATTTGGGCATCCAATTTGACTGCAGTTTAAAGTTTGACAAACAGATTGCTACTGTTGTCAAGTTGTCATGTTTTTATCAACTTCGCTGCCTTAGTAAATTTGAGCCCTTTTTATCCACGGGCAATGTCGCAAAACAGCAATCCATGCTTTTGTACCATTTCGGCTTGACTACTGTAATTCACTGTATTATGGCGCTTCTCAAAATTCCATTTCTTATCTGCAGCTGGTACAAAACACAGCTGCTACACTGCTCAAAGGGAAGCGCAAATATGACCACATTTAATTTCTTTGAACCCTAAAGGGGTGGTATAATGCCCTTTTCACAAGATGTAAAATAAGTCTTTGATGTCCCCAGAGTGTGTATGTGAAGTTTTAGCTCAAAATACCTCACAGATATTTTTATATAGCATGTTAAAATTGTCAATTTTTGAGGGTGAGCAAAAACGCACCGTTTTGTGTCTGTTCCTTTAAATGCAAATGAGCTGCTGCTCCCGACACAGAGGGCGGAGCTTCAACAGCTTGCACTCACACAGACTTGCGCTGAAAATTTCAAAAACTTTTAGCCTTTTATGTTAAAACCAGATTCAGACAATGATGGAGAGACTCAAGAAGTGACAACATGTAGAAGCTACAGGACATTTCTGAATGGTTAGTTGATGAATTGATTAGCATATTCTGTCATGATAATCTATAAATCGTGTTCCGGGGGTGGGGTTTATGTAAATTTTAGGGTTGGTGATGTCACTAACCCGGGAGCAAGCTCGTGTAGTCCCAACCAGAAGTTTGTTGTAGTCCTTAAAAAGCGATTTCTTTAAAAGCAAATATCTCCCTTTGCTTTGAACTTTGATCATTGTAACTTTGCAGATGTTGTTTATGCTCAAACAGCAACATTACACACTAACTAAAGTTAAAAAAGTGAAATCATAATCAACCACCCCTTTAAGATCTTGTGACCACCTACTCACTGTCCCTTGAGTTAAGAGCGCTTTCTCTACCGCTGGACTGAAACTTTGGAATAGCCTTCCTCATTATATTAGGCATGCCCAATCTATCACTGTTTTTAAATCATATCTTAAGACATATTTATTCTCCATGACTTTTAACTTTCCTTAAGTATGTTATTTTGGGTCTCTCTTGTATATTGTTTATTGCCTATTGTTAGTTTATTTTGTTTTTATTTCTCTATCTTGCTCCCTTTTAATTCATTGTGATTCTTTTATTCACTGTAAAGCACTTTGGTCAACATTGGTTCTGTTTAAATGTGCTCTATAAATAAACATTGACTGATTTATTTTATTTGATAGACAATTAAGACCAGTCTTAGTCAGTCAAATTAGGTAAATGAGTCAGCTGTGTTCAAACATACAATATTTATGTTATGAAACCCTGTTCCCATTTTAGTTCTGTAATGTGACATTTCTGGTACACTCAACAAGTTAAAATGCAGGACCCGACCAAATTTGACCCTTTAGCAATTAATTGGATAGGGAAAGCAGGTGTTTCAGATAGGGGTGGGCAATATGACTATAATCTTAATTCACAATACAAGAACTTTTATGATAACAATATATATCACGATACAGATGTTGTTTTGTTTTTATTTTTGTTATTAAAAATAAGAACAAAGAAGCAAATGACAAACAATATGGCAAATTCAAAAGAACTTTTCAGTTTTTTAGGTTTTGTAGGTTTGTTTAATGTAGTAAGAAATACTTTTATTAAAATTGAGAGGCTGCTCACTGCAGAGCCAATGGGTGGAGCTTAACATCCAGCTCCCCATCGTTGGACATATAGTCCAGGCAAAGTAGCGTTTTACGACAGACTAATTGTAAAAAAATGTTTTGCAGCTTAGATCATTTCTATGAGGTCTCCAGAACAACATACTAAAAGTCCTAAGAAATCCTAGTTGAGGAAATATGTTAAATTCTCATCAATCCGAGATGTGTGCCAATAAGGCCAGGCAACAATACACCCCAATGGGGCTATTTTTTGCCTTTACTCCTATCAAAATGAAACTTTACACAATGAAAGTACCCATGAAAAGTAAACATTTTTGTATTACAAGTTTCTTTGAAAATGAATTTTAATATGCAAATGAGCTATACACTAATCGAATATGCCCAAAATACACCCAAATAGGCTTAATTTTTTCCTTTACTCCTACCACAATAAAACTTTTACATAGTAAAAGTATACATGAAAAGTAACTTTTTTTGTATTACAAGTTTCTTTTGAAATGAATTTGAATATGAACTTGCACATGAGCGCCACACTTATTGAATATGTCCTAATTTGCATAGGCAGAAACACCATTGAATGAATGAATGAATGAGGCATTTATATAGCGCTTTCATATGTACTACTGTACACCCAAAGCGCTTTACAATTATATCAGGAGATCTCTCCTCAACCACCACCAGTGTGCACCATCCACTTGGATGATGCGACGGCAGCCACAGTACAACGGCGCCAGTGCGCTCACCACACACCAGCTATAGGTGGAGTTCATATGTATGACAAATACATCGGCCCAATCTTCATCCAATCATCCTATTGCCAATGGGTGATGGCAATGCTGCTTTTAGACTGGCCTCTAACCTGAAAACTGCCTGGCTTGGTAGTACCTGCCAGGGGTATAACCCCCGCCGGTATAGTCTTCAGGGTCACGGAGGCAAACAAGCCTCCCCACCATGTAGCAACAACAGGGGAGGTTTCTTTTTGGTGTTTTTTATTTTATTTTAGTTTTTTTTTTTTTTCTTTCTTTAACTAACCTAGATATTGCTTTTGCTAGCTTCTCATAACACTGCAAAGCTACTTTACAAATGGTGGAAGTCTGATGTGTGGCCCGCCTGGTCTGAAATACTTGCTAACTACAAAAAGAGAAGCAGTTTTGGTGTCTGGCAAAATTATTTTAAAGAGCTGGAATGTCTGGAAAGTGTGTCTATCTGGTTTTTCATCTGTCTTCTGTGTCAGAGTGAATCGTTTAGTTGGTAAGAATGACTTCTGCCTGTAATCTCGTAATCTTACCAACAATACCAATCATTTGTAAATCTACCAGCCCAAAATTTAATCTCACCACGTTACTAATGTCTAAGATGGCTATTCTGACTTTCTTCTAGGGATGGGCGGATCGATCCTGAAGTATCGATACTTTCGATACTGACGTGGTATCGAAAAGGATCAATCCTCACATAAAAATATCAATCCAAATGTGTGTTTTTTTACCAGTAATTTTTTATTAATTTAGCACGTAATTCAGTGCGTAAAATAAGCTTCTAAGTGGAAAAAATAAGCGAATGTTAACGGATAATTGTGTAGGATAGAACTTTTTCTCCTAGTCATCTGGATACAAGACGAAACCAATAAATCACAGAGAGCGTTCGATGCTGGTGCTTCGCTGAGCTCACAGGCCCAGTGCGTTTGGGAAACGAAGCCTTGCTTAGATGACAGAGAAACAATCGGGAGTTATTTCGCAATAAACAAACCAAAAGTGTACATAATGGTTCAAAATGTTGACGTCAGTACATTTTTTTTAATGAAATTAATATTTTTATTCAACAAGGATCAATGCATTAAATTGATCAAAAGTGACAGTCAAGGGTTTTACACTGTTAAAAAAAATCTACTTCATATAAATGCTGTTCTTTCAACTTTGTTCATCAAATAATTCTGCATAAAATGTATCATGGTTTCCACAAAAATATGAAACTGTTTTCAACATTGATAATAATAAGAAATATTTCCTGAGCAGCAAATCAGCATTTTAAAATGAATTATCATCATGACTGGAGTAATGATGCTGAAAATTCAGCTTTGATCACATGAATAAATTACAGTTTACTATGGAATAGAAAACAGATAGCCTATGTTAAATTGTAATATTACAGTTTTTACTGTATTTTTGATCAAATAAATGCAGAAGAGAATTAAAAATCTTACAGACCCCAAACTTTTGAACAGTAGGCTAGTACTAGTAGGCTAGTAGTAGGCTAGTACTATAATTAGGGTAGTTTTTTAAAAGTCACTGACTAATTACAGGCGAGTTGAGAGCACAAATCACAAAATATTTAGGCCTAAAATACGTCATGAAAACGTATTCAGATTTAGCATATTAATGACTCACTATTGGCTGACGCTGGTCATGTGTGTGATGCGTGTGACGTACAACCCAGAAGCGCTACGCTGTTACACTACGTGAACTAACTCGAGGCCCAGAGAGAAGGAAATGAATAGTGGAATAAAGTGGGGCTTTTTTTGTTTTTTTTTGCGCACAAAAACTAAGATTGAGCCACTGTAGTCACTTGGACTATATTAACGATGTGTATAATAACTTTTCTGGGCCAGCAAGTTTCAAACACTTAGAAGCCTATGGAGGAGTGATCCAGCTCTCAGATTTAATCAAAAATATCTTAATTTGTGTTCCGAAGATGAACGAAGGTCTTACGGGGTTGGAACAACATAAGGGTGAGTAATTACTGACAGAATTTTCATTTTTGGGTGAACTATCCCTTTAAGGTCAATATAAGTCTTTTTGACCCAGATAAGTGTGACAAGTGACTTCAAATTTATTGTGTTTATGCATAGGTTAACTTACTGAATGGACATGAATGTGTTAGTTATTTGGCCCCTGTTTTTTCTACTTGTGACTTTTTATGGTTTCTTGGCCATAAGTCAATTAGGCCTAGTGTTGAGCTCATTTGCATATTTAAAATAGATTTTTCAAAGAAACTTGTAAAACAAAAATGTTACTTTTCATGTATGCTTTCACTGTGTGAGGTTTGATTGTGATAGGAGTAAAGGAAAAAATATGTCCATTAGGGCAGGGGTTCTCAAACTATTTGGAGATAGGGACCCCTCATAGGGCAGAAAAAATTCCAAGGACCCCCTCATAACCGCAACACAAATGTAATAGCTAAATTGTTTGTGTGAGAGAGAGAAAGATGGGAAAGGGGCAGGGGCGGTGCCAGGGGCGTTTCTAGATTTTAAAAACATCAGGGGCAGAGCCCGAAACATCAGGGGCTGGGGGTGGGTTACAAGATAACATGATTCGATACAGAGAATAATGTATATTGTAGGTCTATATGAAGGGGGCAGCCACACCAGCCCACATTATCCCACAGACACGCTCATTCAAATGTGAGGTAGGGGGGTTCGGGGCATGCTCCCCCGAGAAAATTTTGATTTCTCTGACCTACATATGTGCATTTTAAGGTGTTTGAAGGCCAAAAAAATTGGATAACAATAGCTTTAAAAGCATGTCAGTGGGCAGTAGCATAAATTATTTGTCAAGCAGATAACAGATTCTTAAACATGAGAATGAGGATAAATGTTGAAATGAATGATCCACAGTACAAAATGGAAATGCAGAATGTTTCTGCTTATTGTTGACACTATCACATATTCCAAACAGGAATGGCCTTAAATGATAAATCTTTTAAGGATTATTTTGCATTATTTTGCATATAGATGTTACATTTCAATCAAACACCAGTGCAATCTTTTGTTTGTTTATTTTATAAATATATATTTATAGGCTACTTATATTTTGCTTATAGTTTCTGTAATTAGCGAAGAACATCTGTGTTAAATAGGAATACATTGTAATAATGTTAATCAAGCTGACTAAATCACACGACTGTGCAGCAGTTCACACTCACATTAAAATTTAATATAATTTAAAACAAAGACAAGCTCATTATACAAAGGAAATAATATTACAGATCTAGACAAATTGGGTTGCTTATAGTTAAAAGAATGTCAAGAACGATCATTTAGGCTAGATGTATTTTTCACATTTTTGGTCACAAAATATTTTTTTTATGACACGAGTCAGTTTTGATGGCTTTGCAATATTGATAAAATGTTAGAATATTAATAATGAAAAATTACGCAGTTTTAATCTCCCTTTTGGTTATTTCAATACTTAATTGACGACAGAACACGACGTACATGCTCGTAGTTTCTTTTGCGTGATACAGGGCGCGCTGCATTTGCGCTTGGTATTGAAGAGTGCGCACTGCGAGCACACGGCTGATACGACAGGAAAGTTTTACTGACATATAGCCTGACAACATCTGGTCTGACAGAGGACTGTGCGGCGGTGCTGACTGCGTTATTTTTTTTTTTTTTTTTTTTTTTTATTGCTGTGAGATTGTTTGCTTTTGCGCAAATCCTGGAGATATTCTAGGATAGGCTGAAATCACTCACGTGGTGCGTCTGCAGAGACCGATTTCAACAATCACTAGTCAGAGACAGCAGCAAAGCCAAAGCACAATGAAATTGATTTCGGGGGTTTACATAGGCTATTGTCCAGTTTCATTTTTGTCAGTCAACTTTTCAAAAAACATTCGGGGCTACACTCAAAACATTCGGGGCTGAAGCCCCGGCAAAATCGTTAACGCATGTGCTGAGGGGGTGCTAGACCATTGACGGGGAGCTGCGCAATTATATATATATATATATATATATATATATATATATATATATATATATATATATATATACACTATTAATAAATGAGCAAAACTTGGCCACTAAATATTTAATATTCAATTATTTTAATGATCACAATTAAAGTTTTAATTTTATTAAATTGAACAAGCGCAACATTCAGCATTCAATCAAATATTCTAAAAGATGTATTAATTAATAATAATGTTACATAATATGTGTGCGTGCAACAAGCAAGATGTGCGTTTGTAAATCCGGTGACGCGCGCATTGATTTTTATTACAGTGTCGGCTGCAAAGATGAAGTTGACGATCGCCATATTCGTAGTGAACGCGCCTATAGAGAGAAATGCACATCATGGGTTACATAATCAGAGAGTAGCCTTTTTCTTTTCGTTTTGAATTATTTTGTTTAAAGGCATTTCAAGCTTTGTGTATTTAATGTATTTCTCATGTCTGTGTGAGGCATACACTGAGTTTCGTTAAGTTATGATGAGATGCGCTCCAGTTAACGTGCAATGCAAGTGGCCGCGCGGGCGCCTCCATGATTATATTCTTTTAGATTTGCTTCTTATTTATTAAATCCAGGTAATTGTTTGATGAAAAATTTATTGAAATTAAAGGGTCATGAAACCCCCCTCTTTCAGCTCAAGTCTAGCTCACAATCTTTTTGAAAAATGCAACTTAAATGGGCGTGGTGGCTGTGAGAAGGAGGGAGGGGAGTGGGTGTGGTATGGCACGGCAGGGGAGAGGGGAGGGGGGAAACTGTCATCGCCAGTGGCCCATGCATATCGACTGTCACTAAAAATCAGTGGTAAAACATGAGGAAATGCTAGATTTTCTTAATATCTGGCAAAGTTAAAGTCTAATGAAATACACGGACACCTTGTTTTTGTCCTTTCAAAAGTGACTGAATGCCCTGCTACATATTAGCCTACTACAGAAATCATAATTGTATTTAAACATATAAATGTACATGTATATGTATAATTATGTCATTATAAAATATATATTTGTTTATATACACACTATGCATATATTTGAAAGTAATAAATTTTCCGCTTAAAAAAAAAAAAACGTTCCGTATATAGCCTAGATCTACGCGCCCCCTGAACCCACATAATAAAGATAGACAGTGACATAGAAGTTTGCACACATTAAGCATACGTTCCATACAGTTGAGGTATTATCGAAATATATTTTAATAACGAGTGATTATTTAACAAAAGGCAAGTAAAACGGTCAGGGTTACATTTTAGACACACACACACACACACACACACCTCTGAAGCGATAGAAAAGTCCTCGCGACCGCATCACTCGCAAGACGAAACCTGCATTGGTGTACAAGTCCACCATTCTCCAGTTGAATGGTTGCTACACACACATAGATGTGTCCGTGGTTGATGGGCAACCAACCGCCCGCAGCCAGAGTCTAGCCCTGGCAGAATCGCGGGGAAAGATGCACTGGAACTTTTGCACCATGAAAACAAACGCGCGTCCCATCATTGCCTCTCTCATCTACTACGCGATATCACAGTTTGATATGTCTGTCATTGGAAAGTTCCACGTGGTGTCATGAATAATTAAGAGAAAGTGTCTTCTCATTGGATAAGAAAACTCAGTACATGAATAATTATGAGACACCGATGAGTCATCAAAGTACTATAGTGCTCTGCCACGTCACTGCCTGTGACGTGGACACGATGAAGATTTTAAACCCGGAAGACGAAAATAGCGGAAAAAAACTAAAATTTAACCATTTTCCCCCTACTATTAAATCTAACACATGCTAACATTGTCTTCAATGGTGTTCAACACACATACCTCTGTTAAAATCTCAGAAAATTTGGTTTAGGGTTTCATGACCCTTTAAGATAGAATTTATACAAAACGAAATTCACTTTAAAGAAAGGCTTTCTAAAAAAACAAAACTTAATGAAGTGGTCAAAATCATGTCTGACCCGCTCCATATCGCTCGATATATTGCGCATCCTATCTTACTCATGCTGTTCACTTTTCATAAATCAACATAAATGGAAACAAAATAACATCATAATATTTTAACAAATATGAAACTAAATGCGCTTATTTAATGGCTACAACAGTATAGTAGGCCTACAGACTCTACAAATTGCTGCACATTCATTTAATTCTGAATTTTGCACAAACAAGTTGAAAGGCATTTGTTCAAATCAAGTTCACGGATAATTGTGCGTGCATTTATTAATCATTATGATACTAAAATCATAACAAAGTAGGCTATGCTATGTACAAAAAATCAGATGAGCCCAGAATATGAACGCAACATTTAATTGCACGTTAAGCATTTTCCTCCCATAGAAAACCATTATAATAATGCTTAATGTGGTTTAATGCAGATTAGAATGTCCCCTTATTATGTCGAAATTACGAGATATTATGTCGAAATAACGACTTTGACAGATTGACGTAATGTAAAAACAGTTATTTTTTATTGGCCCAAAGTTAAAGCGGGGGGAGTGCTGAACACAATGCGCCTGTTTAATTGGCTTTCATTTATTCATTCATTAGCTGTGAGATGTGAAGTTAAAGCCTGAGGGAAATGTTTTGGTAAATTGACGTAATGTAAAAGCCGAATGTTCATTGGTCTAACGTTACACACGCGGGAGTAATGAATGACGATGGGCCCTGCACTTTCTCCGGGTATGTTTATATTTTATTGCAAACTTTCCACGGACCCCTAGACCCCACTTTGAGAACCACTGCATTAGGGTGTATTTTGGGCATGTTCGATTAGTATATTGCTCATTTGCATATTCAAATTCATTTTCAAAGAAAATTCTAATACAAAATGTTTTACTTTTCTTGTAGACTTTCATTGTGTAAAGTTTTATTGTGGTAGGAGTAAAGGAAGAAATTAAGCCTATTTGGGTATATTTTGGGTAGCCTATATTCGATTAGTGTATAGCTCATTTGCATATTCAAATTCATTTTCAAAGAAACTTGTAATACAAAAATGTTTACTTTTCATGGGTACTTTCATTGTGTAAAGTTTCATTTTGATAGGAGTAAAGGCAAAAAATAGCCCCATTGGGGTGTATTGTTGCCTGGCCTTATTGGCACACATCTCGGATTGATGAGAATTTAACATATTTCCTTAACTAGGATTTCTTAGGACTTTTAGTATGTTGTTCTGGACACCTCATAGAAATGATCTATGCTAAAAAAAAATATTTTACAATTAGTTCTATTTTTGGCTCCAAAATGAGTTGCTTTGCCTGGACTAATAATAGACGGTCCAACCACACCATATCCCTACCATAACAATATCATTATCAAAATCATTTGGCTCTGCACTGAGCACCACATAAATTTAATAATCTAATGTAAAAATAAAACACTAAAACACATAATATTCACTGTATGAATTAAATATAAATTGATTCTTATTAAAGATACAAAAGTTATTTAGTCAAGAGCAGTGAGAGTTTTACTTATTGTCTTTTGTTACCTGAAGGACAGGCAGTCGCAGGCATAGGCTGCTGTCACTTTAAGACCGAATGCACGGATCTTACTGACACACATCCAGTTGTTTGCGTTCACTTAAGATATATCTATCTATATATATATATATATATATATATAGTGTCATAACACCCAGCCCTAGTTCCATGTTAGATTAGATTAATTTACACACATATTTCTTTTCTCATTCTCTAGTTCACTTTGGCAACCCTGTGTTACGGTATGCATCTGAATTCATGAATTATCTCTCTCTCTCTTTTCTTCTTCTTTTCCTTCAAACCCTATCACTCCATCTTTTCTTGCTCCTGCTTGTTCTTTCTTTTATCTCCTCTGCAGGACATGGTTCCTGTTATGGTGGATTATTGTCTCCTTCTACAGAGGACGTGAGTGTATAGACACCTTTTTTCTCACACACATACAGTACAAACACTTGTATAGATTGGTGTTATATGTGTGCACTCGGGACACAGTAGACTCTGAGCTTGTTTATTTTCTGGGAAGCATGAGTTTGCCAAACACGTCTGAAGTATTAATTAAATGTTCTGGTTTCAATACAACCTAAGCTTTGTGGACAACAACTGGCATGACATCAATTACCACTGAAGTTCATTCCAGTAAAAAAAATAATATATTTTTTTTTTAAAGATGTATATATATATGTATATGTATGTGTATATATAAATTAAAAATGAATGCATAAATAATACTACCGTTTAAAAATGTAGGCATGGTAAGATTTTTTTAAAGGCTCATATTCACTAAGGCCACATTTATTTGATCAAAAATACAGTAAAAAATTAATATTGGGAAATATTACAATTTCAAATGACTGTTTTCTGTTTTAATAAATTATAAAGTGTAATTAATTCCTGTGATGTCAAAGCTACTTTTAACTTTTGCTATAGTATATAGCTATAGTAACTTTTTTGATTATTTTCAGTTTTAAATCAGTTTTTCTGCTTAATATATTTCCTGAAACCATATTTTTTGTGATTCTTTGATACATTTTGATAAATTCAAATGAACAGCATTTATAGCTTATATTATATTATATTATATTAACAGCATATTATATTTATTTAAAATAGTTTTTTTCTGTAATGTAAGTTTTTACTGTTCCTTTTTGAAACAACAAATTTTGAAATAAGTATTGAACATACTTTAAACAGTTGTTCTTTATTTCTTTTTTCTTTTCTTTTTTTTCTTTTAACTGATTTTTTTTTTTTCTCTGGTAAACAACAGACGCTGTAGACCTTAAATTGATTCCGGAATCTTTAACTTTCTGAAAAATATATATTATAAATATACATATTATAAATAAATAAATATATATATATATATATATATATATATATATATATATATATATATATATATATATATATAAATATATATTTTAATGTGTAGAGTTCCTACTACAGGAAGTGATGTGAATGATTGTTACTGTGTTTCCTATGTTGTCTTCTACCTCTTCTGTTCTGTCACTGTCAGATATAATCTGCTTTGTGTGTGCGTGTGCGGGAGTGCTAATGAGAATCTGAATAGGGTGAGTGGATGTATGTGCATCATGTATGTGCTTGTTTGTGTTTACTGATTAAAAGGTGGGAGAATATCTTAAGTCTTGTAACAATGTGTTGCATAGTGTGAAGGCATAGTTTGTTTGTCTTTGTGTTTACACTCACACATATATCCCAGCAGAGCGGAGCTTGTTAACTTGAGGAAGAAGTGTGATGAAGAGCAGATCTCAACTCAGTTGACTTGTTGCCTCACTGCCTTTTCAGACAGTTACATTGCAGGTAGCGTTTGTGAACGAAGGTGGCTCACAAAACTGATTTTGGCAGCATGACTTCTGAGGCAGCGTAACGGTTTAATGATCTAATAGAGCAACAAAATAGAGCAATAACCAAGCGAATATTTAGTTGCTACAATATCAAAGGCAGTGAAGGATACGTCTATGCTGCCTTCAAATATCGATCAGATGAAGGTATCTCAGGAGACAGGAAGTGAAGCTAACATTGGATTCAGACTTGCTTTGATGTCTTCCTACCTTGAAATACATTTTTCAGCTTTTGGACACAGCTAGGGTGACCACCCGCCCTGCTTTGCGTTGTACCGCAAGAGAGAGCATTTGATTGGACAGAAAATCTGATGAGAAGCTAAAGCATAATGATGTCATCAAAATCGTTGTTCCATATTGGTGGAAGTGAGAGACTGTACTTTTTGAATGCTTATATCTTCTAAATGCAAATTTTGTCATTGTTTAGGAGCACACTAGCTTATAGATAACAGTAAAGGGGGTCGCGCGCAGCGCCCCGTCTTTTAAATTCGAACACATTATTCTCTATGAGAGTACACACACTGGCGGCGTCTGTCCGCGGCGCCCAGCAATGGCTTAGGACCGTGTTCAAAATCCTGCCGCGCCACAGAGCGCCATTTACATAGTTTTATATTAAATTTACATTTATGTCTCTCAAATCGTAGTTAATGTATATACGGACTTCACCCTGTGCGGCAATATACATTTAGTTTTATATTTATTTACAGAAATCAGAAAATTGTTGATGTTATCGGATTTTCCAGTGAGAGTTGTCCTAGACGTGGCGTGGCGCGGCATACATATTCATACTAAAAGCCAAAAAAATTAATTTTGATTTCATGGGGACTTAAATACAGTGGCCATTTTGGTAATCCATAGTTAATATTGAAAATACAAAGTTGAGCGTATTGAAGGATGAACATATTCATAGACCATGGTATTTAGTATGTTGTATTTCAAGGAACTTTAAAGTATACCAGGAAATTACCATGGTCCTTATTCAAATAAACATGGTTTTATTGGTGAATTGTTCTTGTTTGTTCTTTTAAATGCCCTGCATTTCTTGGTTGGATTTTCTTGGTTGGATAAACGATCTGAATAAACATTAAAATGCACACACACTATTAGAAAATAATGATGAATGATAAACATCCTCAAATGAGAAAACTGCAACTTAAATAGAAGACTCTCTCTCTCTCTCTCTCTCTCTCTCTCACAATCTTATTGTTTTCATTGCCTGTGGCTTGTGAAGACCTTGGAATAATACACACACAAGCGCATGCATGCACATACATAAACACACAAAGAAAAACTGGCATCACAATATCCTTAGGCCAAACTCTGACATCTCATTACTGCCCTGCACATCTCTTTCTCTTTCTCTTTTTCTTGTGCTGATTATCATCTCCATCTGTTCTCTCTCTAGAAGTGTGTCAGTGTTAGCCAGTGTCAGCAGATAACCTCATCTCCCCTCTGATCCAGGACCAGTGTCCTAAAGCTTTTCCCCAATGTATGTTAGTGGAGTGCAGCAACAGCAGTTTTCCCTCTACGTTGAAAGTCTCAACTCCAAATTCAATCCAGGTTTTCTATTTCTCACTTTCTCCTAACTCATTTGGTCAGTAGTTAATTATTGTTAACACTTTCCATGCCCATTTTTTATTTGCCAGTCAGCACCTGCTTTTTGTATCATGAAATGGCCCCTACAATATTTTGTTGTGTGAATATGTAGACAGTCAATGTCAAAAGAAAGAAAAACTAGTCAATGGCAGGGAAGAGTTGGGTCATAAATCATGGAAATCTTATCAAGGGCGGGGAAAGAATTGAGTTAAGCTCACTTGACAGCATTCGTGACAAAATGGTAATTAACACGAAGAATTTCGTCCCGTCCCTTCTTTTCAAAGATGGAGGTTATGGAGAAGTATTTGCTGTAGGAACTAAGGGTACGTTTACACATCATTGATGTACTAACACAACAAACTCACGCAGAAGCATACGCCTAGTTTCTAGTAGATGTGACAAATGAGAACAGTCTGAAGCTAGTCAGCCCAGCATACACTGATTTTCCGTGAAATCTGTCAACTCTGACTGCCCAAAAACTGTCGACTGACTCTGACTTACAGCAACTAGTTTCAACTCCTCCTGACTGAAATTCTGGGCAAAAGTTGTTTAGCGTATTCTATTCTGCTGTAACGTTAATGTTCAGGCAAACATGTGACTCCATTCCACATTGCCCAAACCACCTGTTCCCAGATTAGCTGTGGTACAACCTTTAATACAACGCAGATGACAACCGTTCTTCAAATATATTTATAACAATCAAATTAGATTGTGTAAAGAAGCTGTACAATTAGGGGAATGTTGTATTACTGCCATTGGTTGTGTTCTTTCAGTTCATCAGATGTTGTGCGGAAGACAATGACAATGCTCTGTGTTGTCTTTCTCATATTATCAGATCGTAATTTTCTGCTGTCACAGGCCAATTTCCCACCCTGTGTAATTTTGTTTCTAGCATTATCGGTGCCAGTAAAGGACATCAGCTGCCTTTATCAGACCTGGCTCGCGCTCTACTCCTCTCTGCCTCTCCTCTCTTATCATCATACACTCCTGTCATTCCTTGTTATTGTGTTGTACATGACCAGACACTCCATGGTAATCCATCTGAAAATGATATATAAGCAAATATAGGTGTAAGCAGCAGTTGGCGTTATCCATCAGGTATAGGAAATTTAAAGTTGAATAAAACTGATAGAGCTTGAGTATTTTGGATGGTTAACTTTCATCTACTTCTGCTGTTCTCAGTCTTTTTGACCTCAAGGCCATCCATGTCCAACATTTTGAACAATGTATATTTAACTTGCAACTATACATTCTGTCCATCCAGTAATTACATTAAACTTCATTAGTCACACACCTTCAATAGGAATCCAGGTAATGATGAAATTGGATTTTAACCTTAACCTGAACAACAATAGGTTGTGTTTGGCTCTTGCTTGCTTGGTGAACAAATTTTTTTTTAATGTAACAAAATTTCAGTAGATTTTTATTAACACTTGGTTGCACTTTATTTTGTAGAGCTGTTAGGTGTCATCCTTCAGCTGCATGGTTTAGTCCCTCCCCAACTTTCAAATATACTTACCTAAGGTTGTGTGCAGTGATATACAATGTGGACAGGTGAACAGGTAATTTATGTCATAGCTGTTTCTATACAAAGTGTTTTGTAATTTTATTTCTGAATGCAATTTTTTGTAAATGTAAACATTTTGCAAAATGTGTCAAAGTAAATTAGAGTTTGTAAAAAAAAAATTAAATGTTAAATTAAAAGGACATACTTGAAAAAATAAATGTTGGCATAAGTAGTCTGGCATAATCTGTATTATAATGTATTTTAAATAATCAGTGTAGCGTGTAGTTTAGTTTTTAAATAATAATATTTTATTTGAATTTTTGAACTGTCGATATTTGCTAGAATCCATGATACCATGTATCTGAACAAGAAGTCCAGGACCTCCAGCAAAAAAAATAGACCCACAACATTAAAGATCCAGCAGTATATTAACCGTGGGCATGGGGTATTTTTTTATCCCTGTTTGCACCAAACCCATCCTGTGGGTTTGCTGCCAAAAGGCTCTTCTTTTTTAGTTTCATCTGACCATAGAACCAGGTCCTGTTTGAAGTTCTAGTCGTGTCCGACTACTGAATATATGAATAATTGTGTCGAACGTGCTTTAGAGAAAACATTTATTTTTTCTCTAAATGTAAATCCCCCCCCCCCCACACACACACTTTAAATACTATTACTTCAATGAAAGGTTAGATTTTTGCGCATTTTTTGAATGAAAGAACAAAAGATAAAGAATGCAGATTTATTTTTACAGCCATCTTTGATGATATTTACCAGGGGTGACAATAATTATGTATGTCAAGGTCAATTTTGACCTATTTATGAAAAGACATGTCACTCATGTTCATGTCAGTCACATATGGAAGATTTGTTGAAAATTTAAATTTAAATTTCCTCCTAAAAATGTATGAAACCAAACTGAATACAACTATTATATTTAAGAACTTGGCTTATATTCACATGTTAGATGTTGTTTTTAAACTAGATTTTTAAACATATCTTGGACATAATTATTGTCATTGATGCACACATAGAGGGAAAGGTTATGCAAGGAAATGTCTCATTTACTGATTGTGCATGTTTGATGGTTTCTGCTTTTGTCCTCATATACACTGTTGACTCATGTTTGAGGTAGAGATGAGATTAATGGTGCTGTCTCTAGATATGAAATATACTGACAGCTGTGACACTGTGTGTCAGTTGTTACAATGGGTTGATGCATTCCCTGATGTTGTCCTGTTTAAAGAGCCCTGCTGTTCACAGAATGCCAGAGTCTCTCAACATAATTGTGTGAATGTGTCTGTGTGTGTTGACATTGATGTGTGTGTGTATTTTGGGGCTTTCAAAGACCCGTCCCCTTCAGGGAAATGTGTTCTGTCATATTGGTACAAACTGTGAGATCCTGCGACTCTTGAGCAAAACACTGTATTATATAGTAGTATTATAGAAAGAATATATAAATATAAAAAATGATAGCCTAGTATTATAGAAAAAAATATAAAAATGATAGCCTAAGCATTCACTTATAAACACTCTCGAGCGCTATTCCAGCTTGTTCAGTTCCAGTTCAGTCACCGTTCGAGTGATTTGGATGTTCAAAAAAACACTCCGACAAAAACCTCCAGTTTTAAAAGAACTGCGTTTCTCACTGCATCCAGTTTCAAAGTTCTGTCTTAAGGGATTTGAAATGTCAAAAGTGCAGCGAATTATGAACAAGTTTGTTTCCTATAGTCACTGTGAAACACCCGTTCAGCACCATTTGTGATATTTCTTCAAAAGCACTAGCCAACAAAGCATTGCATACTACAGTACAAAACCGTATAATAGTATTATTAGTATAGAATTAGTGTTGAAAATGGGCTGTAAATTAACAGTTGCTTACCATGCAAATGATTGGCCAGAATGCTTTTTTTCTACAGTATGTTACTGTTTTAATAGAAAACGTTGTTACTGTCAGAACATTTTTTACAGATCTGTCAAAGGAAATCATCACGTGCTGTCTTAAATAGTTAAGAGAAGCGTCTTCTCATAAAATAAGGACATGCAGTCTTATAAATAATTATGAGACACCGATTAGTCATCAGTTTGAAGATGTTGCAGAAGTTGCAAGAAAACCACATCCACATATTTTAAATTTGTAAATAGTTCAAAAAGGCTTACAATTAACCAGTTTTATCCTACAATTAAAACTAACAGATGCTAGCGTGCAACACACAAACAATCTCATAAAATGTAGTTTAGTGTTTCATGACCCTTTAATTCTCAACCTCGTAATCATGCCCCAGGTAATTGAGTCTCCCACTGTTGTCCTTGGCACTCTGTTCTCTCTCTTTGTTTTTATTTTACATAATTTTTTTGACATTCACTCTGTTGGGCTCTTTCTCTTTCTCTGTGAAAGAAATGGGTTGAGGAAAAGAATGACATGAATAATAATGTTGGCTTTGATTTCCACAATGCTATCAATCCTGTTTTCCACAAACCAGCAGAACACACCCACACCCACAAAGACACAAACCCAGGGTTAAATCTAGTTTGGCGATTAGGAGTAATAGCATTTATCCTGTTTTCTTCTCAATACCTCACTGTAACTGGGTGGGCCAAGTGTCTAATCACCATATAGGCATCAGTAGCCATGCGCAGAATTTCGTCATTTCAAATAAATTTCATTCAGCTTCAGAATTATATGCACTCTAAATATGGGCTGATAACGTGCACATGTAAAAACACTTTCATCAGAATTCAAAAATAATTGAAGCGTCTTGTATCGAATCAAAACAGAACTCAATTTGTCCTGTGTTTGTCGTACGTCAATGTTTTTTTTTTCCCTAGTGATGGAGCATAGGGTTCAGAACGGAAAGTGTTAGGGAAGGGGGAATGCTGTGCCTTATTTTGTCACATTGAAAGTGGCAACCCCAATTACATGATCTGTAATTGACGTGTTTCTTATTTTGACATCACAAGGAATTTTTGTCTAAAACTAGTCTGATTAAAAGGTTTCCGTAGCGTTTGTTCTTATATTTAACAGATTATTTGACATAGAAATCTCTTTTAGACATATATAAATTTCTTGTGGATCAAGCTGTCAAGTCTGTTCTGGGTTTGAGTTTTGTTTAGTTGTGATCTTGTTTGATTTGCACTGTTTCCAGTTCAGTTTCCTGTTGTCTTAGGGTACATTTGTCCTTGGTAAAAAAGAATCAGTTTCCTTATTAAAATAAAACTTTTCTTTTTCTTTCCATTTCATTTGTGTTTTTTTCTTTTCTTTTTTTTTCTTTGTTAGCATCCTCTGATGAAATGAATCCTTGATTTGCACCTAATGGAACTTATACCAAAATAGTTGAAGTAGTTTTATTATAAAACCAAGGAACTCAACGTAGACCCTGTGCAAAATGTTGATTCATCGGTAGAGCCGGTCCTTCAAAGGAAGCTGTTATTAATTTAGCAGTCATCTCCTTCTCTCTCAACCTCACACAAGCCTGGAAGTGAAGCAAAACGAAAAAAACAGTTATAATGTTACAAAAGATTTTGGTTTCAAATAAATGCTGTTCTTTTGAACTTTGTGTTCATCAAAGAATTCTACAAAAATGAATAATCACAGATTCCACTAAAATATAAAGCAGCATAACTGTTTTGAACAAAGATAATAATCAGAAATGTTTCTTGAGCATCAAACCTTCATATTAGAATGATTTCTGAAGGATCATGTGACACTGAAGACTGGAGTAATGAACAGGAATAAATTACACTTTACAATTTATTACGAGTTATTTTAAAAGATAATAATATTTCACAATATTACTGTCTTTACTGTATTTGTCATCAAATAAATGCAGCCTTGGTGAGCTTTTTAAAAATCCCATCCCCAAACTTTTGAATGACAGCTGATAACATCATATATTTTCCAACATCTTTAACCAAAGACCAATTTCTCAGCAACAAAATATTTTAAATCTGAGCATTACTATAAAAATGTACATTCAACAAAAAAAATCCATACATGAAAATTATAAGTGTAAAATTTCCATTTTTACTTCCAGGTTTTCATTCATTTACTCACTCTCATGTCATTCCAACCTCTTATTTTTTTTTCTTCCTTGACACACAAAACGAGGTTGAATCTTCAAGTCTGCAAGACTTCATAAATCTTATTCACAACTGTACAATAAAAAAAATAAAATAAAAAAAAATCATGCCATGGATGAATCAAAGCAGGTTTGAGATCATTGATTCCTCCATGTCAGTGACAGAAAATGATAAATGACGAAACCAATTAGCTGTATTGACAACTTTTAAGATACTTTTTTGTTCTTTTTGGATCTTTACAGTATGAATAACCATCAAATAATAAGTTTCATTTTTGGAGGAAGAACTATCCCTTTAAGTTAGATCCAACACACACATCAGGACCAGTAAAGCAGTGAAGCATGACTGCAGGTGGCTCAAACTAATACCGCATTAAACCTGTTTATACTTCCAGACCAATCATTTCAAACTGATGTAAACCGATGATGCATCAACACTTGAAATGACCTCTAAACATTTAGATAAGAATCCTCATGCAATGCTTCCACATGCACAGTCCGTCCTCCTCCTGGAACCCAGAAAATCATTTTAATCGTCTGTAGGGTACATTAATTTTTGTGAATAATAAGATACCAAATAGATTTTGGGTTTGACCACATCTTCTGTTTGGTTGGCTGACAATTTCCCAAAATTTAAGATAAGAGGAACAGTCTATAATTTTAATGATAGAAAAAGTCTATTATTTAATTCTTATCAAATGCATTTCATTAAAGGGGTCGAATTAGGGCTTTCTCCAGCATGAGTTATTCTCTATATCAGTGTCAGTGTTTCTAAACGAACACGTCACAATATTCCTCATTTAAATAATTAATACGCAGAATAAAGGGGCGGGGCCTGGTTGAGTTAGGTAGTAGTGTGTTAAACTGGCGGTTATGGTAAGGGGCGAGACATTTCCCAAACACAATCAAAGAGCTTGACCAATCACAACACACTGATCCAGCCGACCAATCAGAGCACAGTGTGCTTTTCAGAAGGATGGGCTTAACAAGGGGCTTTCGCTCCAGAGGATCATTTCATAGTTCCTATAACCTAACGTTATATAAGTTTGAATAAAAACTAGTGGTGGCTGGGCCGTTATCGGCGTTAACGTGCTGCGTTAACGTGAGACTCTTATCGGGCGATAAAAAAAATATCTATTCTCAAAGTTGGGTTGGGAGCTGGGTCTATGCTACGCAAGCTATGATGACTTTCACCTTGATATTTTAGCGCGGATGTATACCTAGCCGAATTCGGTTCAGTACGCATTTTCAAACCGAACGAACGGTTCGTTGGATAATTTTTCCTGCCGACCAAAATTTCATTATTTCAAAATGTAGGCGGGTCGCGCGTGGCAAGCACTGGAGCGACCACAACATTGTCCGACATCAAATGGCAAACGTAATGTAAGCGGAACGAAACTGAGCTACTCGTTATTGTGTGGTTGACGGACCGTTGTTTATCAGTTTGGACCAAAGCAGCGCGAGCCGATCGTGATCATGCGACACTGTTACTACACAGCGCTACAGAAGTAATAACATTGCTGAGATATCTAGTGAGAAACATTCACATTTCTCCGTTATTAACGGATCAAACAGTGCGTGGAAGCCAGGAAGAAACATTGTGCCATGAATGAACTATCCGGTGTCCACAGATCAGCAACATTTACCATGGATTTACTGTAGTAACACTAACTGCAACCATGGAAGTTTGGCAGGAATAGTAGGCTATAATGCTTTCAAGTAACATTACGTTGGTTTTATTTTGACATTATGAATAAAATTGCTGCCCTCAAATGTTAACCTGAGCTAAAAATAGACCTTTGTTTGTATCTACTACAATATTAGGCTACATTTCATTTTTTCCAAGGAGCTGTTTTGTTTTATATGCTCATAAGAAGAGTCTATTATAGCTCCATCATTGCTCAAAGTAAAAAAAAAAAAAAAATCATACTTTATTATGTTAGTTTTAATAATAATAATAAAAAAATCTCTGGCATTTCTTCACAAGTTCTTTTAAATGTTACTTTGTATTTAAGAAACACGTGCCCTTTAGTCATTATTTGGGTAGCAAACATATTCTGAATGCCTTCGGCAGAATTCAAATGAGCCATTTTAATCTAGATTAATCTAAATTAATTCAAAGATTACAGTGAGATTAATCTAGATTAAAAAAATTAATCTATGCCCACCACTAATAAAAACCTAATATAAATGTTAAGGCCAGACAAGTAGTTTGTTTAGGGTTGGTTTGGAGGGAAGGACTACACGCCTGCGCACATAGCCTATATTCAAATGCGCATACCTATAGACTAAACATGTAATACACATGCGCACGCCATCAGTGTTCTCACAGGTTCGCGTTTTTAAAGTTTGCGCAGAGAGAACTTAAGAGTTTTCTGTTAGAACGGTGTCGTGTTAGCGGCCCCTAAATTAATAACTAATGATCGTTGCGACGGAAGTGAATCAATCAAAACTAACTTTAGCTGGACAATAACTTTATTTTAGAGCTGCTGTAAAGCCAAAACAATCTCTGTTACTTTAATTTCCTATTATCACTGTAAAGCTGCTTTGAAACAATCTATATTGTTAAAAGAGCTATATAAATGAAGGTGACTTGACTTGACGTTTACACGACAACGATGTTTTGTTTTTTCACGTACAGGCGCCAAAACGATCCCCGTTCACACAGATCCATAAAAATGCTGTATAATGCATGCCAGGCCAGTAGATGGCGAGGTAACTTTGTGAAGAAAAACTACACACCTATGGACTGAACATGTAATACGTATGTGCATGACGTCACCATTTTTACAAATTTGCAATTTTGTAGTTTACACAGAGACAATAATGGTATCGTTTTTCAAAACCTTGTTCTTTGAAACCTGTTTTCAGGCCCCCAAAATGCCCTTGTTGTTTAAATGAATGGCCAAAATGCATTAAAAGATTTGCATTTTTAGTTGAAAAGGTATAAACGTTCATTTGTTGCCATGGTTTTTGATTTGCTCTCATGTGTCACACCTGTGTCTAGTTTATTACCTCGTTTGGTCCCTAGTGTTTCCCTGTATATCTAAAGCCTTAATTTTCAGTTATTCTTTGTCAGATCTTGTCATTATTACTGTGGTTGTTCTGTTTATCATGTTTTTGTTTCTTAGAACCTGACAAGTTTGTACCATATGTTTATTTTGATTTTAAAAACTGCATGGAAATAGATCCAGCACTTTTATTTACGTCTTTATTTAAAGCTGTAGTCGGCAAGTCTGGCAGATTGAGGGGACTTAGACAAAACTTAGACAAAACCTTTCATGCCCCTCCCCCACTACCACCAAGCACCCTCCCATTGAGTTTGTGCTTGTCAGTGCGTGTGCACCAGATTTTCTGTGAACGCACCTGTCTCTTCAGCATCGAAGCATAATTTTCTTTTCCTTGGTTGTTTTGGACCTCCTAGCTCTGGTTGTTAACCGAGAAATTGGAAGCTTGTTAGTAGATTTTCTCTCCGCCATCACGCTTCGTACAATCCAACACACCTGCGAACTTCAGGTGTGTGCATGTGATATTGTATGTGCGGGGTGGGAGGGGGGATCACGATGACGGATGCACAAACTGTGATTGACAGTCAGATCTCACACAACCCTGCGCTGATTGGACCAGAAAAACCAGGAGCGGTGGATTTTTGCAAAACAAATAACAGGCTCCAGGTGGAGGTAGAAGCGTGGGTTTTTTTCTAAAACAAGCTGATTTATGTTGTTCTGTCGGAGCATAGTGTCGGTTTCAGCTAGCAAAGCTAAATGTGACCTTTATTGTAATGTGATAAGTTTGATTGATCATGATCAATATTGCTTATATTCTGTAATTGTTTTAATAAATTAACAACAAATAAGTTTGATAAATTGCAGTTTAGGACTATTTAATGTTTAAAATGGGTTTCAAATATAATGTTAGTTCACTGTATTCACACAGCATTGTTGTGTTTGTATCAGTTGGTATCAGAAGATTCCATTAAAGAAAAATATAATATATATTTAAAATACTTACTTTATGTTGATACTATAATTTCATGTGTAAATATTTTTTAATGTTTTTTTATAAAATTGGGGACCTCTTAATTTTCACAATATAGGTGTATTACAGGCTTTAGCTGATCCATGAGCTACACAAGTTTTACACTCCCACTACCTATCATATTGTCTCCACAGAGACTTTAACCCCTGAGATCACTTCCTGTTTTCTGGTGTAGAGTTCTGTTACTATCTCACTTTTCAGGTGCTTCTGACACTGTCGCCTCAGTAACTGATAAGCCCTTATCACAGTAGGTTTGTTTTTAAATGCATTTCCAGTTAATCAGTTGAATACTTTAAATTTCAGAATTTAAATCTGTCATTAATGAATTATACTGAAGGATGCATATAGTTTGTAGCTGTAGTTTATATGCTCATTTTAAGGCTTTGTACACTGTGTTCAGTGTTTGTACTTTGATCAAGGAGCTCTTCTATAGCATGTGACAGACCTCTGAACTAGAGAGACCAGTTGCCTATAATATTTGCCTATTGCCAGTGAAATTATGCCTTGCATGATCATTATAAACAGATCATATTTGGTATTAGGTTGATGACAACCTTGTATGATTTTCACATTTCTTTGCATTTATAGCTTTAGGTCATGTGCCTTCCATTGTGTTTTGTACTTAAAGGCAGGGTAGGTGAAGGTTTTCATAAACAGTTTTTGTTATTCTGGTTGAAACTCTTCACATCCTGATAGCAATCAATAACAGAAGTACATATCTCTTCTGTGGAAGTCTCAGGACCAAAAAATGGTTGTCCAATCATTGCATTCAGACCGAATAGGATGTCCTACCTGCCTGTCAACATGTATTTCCCATACATTCGTGCACCCTGGCCTGAATCACAACAATACAACCTTTAATTGCAACCCAAAATCTTTGAAAATCTGAAAGTTTATAGCAAAGTATTCGAATGTATTCAAGTATATAAGTTAGGGCCATAACAACTAATTGATAACGAAAATAATAATGAGCTGTGCTCTAAAAACATATGCCAGTCACTTTACTTTACAGTAGTGAATAACACATTTCTTTGGACAAAATGCCTCTGAAAAATTGTGGAGGAATGCGGAAAGTGCATGACCCGAATTGTCCTAAACATGACAATGCTTAATAGCTTAAAACAAACCCTTAAGGCCTGTTCGCAGCAAGATCAATAACTATAAAGATAACTATATTAGCATTCATACAAGTGGACGATATCTTTCTGTTTATTCTAAGCGCGTGCTTGTTTGTCACTTTAAAGCTGCAGTCCGTAGCTTTTTTGGGTTAAAAATTATCCAAAATATTTTTTTGAGCAAGTACATAACCAGCCAGTGTTCAAAACTATCTGCTTGCCGTAGCTCGATTCAAAATGGTAAGCTTGTAATAATGTAATTCCAGTGGAACTGGTGGATTTCCGCGGGAAATTCGAGCATGTCTTTGCGTCATTACGTCACATCTGTACACATAAAGAAGGTGTCTCGGCTAGTAGGCTATATTGCGTGTGAGGGTGTTGGAGTTACAACTGGAGATTCACCTGTTGTAAAACGCGAAAGACTTCGGACTTGGGAGAAAAAAAGAGACTGCAACCGGGCCCATGCGAAAACAAGGACAAATATCGGAAGGGCATTAAATGAAGTCACGCAATGCTGATGTTGTTAACATTAACAATTTGAGAACAAAGTATAATTTGCACGGTTTGATGTGATATGATAAGCGATCGTTAGATTTAATCGGCGCGATTTACTGCAATGCTTTTTTCCCCTTAGTTGGTCAGAACAAAAGTGGATGTTACTTACTTGTTCAGATGACATTTTCCGGTGCAAATTCTTATGTTGGTCATTCTTCCAAAAAGTAGAATCTGTGATTGCGAATGACCGTATCCACACCACCAGCGCGGAGATTGACAGCCGTACATTCTCCTCAAAACATTGTGTTCATCCGCGCTTTGCCGTGCTGAGGCACAACGCACTTAAAGGGGCATTCCACCCATTTGAACATTGTTTTTTATTTAAAGTGGGTCATATATGTAGTCGAAATGTAAAATCAATTTTGAATTTGGTGCCTTCGTGACCGAGGAAAGACAAAAAATAACTTCAGGACGCATTTGTATGAAAGACAACAACTCCCACAATGCACCACATTGCACAGCTCCGCAAGCCACTCCCACTAATCCAGAAAGCGCATATCTGCCTATAAGAGAAATCACTCTTCCGTCTACAAGGCTAGCTACCACCAGAGCTTGAAATTCATTTCACATTCACACAAAATGTCTAGTTAGTTGGCAAACTCATTAGTGCATTACTCCTCGTTTGTATTTCTTTTGAAAAGGTGAATTATTGCATGGTACCTGGATGTTCAGTCAGAACATATGCGGTGCGAAACTAGGATAGTTCTCAACACAAACGTCCGTGACCTCGTCTGATTCAGAGATTTCGTCCAGGAGAAATTGTCATCGTTGAAATTCTTTGCCGCAGACGGACTCTATCTCTGTGTTCGTAGTTGCATAGTGAGATCACCACCAGTCCGCCCTAACTCGAGCCAGTCCGGGCTCCTCGTCCGCGGCAGGCAGGTCTTCTGCCTCGGCTGCTCTTCGCTATAATGCGGCTTGTAAAGGTAGCCACAAACACCTGATTCAAGCATCAGACTTCCGAAATCATCTTCCTCTATATCATATTGAGCACTCTCCTCCGCTATTGTCATTACTTTACATCTGTCTCCACAGCGCCTGTTAGCTTAGCTTCAAACAAGATGGAGGATATTGCTTTCAGTTTCAGAGAGTAAAGTCCCACCCACTGATCTGTAATAGGTCTGTAGCGTGAGCGGGTCCCGCCCCCTGGGAAAGATGAGGAACTAGTGCTTGTAGTCTCAACAGAAACCCCCCCCACTTACACTTCCTCCTACAATGACGCAAAATAACGATTTTTGCGTCATTGTAGGAGGAAGTGTAAGAGGTAAATAACGGATTTCTCCCGTCTCAGGGGAAAATGAGAGAGTGTTGCACGACCATTCAATAGTATGACTGGGTTTCTAACAATGCAAAGCTTAATGCAAATGGGTGGAGTGTCCCTTTAAAGTTGATAATTCCACGAATAACTGCAATTGCAGATTTCGAACAGAGATGGCGACAAAGTTATAGTTATCAGTTATAGTTTATAGTTATCGTCGTGAACGGGCCTTTACGGCAGGTTCACACATACTCCGTCTGCAGTGCGTATGCGGCGTATATTTTTTTCCGCTGCCCTTGTTAACAGGTTAGAGCGTTCACACGGCAACGGATGCGGTCCGACAATGTGTTCAGTCAGTGCAGCGATTGTTCACGTACCGTCTATTTTTGCTGTTCTGCATGCGCTAAAGCATATACACTGAACAAAATTATAAACACAACACTTTTGTTTTTGCCCCCATTTTTCATGAGCTGAACTCAAAGATCAAAGACTTTTTCTATGTACACAAAAGGCCTATTTCTCTCAAATATTGTTCACAAATCTGTACTTCTCCATAGAATATTGTAATATATTGTACATTTTACTATGTTAAGTATGCTTGATGTGGAATGTACAGTAGGCTTGAAATGCTATATTAACATAAATAATTACGTTTTTATGATCAGTAACTATAAAGGGAATGGGGTGTAAACATAATATAATAGCTATTTTTAGAATATCATCTCACTGGTGAGAGAGGAGGTTTAGTGTTCAAAACCTGTTGATGCTCGTGATGGAGTGGTATCAAAACAATCATTGAGCAGTCTTTTGATCTACTGAAGCAATCTTCACCAACACATTTATATATTCTGATGATTAATTGTATGATTTTACATGTACTATAAGATTCTGCGTTTATTTTCTACTTTTGTCTATTCTGCTTTTTGGTTTTATAAACAAGTCTTGCTTTTTAATCACATTACTTCAATTCCCAATGATCTCATTCTTAAAAAAATGATCTCATTTCTGCTCAGGGACCTTCTGTTTAACCAAATCTACCCTCGGTTGGTGGAAAACTCAGTGGCCAGGGGTGTGTTTCTGGAGAGTCTGGAGCCCTACATTCTGAGCGAGCGGATTGGCTGTCTGACTGCACCTGTCATGAGAGACCTCCTCAGCTACTTCCAGGAGAACGGCATGATGGATAGTGTGGAGGGATGCCTGGTCCACATGGACATCACCAACCTGGACATACAACAGGTGTGTATGTGCGTATTTTTCATAGCTGCAGCACTTTATCATCTGTATTACTTTAGTCAACATAAATCTACCTAAAAACATGGATGCTTGTAGGTGGTGCAGATGTGCTGGGATAACCAGCTGTATGACGCCATGATCTACGTCTTCAACAGTGGCATGAACGACTACATCAGCCCCATGGAGGTATGATTGTTTGTGTTCAATGTGCTTTGTGCTAAAAGGTGTTTTAAGGCTGGAATACACTACACGACTTTTAAAATCTGAACAGATTTTAAAACACTAGGCATTGTACACTTGCCAAATTTGTAAATGGTTATTGAGAAGAATTGGGCATTATCATGGCACTCTGAATGCAACACTCATTCAGAAACAAGCACCTCATATAGGAGACACATGACAGATGAAAACAAACACGTATGTACCAGAGCTGACTGCAGTAGTTGCTGTAGCGACTTTGTGTTTATGAATCGCGAAGAAATCAAGCCAATCGCGTTTGGATTCGGTCTTGGTTGAGTTATAACCGTCTCATATTTTTAATGCAAAACAAAGTTATACAACACAATAATGGGGGATTCAGTTTGCCTAATAGCTGTTCAAGAAGGAAAGATGATCCCCCAATGAATAAACACTATATTCTTTTTTTTATATTCCTATGCAAACAAAAATAATTGTCAACACCCAAAAAAGCAAATACAAGAAAAAGAAAAGCAACTACAACAAACAAAACAATGTAACGGATAGGTGCTTTACAGGAATTGGTCATTAGGTTGCACAATTCAATAAAGTGGAAATTGATGTGTGTAAGTCTTATCTGATGGTATAGTTCATTAAACAATGTGTGTTAAAGTCACAGATAAAGAGTCCTTCTAAAATACATACAAATAAACGGTCTCAAACTTCTTAGCAACAAACATCATCATCAAGGCATACTCTTAAATAACAGGAAAGAAAACAAATCCTTACTTTAAGTTGAGCTTGAAAAGGAACATTTCCCAACCAGGGGCCTATACCATGAAGCCGGTTTAGGTGGCTAGCCAGCTATGTTTCAGTTTAGTTTCCGCCAACCCTGGGTTTTAGGTACTATGAAAGTAGCTTGGCTTTAATCGGTGTTCGTTGCCATGGTATCTTATGCTGCACGGCTAACCTGCTCCGGGGCAGGTTATGTTTTGGATTCAAGATCTCAGACTGAAGTTTGACCAATCAGCTGAGAGCAAAGAAACATATAGGTGACGTAACTTATTCCCAGTGTCTGTTACAATGACTTCACCTTTTCTTCCAAATCCGGTGGACATCTCAGCGCAAATTGTTTGACGAGCACTTCGTAGAGAAAGAGTTTTTAGCCAGACAAAATCCCCTTGCCTTTCCTGATAGTTACTTGTATTAAAGATTCAGATTTTCCGCGGAAGGAATCCTTTGCGAACTTCTTGAGCCGCACATAAAGAATTTAACACGTCGAATTCATGCACTTACTGTACCGCAAATGGTATTGCGTTGTGTTTTTTTGCAAGTGGTACATACTTGCACGGTGGGTGACGCACAGAAGCTAGGGGAAAACATATGTTTGTCGAACCATTTGCAAGGTGGTCCTCGCTCTGCAGGAGTACATGAATAGTTTCATTAATAGTGTTCCCCGGACATTTATCGACCATGTCCATAAAAGAGGGCTTTTATAAAATTGCCGTTAAGATATATTGATAGGGTGACATCACATGAACACTTGTTTTTTTTTTTGTATTTTTTTTTAAAGCAAATTTCACAAATGTACTATACAATATAATACATGTTAAGAATTATTTTAAATCTGTATTATTATTCTGTTAATCTTATGATAGGATTCCCTAGAGTCATTGCAACATGTATGCAGTCTATTGCTCCAATCTCCACTGCTCTAGGGGAATATGAGGCAGATTATGTTAATAGGAAGTCCTATCACAGCCTTAATGCTCAGGTAGAGATGATGTGAATATGTGAGATGATTATTTTCTGTGAGATGAATCTTTAAATTAATAGTAACATTAACAGATATAACAATGATCTACTAAACATTTCATCTGCAGACGACTTGTGGTCATGAACGTATGATCAAGTTTGTATGCCAAATGGCCTGGCTCCAGTGCTTGTCTCACAAATTTTCCGTGAGTCTGTGTTGTGTCAGCACAAAACACTGTTAATTTGAACTGAGATAGAAAAACCTACACAATAACCCCCTATCATGACCCTCAGACAGGGCCACAGCACCGCTTCAATGTGGCCCTCAAACCAGAGGGAAGATAGAGATGACCTTTAGCATCCTAAAGGCACATTTCAACTGTGTTCGGCCCTTAAGAGTCACCAGAGCGGGCACAGATAGTGGCTGCATGTGCCATTCTGCACAATATAGACAGCCACCAGTAGAAAGGAGCGAGAAACACCACAAAACCAGCTTCTCCCCGATGAAACTGACCCGATTACACTTGACCACCCAGCTGGTGCAGATGTAGATGCAATCACCATACAATATTACACTTAATAAAAGCACATTGAAACTTGCAGATCTCAAACTGTTTTATTGGTTTTGTGGGATGGGAGGGAGAAAGAGAGCAAGAGAAAGTTGCATTAATAAATATTCATACTAAAGTGTTACTTGGTTAAATAAGTTCACATACTGAGATCAGTTTTATCCAGCTGTTTGATCTCCAATTTTTTTTTTGGAGCCTCCTCAGCTCACAGTCCAGCAGCTCCTTTAGTGAACAGTCTAGTTCAAGTCTCCTTTAGTGAACAGTCTAGTTCGAGACTCCTTTAGTGAACAGTCTAGTTCGAGACTCTAGTTCGAGACTCCTTTAGTGAACAGTCTAGTTCAAGACTCCTTTAGTGAACAGTCTAGTTCAAGTCTCCTTTAGTGAACAGTCTAGTTCCAGTCTCCTTTAGTGAACAGTCTAGTTCGAGACTCCTTTAGTGAACAGTCTAGTTCGAGACTCCTTTAGTGAACAGTCTAGTTCAAGACTCCTTTAGTGAACAGTCTAGTTCCAGTCTCCTTTAGTGAACAGTCTAGTTCGAGACTCCTTTAGTGAACAGTCTAGTTCGAGACTCCTTTAGTGAACAGTCTAGTTCGAGACTCCTTTAGTGAACAGTCTAGTTCAAGTCTCCTTTAGTGTGCTGTCTAGTTCCAGTCTCCTTTAGTGAACAGTCTAGTTCGAGACTCCTTTAGTGAACAGTCTAGTTCAAGACTCCTTTAGTGAACAGTCTAGTTCGAGACTCCTTTAGTGTGCAGTCTAGTTCGAGACTCCTTTAGTGAACAGTCTAGTTCGAGACTCCTTTAGTGTGCAGTCTAGTTCGAGACTCCTTTAGTGAACAGTCTAGTTCGAGACTCCTTTAGTGAACAGTCTAGTTCGAGACTCCTTTTGTACAGGGCCCTGACTGAGTCTGTTTCCACCTGAAACATAATTCCACCACAAACATGATCATTACAAGTTTTCTGGAGGCTCATCAAATCACAAAATGTTCCTTGACTTCCTACAAACACAGGACTGACTGTAATTTATGTCAAGGGTTTAAAGCATTACCTTGTTCACATTTCTTCTGAAGCCCATTGAGGTAGAGGCCTCAGTTTCTGGGGCAGGTTGTGAAAAATCCTACAATAAAAGAGATGTGTAAGGGCCAGTCCCTTATTTATGCCACACATTCAAATGTTTGCCATAATAAAAAGCCCAGTGCATTCACATCAGCAGCTGTCTGAGAACACACAGACAGAGTGTCTCCATTTCCTCCACCCTAATAAATAAAAATAGGCCAATGTAAAGCATAACTGTTGTAAAGCAGGTTCTGTCTGCTGCATACTGACCTCTGTGTGGGAGACTGTGTGTGTGTGTGCTGGCTTCAACAGGGACACTGTATTTCCCTCTACTGCAGAACATACAGTCAGCCATATTTAAAACGTAAAAAAAGTAGTAATGTATTGCACACGTACCCAGTGTTACTTGCTTAGAGGAGCCAGCACCAGGGTCAGATTGTACAGCACCTGTAATCCCATCCATAATCGGCCGTCCCTTATTGCCTACTCAGAGCCAACTCCTCCGCCACAGTGTATTCTGGTTTTCTGAATTTAACTCTTTATTTCTGTTTGCTGCAAACAAGTGTTTGTGATAAAATGTTCACAAAAGTAATAAAACGTTATGGTAAATACTCACCACTTTGAATTATATTTTTATATTTTGTCTTTATCTGCTGCCAAGAACATTTTGAGTTGGGGTTGCATCTAAAAATCAATGAATATTAATCTTTCTTAGTACATACATGCACATTTTTTATATATTATAAAAATAGGCTATATTACACATATAGGCTACACATACATATATACATACATAATTTTACATAAATATAGAACGTATTTGTTTAACTTACACATTAACAATCAGCAATCTTTCTCCAACAGTCTTCTCTTGCTTTGGCAGCAGAGACCGTATTGTTTCGAGCTTGAAATACATTAACACATTAAATTCATCGTAATTCTGAATGATTATCTCTTGCTCCTCCGTGGAAAAATATATCGCTCTCGCTCTACCCGCGATTGGTTGTTCAGTGTCGACGTCACTCTTTTATGTGCATGCGCGCGTGGAGTAATCATAGCTTGAGGATCAAAGCCTGAGTTGACAGAGAAAGTTGATGAGCTGCATCATGGTACCAATAAAGCCTGATTGCATCGGTTTGGTTTTGTCAACTCAAAACTAATCCTGTAACCCCGAATTTGTTCTGCTACCTTCATGGTACAGGCCCCAGGACATAGTTCAAATGCAGGTAAGCCATGCTTTCTACTGCTGCTGTTCTGCTAACTTCCTCTACCAACCCACCTTTACTTAAGGAGCACATTTAGGCACCATAGCACCCCTAGCGGTGAGGAAGAAAGACTGCAGATAAAAGACTTTGTAACAGGCTTGTCTGTTACAGGGTTGACGTGGTCAGCATGACAAATTAGTATGGCTAACCTTTTAAGTAAAGTGGCTGATACAGTATGTCACTACGATTTCTTCTAAAACAGCTCAAAATATCAAACATGTTTGATATCCTCCAACTGGATGGAATCATAGTCTGAAGCTAAAAATAATCAGAATCTGAGGGCATCAAACACTTTGAAATCTGTCTACCAACTGTAATGGCCAAAATCTGCAGACTGGCTCTGACTTACGACAACTAGCATGAACTCGTCCAGACTGCAAATTGGGGCCAAAAACTGGGCAAATGTCATGCATTCCAGTTTTTTTTTTAATTTCTTTTTTTTATTCACACTCTGATGGTCTAATTGCCACACAAAGCAGAAACCTGGTAAGCCGTTGGGGACACCTCAAGGGTGTGTGTGCACATTTCTGATGTGTACATGTGAGTTTTTGCCCATAGAGTGTGGGTTTTTTGTGTGTGTTTCTAACCATTAGGCTAGAAAAGAAGATGAAAGGTGTGTTGTCAGAGGAATCTTCTGAACCCTAGATGAAAGGCGACCGAGAAAGGGATTCATTTGTTTCATGGCCAAAATGTCACACACATACACACTGACCAAACACTCGTGTGTGTTATGCTGGATTATGTGACCATGTCTTGGAGAATAGACTACAGTGTTGTATACATTTTTATATTCAACACGATATGTTTTAAAGAGGTCATAACCTGAGAAATCTATTAATATCATCATACTATAAGAATATCCTGTAAGTTTCAGAACTGAAAACTTCCTTATTAGTCCAAAAACAGCTTTTATTGTAACCAAGCCCAGCGAAAGACTCGTTGTGGAATGTGCCTATGTAATAGATAGGTTAAAGACCGGTTCTGCTGAAGAAAATCAACGGCCACTTCATCATTGCAACTTTGGCCGCGCCACTGGTGTGTTAGTGAGATGAGGAGGAGAGAGCGATACAGGAACATTGTAGGCCTACTAAAAATAACATTACCTTCCAAAGGATCCTAATGCTTGGAATGTGGTTATTTATTTTGAACAATGTGAATGGCTCAGTTCATTTCATTGTGGATTCACGCAGGTTTTGCAAACTGGCTTTTAAGATCTGGACTCGACAGTAATGCCACAACATAAGTCAATGTGTTAATTCTAATGCCTGATCTGTGACCATTGATTTCTGATATGTATTCATATTCATGTACAGTCAGATGTCCTTTGTCAGATGTTCACTGGTTTCAGTTAGGGATGTTAATTTTCACAAATTCCCATGAACAATCGTCGTTTAAATTAACGATCAATTAATTGTTAGCCTTAATACTGCAATATGCGTCTACTGCAGTGGCATATGGCCAACAGCATGACAGGGTCTGCAAATGTTGCTCAAAATGACTAATACAACGTGTCACCAACGCCGCCTCAGATGCGTGCTTGTCAGAATGTGTACTCTCTTTCTGGAACAACGCTTTGAAAACGGCAACTTAAACCCAATGAATTCACAACGATTTAATAAAATAGTGTTCTCATTTTATGTAATATGACAGTCCCAATCATAGTTATTATTTGTCGTGCATTGCCGTTTGAGCTGTGCGTTAAATGAACACCGGTAAACTGGAGCACTTTGCTAGCGGGTTATTTAACTCAAAGAAACGCATCCTATATGAGATTAATCAGATGTATACAAAATAAACATAATATTAGAAATTATATCTGCACAAAATGACGGGAATGCACAAGTGAACTTGAACTAAGTTACGTGCCATTCAGAATGACTGTTGTGGAAGCGCTCTTCCTGGAGCACGGAAACTAAACCCGAATAATTCACAATGTTTTATTACAATATTGTTCTCTTTATAATGTTATGTAATATGACAGTCCCAATCGTCATTATGTCAGCAATGTGCATTGCTATTTGAGCAGCACACGCTGAAGCTGAAGATGATCACCGCACGCTTTACTACAGCGTTAATTCTTAACCAAATGCATCCTATATGTGATGAATCATATATAGATAGGCCTACACAAATTAAACACAATATTACAACTTAAATTTGCACAAAACAAAAGGCTACGAAAGCACATGCAAACTTATAGTCATGATGAAGGTGTAAAATGGTCCCAAACATAACTCGCAGCACGCACGCGCATGAACCTGCTTAATCGACGATCGATAAGTTTTATCGATTAAATGTACTATCGACAATTAATCGGTCATCGATTAATTGTTAACATCCCTAGGGTTAACATCCCTAGATTCTGTTATCTAATCTGTGATTAAATTATATATAGAAAGCGATCAAAGAATGCTCCCTTCACAATCGCTGGAGGTGTCAATCAAACAGCTCGAGTTTATCAGTGCCTTAGTTCTGTACTCTTGCCAAAACTCCCATTATAATAGATGAATCTCTTAATTACATTGTGTTTGCACTGTTAGTTATGATGAAAGCATTCATGAGTGTGCAGAGATCGAGTTGTAATGATGAGATCACTGCATTCATGCACTCAACATGTCTGTGATCGGCTACAATGCTCATCACTGCAACCTTTCATGCCACGATCTAAATACAATGCCATAGATCTAAATATAATTCTATAATCAACACTTTCCACGAATAGTTAACCTTGAGAGCTGTAATAGTTATAGCTGTAAACGTGCTAAAAGTTTCCGAGCGAGAGTTCCACATGTACTAATTCTTAGCTATTTCATATGCAAAGATGTTAGCCAATCAGAGCAGTGGGTGTTTACACTGAAGTTTCACAGCAGACACGCCCCTTAAAACAGAGCATCCAAATCAGAGGGCTAAAAACAGGGTAGGACAAATGCCTTTTATTTCTTAATTAGGACCATTTTTGATGTAAAAATCACACTAACAATATAAGTGCAATATAAGAAACATTATAAAACAATAAAACAATGCAGTTCATGACCCCTTTAAGAGTTAAAGAATGTAATCAAAAGGGACCCCATTTCCCAATTTTTTTTCTTTCTTTCTGGTTGTATCATACACAATCTTCTCAGATAAAATCAAATTGTGACAGCTTGCTTCATCTCTGAAGTGACTATCCTTTGTAGTTAAAGTTAATTTAATAGCTGATTATTGTTAGGCAGTAGCTAAGCAGCTATGGAGCCATTGAAACATTTTTTTTTTTTTTTTTTCATAAATTTTAAATAATATGGGTTATGAATGCTGTATCATGTTGACTTGTAACAAATATTATGTTAAAATAAATTATTTTTCTTTTCTTTTTCCTGCTTTCCAGAAACTCTTTCAGGCAATTGGTCCTCATCTGCAAGAAGGAAAGCCTCTCACAGGTAGAACAGAGAACTGAACTACTCCTGCAAACATACAAAACACATCCCACATACATCAAGACACCTGCTAAACTAGGGTGACAAGTCCCCATTTTTTATGGCTGGAGCTATCCCAGAAAATGTCCCTGTTTTTTTTTTTTTACTGTGCATTGAAAAAGTGATTTTGTTTGATTTGGTAGAGTAGTTGGATTAGGTATCATTAACTAACAATTTTTTAAAGCATTTATTAGTTTAGGTTAATGTTCATTTATAAATATAGTAATGATCGTTGTAGTGCTGAACTATTAGTAAAAATAAAACCAAAACCGCCATATGGCTTGCGATTATCAAATCACAAAGGCTGTGATTTAATTAAATAAATATAAGCACTGTGTGTTCCAGAGTGAAGCTCGCCAATGTGTTCTTGCACGATATGATTTTGCACAGTGTGTGCAGCGTCTCAGTTCACAGTAAATGCTGCTCCACACAAACTCCATCTCTGAGTCTGGGTTGCATTAACATGCATTTAAGAACAGCAAATGTTGGCAACATGTGCCAACCATCTTGCATAAATATGCAAAAGCAGATGACATAAATTCCTGTGAAATCTGACCCGACAGCTCAAAATTTATATCTTACCATAGTGAGTTGGAATAAGGCAAGACAATGTGAACACTGTTTGTTTGTTTGTTTATTTATTTACTTACTTGCACAATAATTGAATTAGTTAATTTAAGCAAAAACATTTGTATTTTTATTTTTATTTTTATTTATACAGTGAGGAAAATAAGTATTTGAACACCCTGCTATTTTGCAAGTTCTCCCACTTAGAAATCATGGAGGGGTCTGAAATTGTCATCGTAGGTGCATGTCCACTGTGAGAGACATAATCTAAAAAAAAAATTCCAGAAATCACAATGTATGATTTTTTAACTATTTATTTGTATGATACAGCTGCAAATAAGTATTTGAACACCTGAGAAAATCAATGTTAATATTTGGTACAGTAGCCTTTGTTTGCAATTACAGAGGTCAAACGTTTCCTGTAGTTTTTCACCAGGTTTGCACACACTGCAGGAGGGATTTTGGCCCACTCCTCCACACAGATCTTCTCTAGATCAGTCAGGTTTCTGGGCTGTCGCTGAGAAACACGGAGTTTGAGCTCCCTCCAAAGATTCTCTATTGGGTTTAGGTCTGGAGACTGGCTAGGCCACGCCAGAACCTTGATATGCTTCTTACAGAGCCACTCCTTGGTTATCCTGGCTGTGTGCTTCGGGTCATTGTCATGTTGGAAGACCCAGCCTCGACCCATCTTCAATGCTCTAACTGAGGGAAGGAGGTTGTTCCCAAAAATCTCGCAATACATGGCCCCGTTCATCCTCTCCTTAATACAGTGCAGTCGCCCTGTCCCATGTGCAGAAAAACACCCCCAAAGCATGATGCTACTACCCCCATGCTTCACAGTAGGGATGGTGTTCTTGGGATGGTACTCATCATTCTTCTTCCTCCAAACACTTTTAGTGGAATTATGACCAAAAAGTTCTATTTTGGTCTCATCTGACCACATGACTTTCTCCCATGACTCCTCTGGATCATCCAAATGGTCATTGGCAAACTTAAGACGGGCCTTGACATGTGCTGGTTTAAGCAGGGGAACCTTCCGTGCCATGCATGATTTCAAACCATGACGTCTTAGTGTATTACCAACAGTAACCTTGGAAACGGTGGTCCCAGCTCTTTTCAGGTCATTGACCAGCTCCTCCCGTGTAGTTCTGGGCTGATTTCTCCCCTTTCTTAGGATCATTGAGACCCCACGAGGTGAGATCTTGCATGGAGCCCCAGTCCGAGGGAGATTGACAGTCATGTTTAGCTTCTTCCATTTTCTAATGATTGCTCCAACAGTGGACCTTTTTTCACCAAGCTGCTTGGTAATTTCCCCGTAGCCCTTTCCAGCCTTGTGGAGGTGTACAATTTTGTCTCTAGTGTCTTTGGACAGCTCTTTGGTCTTGGCCATGTTAGTAGTTGGATTCTTACTGATTGTATGGGGTGGACAGGTGTCTTTATGCAGCTAACGACCTCAAACAGGTGCATCTAATTTAGGATAATAAATGGAGTGGAGGTGGACATTTTAAAGGCAGACTAACAGGTCTTTGAAGGTCAGAATTCTAGCTGATAGACAGGTGTTCAAATGCTTATTTGCAGCTGTATCATACAAATAAATAGTTAAAAAATCATATATTGTGATTTCTGGATTTTTTTTTTTTTTTAGATTATGTCTCTCACAGTGGACATGCACCTACGATGACAATTTCAGACCCCTCCATGATTTCCAAGTGGGAGAACTTGCAAAATAGCAGGGTGTTCAAATACTTATTTTCCTCACTGTACATTATTTTTATATAAATATTTATGTAACATTAACCAAGATTAATAAATGCTGTAAAAGTATCACGTACTATGGTCAAAATGTACAAAATCTGCCAAGAACACTGATGTTAATAGATGATTAAAAGTGTAATAACAGTGTAATAACAAAGTAAAAAATATATATATATTTCTGAAATCTGGTCAGCTAATGCTAAACTGCAGTGTACATAATCACATTTTCCATTTGTTTCCTGTCACAGATGAACATGTTGTGATGGGAAATAAACTGCTGGTGTACATCAGGTGAGGTGACTTTGTACGCAAGTACTGCAATAATGCACAGTTGCAGGCCATAACACATCTGCTCTTTCTCCTCTGCCAGCTGTTGTTTGGCTGGACGTGCCTATCCGTTAGGTGACATTCCTGAAGATCTGGTGCCTCAGGTGAAAAACCAGGTAAGTAGTTTGATTAAACCCAGATAGCATTGAGCGAAAGTGTATTGTTTGGTTAGCAAGTGTACTGCTCATTTCTGCAGTCACACACTCATGTTTCATACAGTTGAACACCACAACACTCATGTCTGTTCTGTTTGTATGGGGTTTGTATGAGTCACACCACTTTTTCTGCCTCAGTTATATACAGCACAGATCTCATAGAAAACACAAGCGCGTGCGTGTTCAGTATTCTCAGCAGTTTGCTCTCAGCAGGGCTTTTTCCTCTTTGTTGCCCATCCAAAGTGCTCAAGCGATTCGTTCTGGGATGGACGACCTCCAAAGGAACTTAAATACAGACATGGATCTCAACCTAAAGCTAGTCTCTCTCTCTCTCTCTCTCTCTCTCTCTCTCTCTCTCTCTCTCACTCATACAGACACATAGAGTGCTGTCAAACTCTGTAGGTTTGAGTGAAAAGCGTGACAGACTGGGTTGTTTACCTCGATGATGTGTAGAAATGATCTGTACTCAGACAAGACTGAATGTTCTGGGAAAAAAGCTTTGGGTTTCAAGATGGGCTGCAGGATACACACTGTAAGAAAAATTATTTATAGAAATTTTCTTTCAGGACATTATCGGTTAAGTTTACAGACATTTAAAACCCTAAACCCAAAACACTTATGTAAACACTAGGGATGTCCCGATCCGATCCACGTCATCGGTATTGTGCCGATACTGGCCCAGAACGCTAGATCGGAGATCGGAGGGGAGAAAAAAATATGATCCGATACCTATTAGGGGTGGAACAGTACATGTATTCGTATTGAACCGAAACGGTACGTGCGTCACGGGTCGGTGCATGGATTTACACAGAGAATGCACGGTATAAAAATAAATAAAACTCGCGTGCACATTAATTAAAGCAGCACTATGCAGCTTTGCCGATTTCTTCGCTGTTTTCTCGCTTTTTGCTCGCGGATTTCTCTATAGAGCTCCCCCTACAGTTTCGGAATAGATATTTGACAACACTGTCGTCAAAACTCGTTGGCGACTCTCCCCCCTCCCATCTTCTCCCGCTGGTCATGTGCATTTGTTTTCAAAGACCCCGGTGAACGCACGGAGCCATGTCCACTGAGGTATGTATGATACACAGAAGGCTAGCAAATAAATGTTTAGATAGTGTATGTGTGCAGTGCCGTAAAGCAATTCGTTACATCGCGACCCGCCGGCCCAAAGTTGCAAGTGTGGTTTTTCGGCTCACAGGCGCTCAGGGGGTGCGAGACGACCACCATTCAACCCGAAAAATGTCATATAACCATTCCAATGACTCCGAAGCTGTTCAAATTAAGCTAAAAAAACTGCATAGTGCTGCTTTAATGTAATGCGGAACTACCGTTAGATACGCTCATAGACATATGCAGGTTCTTTAGGGACACCTAATCTGTAGCCCCGCCTTAGCTCTGTACGCGCGTCTATTTCGCTTCAAACGCTCGCTTTATACGCGCGTCCTATTCGCTTTGGACGCGCGAATGGATTCAAAATGTTCAAGCGTCGAACTAGATGCAATAGATGCGAATTTGACGCTCTATTCGCGTTTGGTGTGAAGGTAGTATAATGAACAGGCTGCGATGTCAAGATTGCAGTGCTGGAATGTGTGTGTGTGTGTGTGTATGTGTGTGTGTGTCAGAGAGAGAGAGAGGCACGGGCACGATCAAACTGTGAAAACATAAAAACATACTCCGTCATTTTGTTCATACAGGACATCATTAAAACTGCAAAGTGTTTAGCCTACTTATATTTGTGTAAAACACAACATTGTGCTTTTGTCAAACTGTAACTGTCACCCAACCAAAATCACACACACACGCTGTTTAGAAGCAAAAATTATCTCATCTTTTGGACATTCATTATATTGCATTGGTTTTCATTTCTTGTCCTAAAACAGAACACTAATCTGTTTATTTTTAAGTTACACATTCTACATTGATTAAAAAAGAAAATCAAATGTGTTTTTAATGGTAGTATTATTTTATACAGAAATAAAATATTTATAATTCCGATGAGAATAAAGTTAAAGTTAATTAAAATTTTAAGGAAACAAATATATTGATCTGAAATATAGCAAATTAATTTTATATTCATTCAGGTACAATTACCAAACATATCTCAAGGTCTTTTGAATAAAGGCTGGCAGTCTTTCATTATCAGCTGTTGTTGTGGACTATATACTGGAGAAGTATTTGTTCTCCATTTGAATGAGATGTTTTTATGTGGCTAATTGAGCAAAGTGCTTCCATATATTTTATTATTATTAGTATTAGTTCAAGAATAAAATAAAAATATCGGATTGATATCGGTATCGGCAAATAGCCAAAGCTGCGGCATCGGTATCGTATCGGAAGTGAAAAAGTGGTATCAGAACATCCCTAGTAAACACACACTTGTAAAAATAATTATGTAAAATTATTATGTAAAATAGTTACAGTACATTGGGTCCCATTTTTACAGGCTTTTCTTAGAGTGCAGCATATCATATATATATATATATATATATATATATATATATATACAGTACCAGTCAAAAGTTTGGAAACATTACTATTTTTTATGTTTTTGAAAGAAGTCTCTTATGCTCATCAAGCCTGCAGTTAAAAAAACAAAAAACAAAAAAAACCCAGTAATATTATGAAATATTATTATAATTTAAAATAATGGTTCTCTTTTTTAATATATTTTAAAATGTAATTTATTTTTGTGATGCAAAGCTGAATTTTCATCAGCAAGTACTCCAGTCTTTGGTGTCTTATGATCCTTCAGAAATCATTCTAATATGATGATTTGATACTCAGTTATCATCAATGATGGAAACAGTTGTGCTGTTTAATATATTTTTTTGGAATACTTTTTTCAGGATTCATTGATGAGTAAAACGTTAACAGCATTTATTCATAAAAACAGCATTTATTCAAAATAAAAACATTTCTAACAATATAAATCGTTACCATCACCTTTTATCAATTTAACGCATCCTTGTTGAATTAAAGTACTAATTTCTTTAAAAAAAAAATAGTTATTGTTCCCAAACTTTTGAACGGTAGTGTATATTGTTACAAAAGATTTCTATTCTAAATAAATACAGTTCTTTTTAACTTTTTATTCATCAAATAATCCTGAAAAAAGTATCTCAGGTTATAAAAAAAAATATTAAGCAGCACAACTGTTTCCAACATTGATCATAAATCAGCATATTAGAATGATTTCTGAAGGATCATAAGACACCAAAGACTGGAGTACTTGCTGATGAAAATTCAGCTTTGCATCACAAAAATAAATTACATTTTAAAGTATATTAAAAAAGAGAACCATTATTTTAAATTGTAATAATATTTCATAATATTACTGGGTTTTTTTTTTTTTTTTTTTTTTTTAAACTGCAGGCTTGATGAGCATAAGAGACTTCTTTCAAAAACATTAAAAATAGTAATGTTTCCAAACTTTTGACTGGTACTGTATATATGATTGATATATATATATGATTGATATATTATATTATATTATATTATATTATATTATATTATATTATATTATATTATATTTAGGGCTGTCAAAAGATTAATCGCGATTAATCGCATCCAAAATAAAAGTTTGTTTTTAATAATATATGTGTGTGTACTGTGTATAATTAAATTTGTATATATAAATACACACACTTGCATGTATATATTTAAGAAAAATGTGTTTTTTATATATATAAAAAATTATATTTATATATAATATAAACTATATAAATATATATACAGTATATGTATGCAAATATTTCTTAAATATATACATGCATGTGTGTGTATTTATATATACAAAATAATTATACACAGTACACACACATATATTATGTAAACACAAACTTTTATTTTGGATGCGATTAATCGCGATTAATCTTTTGACAGCCCTAATTATATATATTATATTATATTATATTATATATGTATGTGTGTGTATATATATATATATATATATATATATATATATATATATATATATATATATATATATATATATATATATATATATATGTATGAGGGGCCGTACAAGCCAAAATCCATTCTTCTACTCTCACACATACATTCTCCTTTCACACACACACACATACATTCTCCTTTCACACACACACACATACATTCTCCTTTCACATACATACATTTCTACTCTCACACACAAACATTCTCCTTTCACATATATACATTTTACTCTTATGCAAATGTATTCAAAGTATGCATTTATTATTACAAATAATAAATGTATGTAAGAAGAAAATAATGTATGTCTGAAAAAAATGTGTGTATGTAAGAGAATAATGTATGTATGTGTGAGAGAAAGTATAGTGGAAACGGAAGGCAGGTCTGGCGCGATCGGGGTCACCGGACTATGGTCAAGCGAGCCGCGGTTTGAAAATACACGGTCAAGCCAGCCGCCAAAAAATGGGTGTGGGCCTATTAAGCCGCCTTTCCACTGCACACGACAAACGATAGCCCTCTGACCGGAAGTCATTCATTTCCAATGGAGAGTCGTACGGGAGCTGCGTGGAGTTCCGATCATATGCGAGCGTCTTGTGCAGTGGAAAGGCGGCTTTACTATGATTACGGTAAATTCAGGAACTGCAGCAAGATAACTTTTTTTTTCATCCGACTACGTTAGCTACTCACAGGCGGATGTCCGCGGCCGCGCTGTCGGATGTCGTGCGGGAGATCGCGACTTGACAATGTTTAAAAGAGATTAATTTTAAGTGCACTCAATGTTTTTGCAAAGAGAGTTTACAGTTATAAAGTTAAATAGCTACGTTAAGTGCTTGTATAGAGTTGGTGTATGTTAATTGGGCTTTATCTGATTACTGAAATGTTAATGTCAGTATTGTTTTATTTGCTGAAATACGGTTTCATTTTCTGTGACCATAACGTTACAGTTCAGATAAATGTGTAATGTGAGTTTACTGAAAGAGCGTTTCACTTTTTGACAAGAAGTCACACTGCCAGCTATTTCAACGCTGTGAAACAAAAACGAATTTATTGTTGTCTTTGTTGAATTTGCAGATTGTACAGTGTGTGACAGAAATAAAAAATTATAGGCTATATGTGCCACCAGAAAAGCAGCCTCTTCTGTGTGTGCATCAGGACATAACTGTTCTCAGACCTGATTCTTTGTCTGGATTCATAAGCAGTCCGCACTACATTTAGACATCCATATAATGACTCTAATGTATTTACTGCTGCTCTATTTCTTGAATCCTCAAATCTTGAGACTGACAGAAATCCACATAGGGTTTGAATGTGATCACAGAGATCTCAATGCAGCCTATCATGCACAAAATAATCTGTTTCTCTTTGCATTTGGTCAATACATTGGTCAGCACCATAGACTGTAAAAAGGTCAGCACATTATTAAAAAATGTCTGATTTTATGTTCATTGCTACTTACTCCAAAAAGTAAAAACTGTAACTGAAAAGAAAACACTGGATTACTTTGAATAGCATTAGCATCATTGTAAAGTTGCGATGAAGAGCTGAGCAAGTCTTGCATATGTATTTCCGGGTCTGAGAGTGTATATATATATATATATATATATATATATATATATATATATATATATATATATATATATATATATATATATATATATATATATATGTATATATATATGAAAGGAGAATGTGTGTGAGAGCAGAAATGTATGTATGTGAAAGGAGAATGTATGTGTGTGAGAGTAGAAGAATGGATTTTGGCTTATACGGCCCCTCATATATATATATATATAATATATGTGTGTATGTATGTATGTATATGTATGTATGTATGTATGTATGTATGTATATATGTATATGATATAATATGATATATTATTATATTATATTATATTATATTATATCATTATACATATATGTATATATGTGTGTGTGTGTGTGTGTATTTACAGTATATAATACATGTAAAACACAGTAGTGTACAAAGTACAATACAATATATGTAATGCCAGTATTAAAATGAGAGAGGGATTTGTGACCTTGTGTGTGAATTTGGCATATCATCTTTTGGGCCCTAAGGGATCATGTTCAAAGAGACACATGTGCCCAGAGAGACTCCTGATCCTCTTTGATCCTTCAACACACTGACACGCATGCACACATTCCCCTACAGTCAGTCTCTCTCTCTCTCTCTCTCTCTCTCTCTCTCTCTCTCTCTCTCTCTCTCTCTCTCTCTCACACACACACACACACACACACACACACACACACACACACACACACACACACACACACACACACACACACACACACACACACACAGTGTCATATCTGCAGGTCCATGTCCTTGAGCCCACCCTCCTCCCTGCTGTAAAACACAACATTGGCGTCTCAAAGATGAGCACCTCCAAATGATGCCCAATTACATCTTTTTATGTGTGTGTGAATGGGAGATAATGACTAACCTTTTGGTACGTGCTGCTCTCACACAAACACACACACTATTGGGAAACTGTACCACCTGGTCACCATGGCAACTAGTCAGCCCTGTACTGTACTCCGATGAGAATGGGTTGAATTTCAATTTAGTTATTGTGTAGAGGGATTGGCCCCCGAGTATATATGCAGAACAAATGAGAGAGATTTGAATATTACAGTGTTGTTTATTGTTGAATCACAGAAGCCACACCAGATATTTTGGATACCAGATTATTATTTGTATACATGTGTCAGACAGAGAGAAACAGGCATAGCAGAATAAGGCTTACAGGTGAGGAGGTCTTCATTCCAGATTTCTCTGTTCCCCATTTCTCTATTCCCTCACCCCATCATGCCAGCTGTAAATGGTTTATAGGTGTTTCTCCTCCCCCTCATGCCTCTATTTCTCCTTCCTCTCACCCCGTCTTGCCTTTATGTTTCTGTGAGTCAGTACAGTAAGGATTGAGCTTAGATACACCACTCTGGGACTTACAACTAATTTGTAAGGTAGAAAAACATGTTGCTTATGTTTGAAAATGGAACGTATACCTCATGCTTGCACATGGTACAATCCACTTTCCATATTAAGAAACTATTCCTCGGTGTATACATTTGTGGTACATTTGCATCAGTTGTAACATTCCTATCCTTGTAAAGAACATGCCAACTGAAGTATCGTCATTATGGAACATCTCTGCTCAGTGAACGTTACATTGCACACATGCCTCTAAGCAAAATATAGCTCATCAGCACACATGTACACATACACATGACATACTCAACATACTCATACTCTGACACAAAATTTATTATGAATTTATTTTTATGAAATTTGAAATTATTATGAAAATGATTAAAGAAAAATAATACTAAAAAATAACATTAAACAGTACATTTTTAGTCTTCAAGCAATAATTACAACCTCAGTTAATACTAGTGGTGGGCCGTTATCGGCGTTAACGCGCTGCGTTAACGCGAGACTCTTATCGCGCGATAAAAAAAATATCGCCGTTAATCTATTCCCCAAATTGGGTTGGGAGATGATGACGCAATCTACCCGCGGCCGCGAGGTAAACCCGGCTGCAACGCATATTCGTCGTCATCTTAAGTAAACACGGCTGAAAGTGAAAGCTGCAACATCCATTATTTGGACTTGGTTCGGATTTAAGCCGTCCGACAAACAGCAGCAAACTATAGACAGAGTGTGTGGGGTAACGATTCGGTAAGTTAACACACGACTAATCCGTTCTACCACCTCAAATTCAAAACGAAACATGATATCACTGAATACCAGCGCGCGCGTATTATTCTCATTCCAATATATCTTAGTGGTGTAACGTCAACACATAATCTCTGTCTACGCCCGATTTTAAGAATCGTTGTTGTGTTTCTTTTTAACTGAAAAGACATCAGTTAGACAATATTATCACTTTAAATTTGGGGTTTCATAAGCTCAAAGCTATAATAAACATTAGACCTACTTAAGTCTCTGCAGCTAGTGTACTTAAATTTTATTTATCTGCAAAATTATGTTGTATACTCACAGTTTTGCACAATATATGTTCTCAAAACTACATATACCCTTAAAAAAAATACATTTAGCAGTTGTTTAGCAGGGTCTGTGTAACCTGTTCTGAAATGGTTTTATTATAATATACTGTATATCGTTATCGCAAGAGGCTGCAATGTATATCACAATATAGATTTTAGGCCATATCGCCCATCCCTAATTGATAGCCTATAGTAGTTGATGATAACATAGGCCTACCTAATGTTGCCTACGGACGGTAACAGTACAGTAGTAACCTTTTACAGTCTATGAGTAGAACAGCTTTCTCAAGCAGTTTGTGATGCATTTTGGAAACAGGAGATGAGCCCCTGGTGTAATGCGCCACCTGGCTTGAGAAACCCGTTCTTTTATAGTCATTATTTGGGTAGCACACATATTCTGAATGCCTTCGGCAGAATTCAAATGAGCCATTTTAATCTAGATTAATCTAGATTAATTTCAAAATTAATCTAGATTAATCTAGATTAAAAAAATTAATCTATGCCCACCTCTAGTTAATACGTTTTGGCCCGGTTTCACAGACAGGGTTTAGATTAAGCCAGGATTAGGCCTTAGTTCAATTAGGGCATTTAAGTGGCTTTTATAAACGTACCTTTGAAAAAAACATTACTGATGTGCATCTTGAGACAAAACAATGGCACAAATATATTTTAAGATATGTCAGTGCAAGTTGCTTTCCGTTAAAACAGCTCAAACATGCATTTTAGTCCGGGACTAGGCTTAAGCCTTGTCTGTGAAACTGGGGGTATAATAGGCAAGGCAAGGCAAGGCAAGGCATTAAAGGCTTTTACATTGGTAGATTTTTTTTTTTCCTGTTAATATATATTTCTTAAAGAATACTGAAAAAAGTATCACTGTTTCCACAAAAATATTAAGCAGCGCTACTGTCAACTCTCTGTGATTATAATAAGAAATATTTCTTTAGCACCAAATCATCATATTAGACTGATTTCTGAAAGATCATGTGACACTCAAGACTGGAGTAATGATGCTGAAAATTCAGCTTTGACATCACAGGAATTAATTACACTAAAACATATTAATATTGTAAGCTATTTTAAATCGTAGTGATATCTCACAATATTACTGGTTTACAATTTTTTGTTCTTTTTTAATAAATGCAGCCTTTGTGGAGACTTCTTCCAAATCTTACTATCCCCAACATTTTGAACAGTGAATAAATTAATTTATGCATCACAACATTATAATATTAAGTATAAAAATGGATATTCATTTTGAGATTTGCTTAAAATTACATTCAGCAGTGTTTAATTAGTGTTTTTAAAGATTAACTTTAAGTGGTAGATTACAGCAAAGGTAATCTAAATGTAAAAAAAAAACTAAAAAAAAACAGCAGTATGCACAATTAAATATCCAGTATCGACCAATACTCTACCTCTTAGTTAAAAAAACCCTCCAATATCTGCCTATAAGCAACATGATAGTGACATATCATTCATCCTTAATTATAGTTAAAAAATATCTTTATTATCAATTTATACAGTACTTACAGGATTCATTAAAAAGCAGTGTTCTGAATCCATTCCAGGTGTTTGAGTTCCTCATTCGTCTGCACTCGGTGGAGGCTGCACAGGAAGAGGAAGTGTATCCCTACATCCGAACTCTCCTGCACTTCGACACTCGAGAGTTCCTCAATGTCCTGGCGCTGGTGTGCATCAGTTAATCCATAACTCAATAAGTATTACTCAATGCCTGAGTGCTCTAGTATTGTGTTATATGTTCTAGTCAGGGTGTACTGTAGTTAATTTGCCCTTTCAGATCTGAATGTTAATATATCCTTGCTTCACAGACATTTGAGGACTTCAAAAATGACAAACAGGCTTTGGAGTATCAGCAAAGGATTGTGGACATTTTACTCAAGGTGACTTAAACATATTTCACACTCTTTTTTGCCCCCCTTTGTCACACACACACACACACACACACTTTCCCTCTATTTGTGTAAAAAGCTTTAGTCATTGGAATGCAAATCATGTGAATGGATTATTTTATCTGCTGGATAACCGGCTCAGTCCTGCAGTCTTCCTCCCTTTCCTCATCACAGCTCATTCAAGAGTCCTCAGCAACTCAGATCATCATCAATCATATCTCTCTCTCTCTCTCTCTCTCTCTCTCTCTCTCTCCCCATCTGTAATCATTTGTTCATTCATTGTTAGGATGTAAACTCAACTTGGTTAGCTGTATTAATTGTTTAACTCGGCAACATGTTAACTTGGTTATCCATGTGCATAATAAAACAGAACTAAAATTACAGACGTTATCCAAAATCCTGTTAACATTCAGGAGACCGTGCACACCAACATTATCAATAACTCAGTAAAAAGATTCTGCACCATGACTGCAAAGTTAAAAACTTAGATGTTTCTAAATGGCTTAATAGTTTAAAATTGTACCACTTACCGTGGTTTAATCTCCTTCCTTGAGTGAAATCTTCTGAAATGCAATGAAACAACTTGAAATGCAAAGAAAAACTTCCATTGGACAAGACACATTGAATTAAATATGACTCTGAAATTGAACAACTGCAATAGTATTTTCTTGCTAAATATACTCTAATCTTTGTTTTATTTACAACTTCAGAAAAAACATGTTTACAGTGTCTATACACACATTAACAAATTCTGTGTGTGTGCACACTTTCCAGGTTATGGTGGACAATTCCGACTTCACCCCATCTCAGGTCGGCTGTCTTTTCACCTTCTTGGCACGACAACTTGCCAAACCAGATAATACCCTCTTTGTTAACCGGAAGCTGTTTGACCAGGTGAAGTGTCTCTATGCTTTTTTCACAGTCCATTTTTTTTTAGTGTCTCACCTTTTCCATCTACAGTATTCTGGCTTTTTTAAATGTTTTATCATAGCTGTAATGGTAACGGCAAAAGATTTCTAAGAAGGTGTTAGTTTTGGTAAAGACAATTAGCAGCTTCTGTAAAAATAGCTCACCCGCATTAGAAGCGTTATGCTTGTTTTTCTGCATGTTAAATATTTCATGATTTTGCACCCTGCACTGGGGCCTGATCTAAATTAGATCGCATCAGTTTAAAATTGTCAGGAAAGTTGACACTTGTGATTTCAGTATTATTCTACCTTTCCTACATGGGAAGATGTTTTGTTGAAGTGTCTTTTATCTGTTGCTCATTGTCTTTTGCAGGTTTTAGAGTTTCTATGCAGTCCAGATGATGACTCTAGACATACTGAAAGACAGCAGGTATAAACACAACACCCATCTTAAAACGCTGCTTAATTTGACTCAAGATTAGTTAAAAGATTGATTGATCTTCACATGATGTGTTGATTTTGGTTGTGTCAGGTTCTGCTGGAGCTGCTGCAGGTCGGTGGTGTGGTCCAGTTTGATGAGTGCCGTCTCCTTGAGCTCGCAGAGAAGGCAGAGTTGTAAGAAATCTTCCAATCAGAAAGCAGAACAGTTTAGCTTCATCCACCAAACAAATAAACAGCTGAAGTGTTTCGACTTCATAGTCAAAATGAGTTTGCCCCCCTTTTTTTTTTGAATGATGAGATCATCCATCTACTACAGTACAACATAAGCCATTCGTAGATCGGGCGGAAAATAGCACTTGTGCTTCAACCTGGCACAATGCATCTCTCCTTGTTTTGATACAAGGTTAATGTTAAATTGTGCATTGTCCCTGTTTAAATAAAATGAATCTGAATCAAAACGAATCATCATTTTTAAGGGTCCGGCATATGATTCAAGGTGACACATATTTCCATATTCTATGGAAATGTGGTTGATTTAATTAAATTTACCTCATAGAATCAGCTCACTAATATGCACCTTAATTAGGTTACTGTAATCAGTCCCTCCAGTTTTTCGCGATTCCGCGATCGCTGAATACAACGCAAAATCAACAAATTGTCGCATTTTTTTGCGATCCTGCATAATTCCTAATTTAACCGCAAAATAATCACAAAAATGAAAAAGACCTCACAAAACATTAAATTATAATCACCCAATTGAAATATCTCTAGTTTAATTAAAGTTTCAATGCATTTTATGTGGATACAGATGTTGCGCACGCAACGTTATGTCTGTGAGCGGTCTGTCAGAAACATGGCGAAAGAAAATTAGTCTCACCTGCCCTCTCACATAAGCGCCAAGGAGCGGGCTAAGCAATATTCTGATATATTGCACGAGAGTGGGGGTAAATTGTTTTGTTTTGACCGAGTGACTGCCTGACTGCAGTGTGTGTGTGTGTGTGTGTGTGTGCGTGCGTGTGCGTGTGTGTGACTGACTGCGTGTCACCGCCTGTCAGCGTAAATTCTCTTTATAGCGCTTGAACAAATACACATAGCAACAATTACTTCAAAATATTAATCTTGGCGAGTATTTACGTAAAACTATCAGTAATAACTGATTGGGACGTTTGTCATTACTGTAGTAGGTCTTAAAGTGACAGTAACCTAATTTACCTGCTGTTGTCAGTGTTGTTAATGTTAATCAAGCAACAACAATAGCTACAGCACAATTTTTAAAAAAACGTAAATTATCCACTGTTTGTAACTGTATCCTTGTATTTATTTGTCCTGTCTTGTTTCTTTTTGTTATTTGTTCCTTTGTTCTTATTTCATTACTGAGTGTTTACTTGATTATTTAAATCATTTCTTGGATGTTCCTGGTTGTGCCCATAGGTTGTTTTAAAAGTTAATTTGATGAGAATTTGATTAGACCAAAATAAACAAGCTTTATGCATTTTGTTTGTGATTTGTGTCATGTATGACTATTGTGCATCTGACATAATACTTGTATGGTAAATGTGATGTCCTAATTATAAAATATAAAAATCGCAAATTTTTTCACAAATTTCTGGAAATTACCACCACAAAATCAGTCATTTTGATCGCAAAAATCACACAAAAAATAGTGAAATCCTGGAGGGACTGTGTAATAGAACATTTCTGTTACAGATACATAAATGTTAGTTATATATTTTCTTGCCAGAATAACTTAAGTACACATGGGTGAGACAAGACTATGTCCAGATCATATTTCACCCTGAAATCAAAAGAAAGAAATGAGAAATTATATTATATTTTAGGAAAAAAAAATATTTTAAGCATTAATTAAAAGACTATTTAAGCATATTACATTGGTTACAAAAACAAAATCAATTCAAATAAATGCTGTTCTTTTTAGCTTAATGTATTCATCATAGAATCCTGAAAAAAGTATAACCAATTAATTGCTAACAATAAGAAACTGATTTTTAAATTGTAATAATTCACAATATTACTGTTTTACTGTATTTCTGACCAAATGAATACTATTTCTTTTTTTTTTTAAACGTGAAAATATCTTACTAATCCTAAACTTTTGAACAGTAGTTCAAGTATATCATGATAGTATTTGTTGCACTGACTTTATGCTGATTTAAAGTAAACTAACTTTGTTTTTCAGTATTTGTTCTTGCATTACAGTAATGAGAATGTAATGATAATCACCTTTAAGGATAATGAGGGGGAAAATGTGCTTAATTGTGTTGAAATGTCTCAATGCAAAAATAAAAAAAGTTACAGCAATTGCCCTAAAAGTAGTCGCATGGAAATTACTACCTGGAAAAATAGTTACAGTAAGCGTATGTGATCCACTCTAAGCTAGATTTCAAAAGCCACAAGGTTGCCGTTAAATCATAATAAATCTAATGAATGCAGTTGAATGTATCATATTGATTTCCTCAAGGTGAAGACATTGAAATTGTGATATTTATACTGAAGATCAAACCTTTCTATTGTTGTCTCTCTTTTTGTTCTCTCTCTTTCAGTTATCAAATCTGTGAGTTCATGTATGAAAAAAAACACCTTTACGACAAAATAGTGGACTGCTACCTGAAAGACCCTTTGAGAAAGGTACTCAACCTCAATCCCTCCCTTTTCACTCTTTACTTTCCTGTCATTCCTGTTATTCCTTTACTTAATCTTTATCTCTAACTCCAGGAGGAGCTCTTCAACTACATCCATAACATTCTGTCCATGCCGGGCTACAGCTCAGAGGAGAAACATTTGGTGTGGGTCAAAGCCCTTCAACACATCAAGGTGAGTCTAACAAGGCTTCAAATAATTGTTCCTCTAGTACACTCCAGGTAGAGAGAGCTCAGGCTTCAGAAAGCTAATTTTAAGCCCTATTCTCATCAGGCCCCACTCTCTCTCATCTTGTTCAGTCAATGGTCTTTGTGCAAATGACTTCCTCTGATTCTGATTGTTCAAATTGAGAACACTAAAATCAGTTGATGCCACCGCATCGTTTGACTGTCTTTTGGTTGAGTCCACATCGAAAATCAGGGTTTCAACTTTGAAATTTTTTTTTTTTTTAGAAATAGAAACATGAAACATAAAATAAAGGATAAATGAAAATGATGATTAGCAAAATTGTGACTGAACATGTCAGCTATTTTGCACAAAATATGTTGTTGCTTCAGTTGAAGTACAAAAGATGCTCTTTGAACATGCTGAACTACAATGATCATCATTTTGATCAAACTTGTGGAGTCCTTGTCAGTTCGAGCCTACTGTAACATATTTGATACAGGCCTGTATATTACGTACATGATCAAAACTTTGCTGAGAGACCTGCGGTACACAAATTTCAGCATGCCTTCTGATTGATAATTTATACTTTTTTAGTAAGTAAAAGGCCTTTTAGTATAATTCGTAAACTGAAAGAATAGATTTTATATTGTTAGTAATATATTTCAAGATGAACACTGGACTGAAGCAAATTAGGTTCACTTAATGATCCATACATCATGTTTTAGAAAAATCATGTTAAAATGTGAGAATCAAATATGATACAACAGGCTTTTGAGGAAATATTATTTTACAATACAGATTGTTTCAAAGCAGCTTTACAGTAATAACAGGAAAATAATGCAACAAAGTTTGTGTCTAGAAGAAAATAGTCATAGTCCAGCTCTGGAGAAAACAGTGATGTCATCGTCCAGCTCAGTTCAGTTCTCATATAATGGTGTCAATGCAGGCAGATCAATAATATTGTTGAATATTAAGTGTCCCCAACTAAGCAAGCCAAAAGCTAAAGGCGACAAAGGCGACAGTGGCAAGGAACCCAAACTCCATCAGGTGACAGAATGGAGGAAACAAAAAAACCTTGGGAGAAACCAGGCTCAGTCGGGGAACTAGTTCTCCTCTGGCCAACGAACGAACAGTGTATGATTATGATTCAGGCAACGTTACAGGTCAGAAGTCAGATTGGATCGGAACATTCAGAAATTGGATCGGAACTTTCAGTATTGCACTGCATTGTATTTTTTTACCCCCACAATAAAAACTACCAAGCTTTGATCATTGAATTAAGTATTTTAATATAATTTCTAACACACATTATGAAGAGATGGAGTGACAACTGACAACTGATATTTAAAGGGGTCATATAATGCCATTTTTGTACAAGCTAATATGATTCTTTAGGGTCTAAATTAAAAGTTTGTAATATACTTTAATTAAAAATTCTCATTAGTATTGTAAGAAAACACTCATTTTACCTGGTCAAAAACAGCTCTGTTTTCAGCACGCCGTTTAAGTGCATGTGTCTTTAAATGATAATGAGCTTTGCTCACCCCGCCCCTCTGTGCTTCTGTGGGGCGTTTTGCCACAACAACACACGTGGAGTGTTGCCTTGATAACAGAGTGTATATTTTGAAGAATGGCAGCGGGAGTCTCTGAGGACACATCTGTGCAACCGAATCAATTTGAACCGGAGTCGGAAAACAGGACGTTTCTGAATGGTTGGTAAACGTAATGTCACTTTGATCTATCTTTGTGTGTACTGGCTGGGTAGAGTAGTGAGATACGAACGCTATGTGTTTACTGATGTATAACTTACGTTAGTTCATTGACAGATTGATGTTACAGCTAATGGTCATGAAAAACTTTTTTTCGGTAAATGTAGGCTTGTCCGTGATGCGTAACGTTATCTATGCAGTGTTAGGTACTGTCAGGGCTGAAGCACTAAAATTTACTGATCTGTTTAAAAAATAAGCAGTCTGTGAGACTATGACAGTCATTAGGCACATAAACAACACATACTCAGACAGGAGCTAATACCTTTTTCAATGTTCTCGTTTATTAAGCAGTCTGGTGAAATGATTCGCGCAAACATGAAAGCATTGACGTTGATCATGGGGAATATTCCCTTTGAAAACAAAACTCAGCCACTGCGTCTTCAGCGGTTCGGATTTAGGAACATCAAAATGACTGCTGTGTTCCTTATTACACCCAAGAACAGAACACCACAATCGCTTAGACGCCATTCTGCTCATAGACAGTGCTCCAGCGTATCAACAATGCGGACTATGATTGACAGCTCGCTCACGGGTCTGTGTTGAAACGCTGCTGTCAATCAACAATCATGGGAGGGGCGTCCGACCGTGTGACGTCACAAGGTCGAACGGGTTGATTTGAGATGGGGGAAAATATATATAAGGAGATTAAAAAAAAAAACACTGGATGGATTTTTATCATTTTATGATAGTTGTGTACAGGCACTGCCAACACACATTTCAGTACAACCAACTTGTAAAAGTGCATGTACCATTATATGACCCCTTTAAATGCATTTTCTGCTTCACTGTTAGAAAGATCTCATTGATTTACATTTCAAGCTAGCAGAATTTCATCTTACTTTTTGGCCATATAAATATTAGCAACTGCACCAAATTGCATATTTTTGCTCAGTTTGGGCATAAAAAAAATATTATTTTTTTTCCAAGTATGAGCTCCATATTCTACTATATCATACTATATGAGCCTTAAAATTTGGGTGTATCAAAACTCAACAAAAACAAACATACAAACTTTTTTTATTTTACTTTTTATTTTTAGTTTGTCAATGTTCAGTAAACTAAATGTTCAATAAAATATTTTGGACAATTATTTCATATGTCAGGCTTTGCAGGGTTAAAGCAACAACAAAAATACAAATAAGAAATGATTATGCCAATGACATTTGTAATAAAAAAAAAAAAGAGTTTATAAAAAATGCATGTATTTGAAACTGATTTTTTAATCAGTTTCAAATTTCCTGATTTTTTTCAAATCTCATCAGTTCTTCTCATTGTTTTTCTGTTGTAGGATTTGGTCGTCTTAAACTCGGCTAAGACAGCTGAGCTGGTGGCGGTGCACTTTGCAGATGAGGTGCAGTCTATCATCACATCTCTGCAGGTATGCAACATTGTTAACTTTATGACTTGACGTTGGCTTCATGGGAGTGTTAAAAAGCTCTGCTATCCCATTAGCACATGTTCCAGACACGTTGAAATGAAGGTTCAAATCCTCCCTATACTGTTTTCTGATGGCATTCTACATTACATTCAGTTACATGACATCAGAACAATTATTACCTTCGCTGAAAAATACAGAGAGACTTCAATTTAATGCACTCTGTTGCGCACACACACAGTTTTATCTTTCGACAGGCTGGACTGTTAAGAAAAGCACTTCTGAAGGAGCCTGTCAGTGTTGTATTGTGTATTTGATTCCCCTTTGGTGTGTGTTAATGTGTTTGTGCATTGTCTCTTCTCCTATTCACTCATCTTAAGATAGTGTCAGTGAATGTCTGTGAGAGGGAAGAGGCCCCCCTGAGGCCCACGTGTGTGTGTCAGTAAATGGATTAGGCTCTATCTGCAGTGCTGTGTGTAATTGGGTTTGCGTTATCTTTCGCACACTGTCAGGAAGGTGCTAATTGAAAAGCCTGCTTGTGCAAACATATGTGCCGATAAGAAGATACAAGGGGAATGAGGGGAAAATAACAAGTTTTAAGGGTTTTTTTCACAGTCAAAGACTGGTGTGAGAATAACATTAATGCTGTTTAAATGATTTGTAGTTCATTAAAGTATGGAGCATTTTATAAAGTGATGAAAATGATGAGGACAAGAATAATAATGATCAAACTGAGCAGATTTTTACTCTCATAGGCCAGACCCATGACATGCTCAGGGTTAACCATTTTATATCTTTTTTTATTATTATTATTTGCAGGAGTGTAGATCTCAGTAAGCAGGCGCTGAATTGATAGCTTCAATGTTTATAAAGGGAGCGCTCTTTGCTCGCTTTTCTATATAACCATATAATTTGAATAAAAGTTTTGTTTTCCATGCTGCTCACTACACTGCAAAGTTTCTGGATTTACAAATGTATTTAATTGTGTGATTGAATCCAAAACTGCAATGATTGATGGTGATATAGTCATAGCGTAAGCATAAAGGTACAAAACAATCTGATAATGAATATCAAAATAGATGTGAATTAAGTAAATGCAAACTAATAGACCTGCCACTTGTTCTATGTAATGTCTGAAAGTTTCTTTGCCCTTTACTTTATTTTTATTTCCCCCCCTCCCACTTCCACTCTTTTTTATAAACAATGTTTACTTATAATTATTATCATCTTAAATAATAAACTAATTTATTTTAATTAATATTTTTATTTTCAAATGGTTCAATAAAATAGTTCCAAAAGTTTTTTGTATTGGTACCAACTACTGGAATTTTGTTATCGTGACAACCCTTCACATAGCAATGTGAGAGTTTGTTCTTGTCATCAAAGTACATAAAGAAAGGATTGGTGGTTGTTTTAACACCATTTCTTTCTTTCTTTCTTTCTTTCTTTCTTTCTTTCTTTCTTTCTTTCTTTCTTTCTTTCTTTCTTTCTTTCTTTCTTTCTTTCTTTCTTTTAGTTTGGAAACCACTTTTAAATCGATTTAAATCTGGAATCTGTGGCCAGTTGCATTAACTGCTTAGATCATAATTTAAGACAGCTACATGAGAAAGATAGATTGGACTAATTTTAGTCTGAAAAGTAAGTCTAGATACAGTATTAGAGGTCGGTTGATATTGGATTTTACAGATAACGATAAGTTTGGACCACTATTGAAGTAAAATAATGCCAAACGTTTTTTGAAACAAAAAAGCCTGTTGAATTGCACTACTTGAAAAAAATAGTCATTGCATTAACCATGCTTGCATTTTAATACATAGTATTTTTAGGGCTTGCATTTTTGTGGTCTGAAATTCAACATGGTTCACGTAATTCACGTTTCCTATTGCGTTCCGTTTGCATGTGTGATGCTGATGTTGCGCGATGTTAATCATGCGGTGCCCGGGTTCATTTGACCGGCATAAAATCGACATATGTCAGACTAACTGGCCGGTCGCCGGTCATGGACGATCACGTGAAAATCGGCCAATTCCGGTCACCAGCCGATCAATTGGTGCATCTCTATTAAAATGAATATTTTTATGGAGTAACCGTTTTATAAAAGTATGGGACATGATATGGGCTCGGCTCCGCGTCGTGCCTAACAACGCCCCTTAGCTGTTCTAAATCCACTGTAAAACATAAGCTTATTGCTTAAATAGACCTAAATGTTTTTTAAACATTTACAATGAGTAAGATAACCCCTCTAATCTTTAATTATCCTCACAGCTTGTCGATCATGCAGTGATGCACTCATGAGTCTCATGTGTCAAAACAAACTCCATGAGGCGTCATGTTTTTATTTTAGTTTTTATTTCACCTCTAGAGGACGCTCTCGTACTGTATAATGACAGCCGACCCTTCTCAGCCACTCCAGCAATGGACGCAACCCAGAAAAACTATCGGTATAGACTTTTGCCGATAACCAATTGTTCTAGCAATCGGTTATTTGGTCGCGATTAATCTGCAAAACTGATCAATCAGTCGACCTCTACTAGATACCTATTGACTAACTGCAAGTTGATCAGACTAGGTCTGCCCGGGTTTATGCAACTTATAACTAATCTTACAAGTGCCCACTGTAACTAGAGTCTTACAAGTGCCCACACGACAACAATGTCTGGAACAAAGACGCACTGTCTTGAAGGCTAAAATATCAAAGGTCACATTCTGGATTCTTGTAGTGCATAAAATGTCTGATGTACATGATATCTCATTTCAAACATTTCATCTGTTAGACACATATCTGGCTTCATCTGGCTATACTCTATTAACCCCTCTTGTGTAGTATTTGAAGCAAATAACCAATATTGGCAGAATATTGATAAAATATCCCAGCGTTGTACTTCTACATGACTGCAATCTGTTTGAAAGTGAATCATATTTTGATGTTGAGCTCTCTGTGTCTGCAGGATGGCTATTTGGTGTTCCAGTTTCTGAAGTGCCTCCTGGACCCCAGGTAATAATAGCAGTACCCTCCCCAACAGTTTTGTTTCATTTTTACATACCTGCTCTCTGTGTTGCGTTTAAACATACTTACTGAAAATACCTCTTTCCACAAATTTTCAGAGCACTAGGGATGTCAAAAATACTGCATGTGCCCTGCAATAACGATTCAAAATATAGGATCGGTACATAAGTCCTTGCAGTGTAAAAAAAAAATAGATTAATAAACCTCGACTGCCTATTATCCGACTACGCTATTGCACAAGTAAATCCATTTATTGGTGAACAGCTGCAGATCTTTTAGCTGGAGTCTCTGTAAAAATTAACAGCCATCTCTGTCATCATCTGTCTCCGTCTCAAACATCGTTCCTTCATCTCTTCTCTCAAATGACCTCTGCCACACATCCATTTATCTTGACCTAGTATTTCATTTACTTTTTCACCCTTTTTATTGTCCTGGAGTCCGTTACGCTCGGCCCCCACATTTTAGCTTGTGTCGTTCTTCTTCTGCCTGTGACAAACAGGACTCAAGGATTAAGATTGTTATCTGTAGTGAGTTTTGTACATGCTGCTGTTGACAGCCTGTAGTTAAAAAACAGAGTGGAGGACAAACTGACACTACAGTAGTCTTTCACTGCTGAACTGTCATTTACAGGCAGATAATGGTGGTATGTATTCTGCTATGAGATTTTCTGATTGGATGAAAGGTGGAAAAATTGGATTAATACGTTTTAATTTGAAGAGATAATTTCAGTCATCAGACTTGTAATTTTCACCTGGTGGACGATAAAATGTGTAGAAAAATCCCATAGCCCTATCCCATACTGTACATGGAAACCACAATATTAAAGATATATCCTTACGCACAATATATCAGTACCAAAGCGACCAATATTAGGGAGTTAATTATACATGCTCATGTCCCATATTTTGTAGATTTTGCTGAATATATTTTTTTTTAAACTGTACTATGCCTAAATTTATTTGTAGCGTTGTAAGCAACTGAATGTATTTTTTTATTATTTTAAATAACATGTTATTGTAATGTTTTTACTTTATAGATTATAACAGGTTATATAACATGAAAACAATGACCAATTGTAACAGTTCATCCCTACCGAGTATGATACTGGAAGATGGTTTAAGTTTAAGTCAGCATGAAATAAAATTTCAGCCTTTATATTTTTAAGTCAAGTCAAGTCATCTTCATTTATATAGCGCTTTTAACAATGTAGATTGTTTCAAAGGAGCTTTACAGAGATAAACGTATAATTTAAGGTAACAGAGATTGTTTTGGCTTTATAGCGGTTCTTTAATAAAGTTATTTTCCAGCTAAAGTTAGTTTTGATTGATTCGCTTCCGTCGCAACGATCATTTGTTATTAAATTAGGGGCCGCTAAGACGACACCATTCTCTCTACACAGACTTTAAATGTGATAAACGCTGATGGCGTTCACATGCGCATTAAGAATTGGTTCTATAGTTATGTGCGTTTGAATATATGTGCACAGGTTTGTAATTCCCTACAAACCAAGCCTAAACAATGTACTGGTCTTTCCTTATAAATTTTGATACAGAATTTTATTTTATTTTATCACTTCGGGGTAGGAACGCGAAATGAATTTTCCCGACAACGCTTTATCTGTAGAGTGGTAAAGGGATCCTCCATAGGGAGAGACTAGTTGGCACTTCAGCACTGCGTTGTTATCGGGTCCAGGCGAAGGTCCTTCGTCAGATCTGGATACGGCCTGGATCCGGCAGGCTGTGGGAAAACCTCGGGATAAACACAGACACTAAAATTAGCGTAGATGCCGTTCTTCTCATGATGTAACGAGTACATCAGGATTTATGGGAAGTGTTCCCGGTTCGGGCTGACCTAATCTATGCAGCCTAACATTGAATTATAGAAGTCTATAATGTATTATGTGAATGCTATGTCAAAGAGATGTGTCTTTAATCTGGCTTTGAATTGACAGAGTGTGTCTGCTTCCCGGACAATGGTAGGAAGACTGTTCCAAAGTTTTGGTGCTAAATAGGAAAAGGATCTACCGCCAGCAGTCGATTTTGATATTCTAGGTATTATTAACTGGCCGGAATTTTGAGATCGCAATAGACGTGAAGGACTATAAAGCGTTAAGAGCTCGCTCAAGTACTGCGGAGCTAAACCATTTAGTGCTTTGTAAGTGATCAGCAATATTTTAAAATTTATGCGATGTTTAATAGGGAGCCAATCAAGCGTCTAAATGCATGTTATTGACCTTATTGTGAAGGATTCATCCAAGCATGTTTAATTTTTTATTATTATAATAATACAAATTATTTATTTGATTTCAATTTCTTTATATATTTTTTGGTTTATTTCAATTTTTTTTTTTTTCGTTATTCAATCTTCCGGTGAAACAACAGACTTCTCTCTGGTGACAAATGCCAGACTTCTACTATCACTTGGTCCTCTTAAAGTCATCATGAAATCAAAATTGACACCATTTACTTTATTGGTACTAGTGCTGTCAAATCAATTAATCGCATCTAAGTCAAGTCACATTTATTTGTATAGCGCTTTTTACAATGCAGATCGTTTCAAAGCAGCTTTACAGAGATAACAGGAAAATAATGTAACAAAGTTTGTTTCCAGAATAAAATAGCATCACAGTCCACCTTAAAGGAACACGCCAACTTTTTGGGACTTTAGCTTATTCACTGTATCCCCCAGAGTTAGATAAGTCCATACATACCCTTTTCATCTCCGTGCATGCCGTAACTCTGTCTGACGCACCCAACGCTAGCCAAATTTAGCACAAAGACTGGAGGTAAACGGCTCCGGCTAGCATACTGCTCCCAATAAGTGAAAAAATAACACCAACATTTTCCTATTTACATGTTGTGATTTGTATAGTCACAGCGTGTAAAAACAACAAGGTCACATGAGACACAGCCATCTTCTAACCGTATACATACTGGGAACTATATTCTCTGAAGCGAAGCACTGCTACTTGGGCGGAGTGATTTACTCACAGCACCAGAGAAGCCCTGTGGTGAGGAGCAGAGAGCTCACTCAGAGTTGGAGTAATTCACTACGCAGAAAGAAAGAAACAATTGGGATTGACTAAGCCCTTTTTCACCCCATATATATATATATATATATATATATATATATATATGTGTATATATATATGTGTGTGTATATGTATGTGTGTGTGTGTGTGTATAAATATATGAATTAGTATTTGTATTTGTATTTTGCCCATCCAGGTCTATGTGTGGGAAGCACTGCTAGCAATCACCCAGAACCCCATGAACACCAGCCTCAATTGCATCTAATATTAACCTTAACACCCTAACAGCACCAGTTGTGTTTTGCGTGTTATTGCTGAAAATGTATAAATCTAGATTTGTATTGTTACACATTCACATTTGCTCCAATTTACAGCTGCTTTAGTTTCAGACACTGCCACAAATCAATGCTTGCTCATTTCTGCATCATGGCAGACCCTCAGAACTACAACTCTGTTTTTGCTGTAGCTGACCCACAATGACCTTTAAAGGACATATGGCACCTCGGGGACAAAACTCATCTGTGATAAAAAATCTGAGTTAACTGTCTCCTCTCAGGCCAGGCCTCAAAGCATGTTTCTCCTCACGATCTTCCCGTCCTTAGAAACCTCCCATCTCAATTTGTCACAGAGTCTCATCTTGGACAACAGAGCTGAGTTCATTCAGGGTAGTTTGAATAAATAAAGACCTCCTTTCCTGATGTAGGCACTCAGGGACACTTGTAGTGATGAAATCAGTCACATGAATGATAAGGGCACACTACAGTAGTCTTTTCACTGCTGAACTGTCATTTACAGGCAGATAATGGTGGTATGTATTCTGCTATGAGATTTTCTGATTGGATGAAAGGTGGAAAAATCGGATTAATACGTTATTTTTAATTTGAAGAGATAATTTCAGTCATCAGACTTGTATTTTTCACCTGGTGGATGATAAAATGTGTAGAAAAATCCCATAGCCCTATCCCATCCCATACAGAAACTTTAAATGTAACACTACCAGGAGAACGGCATAAGCTGTGCCATTTTTTACTTCCACTTGGCAAGGCAAAATTAAATTGAGATATAACGAATACCGTAATCTACCAATTGTATTTTGAAGAAAGCATCTATAACATACAACCTTAGAAATATGACTTCTCAGAAATGGTTGTTAAATATAGGGCAATATGTAAATGATTGACATTTTAAAATGGTTAAAAAAATTATTTAATATTTCATGTCAGTTTTATTCATTGGCAATTTACCAAAATTAGCTTATGTATTATTATACATGGAGAAAAATATTTTATTGGCCATGTACAATTAATTTACGTTGGCATGCAACAACTACAAAAAAAAAAATGTAATTTGATAAAAAATTTAATTTGATAATTTGAAAAAATTTGCTTAGTGTTTTTTGTCCTTACAATGAAAGTCAGTGGGATCTAATGTTGTGTTGGACCCCATTAACTTGTACTATATGGGCGCAAACATTTTTAAAAATAACTTCTGTTATGTTCCACAGTACAAAGAAAGTTGTGCATATTTGGAACAACATGAGGATGATTGAACAATTACAGAATTTATTATTATATTTTTTGGTGAACTATCTATTTAATGTATACTACAGATAAGTGCTCTATTATTTACAAAAAACAAACTGCATCTATTATCACTTTGATAAGAAAACACCTGCCAGAAATGTTATGTAATGATTCAGTGTACTTTCAGAATCCGTTATTTTTATGTTCTTTGTGATTTTTACTGCTTCATACACTTCAAAAACATCATCCTTCATTCTCACATGCCTTTTTAAGTTTTAAGACAGGGCCATACCAGAGTAGAACAGTACATCTCACATGTGATGAGGATGTGTTCTGTCACATGCCTCATACAGCAGGAGCTGATGGTGGCTGATTGAGCTTTGATTTGAGAGCTTTTCTATGATTGAGCTCTGAGAAAACCCACACTACATGATAACTTGATTGGGAGAGAAGGAGAAATGGAGGGAGGGAGGGAGCAAGAAGGAGATGCACAAAGGACGCATGATTTACTTTTGGGCTTCTTTTCTCTTAACAATGCGAATATCTTTGATCATCTCCTAATAATGCCACATTTGAAGGTCTGGGTAGATTAGATAGTAAGAAAACAATCAGTTCTCCTAATCAATGTGTTGGATGTGACAGGAATAAAGATTTGAGACAAGGGCCAAATTGTAATGGCAAGGCAACTGGGTCAGAGAATCGCTGAATCGCTCACAACGTGAGCAGATTTTAAGTGTTAAATGCACAATCAACACTTTTTATTTCATAAACAACAACAGAAAATCTTTTCTCTGTTACTGAGTTAGGTAATTACACTGGTGCTATCATAAAACTATTGAGGATACTGTAGTTGGTATGTTCATGCTCTAGTCTTATTTAAGGTCTGTTTGTCCTTGGTTTGGTCTGGCTGTTGATCTTGTTCTCGGCACATTTAAGCCATTAGACTTGAACATCAATAACCAGAAGTTGGCTTTGAAGGACTGTTGAAGGTTTTTATGAGAGCCATTGCCTTGAGTAGACTGCTCTTAAATGCTGTGTATGCTCACAACTGTAGTCTGTTAAATCAAATAAATGACCATTTTGCAACATATGATAATTAAAAATCCCTTTTTTTCTCATAGTGTTTTGTGATGGTTTCCTCTAATATTGGTTCTTTTCAGGTGAATATGTGATTTTCTTTTTCTGTAACAGCTCCAGAGAGGGTCTGAATCTTCAGACTGTTCTAAGATTGGGCTCAGATCTTCACGAGCTCTTAGTGGATCTACTGTGCCAGTTCAGTCCTCAGCATGTCATCGCCTTCCTTAAGACCTCTCAGGACTACAGACTGGAGGAGGCCATCCAGGTATAAATACATCAATCTCATACATACAAAATGGACTGTTACAAAGACTGGTGAGCTGCCTAGTAGTCTCCTGCCCTAATGTATGCAGCTATATTTTAAGTCAGCATCCTAAATGTAAAGCAGCTTCATAAGTACAACCCCATTTACAGAAAAGCAGAATCTGTGATTACATTTATTAATTCCGTTTAAACTTTATTTAACTGACAAAAGAATGTTTTTCAATGTTTTCACTGACCAACTTAATTGTATTTCGTAAACATTAACAAATTAGATTTTGATGGGTGTAGCACAAATCTTTTCACAATATTATGTATGGTAGGTGGCGAAAGACCTAAATTATTTGCAATCTTGCTTTGTGAATTTCAGAACAGTTTAACTTGGATATTCTATAATCTTGTCACTTTTATTTTTCCTCTGTCTCAACTTTTTTGGAGTGTTTTTCTACCATCAAAATCGAAATGTATTAATATTCACAAAATACAATCTAGTTGGTCAGTGAAAACATTGGAAATCTTTTATTTGTACTTTTGTCAGTTAAAGAGAATTAACAAATCACTGATTCTTGATTATATTGCATTTAACAAAATGTCCCAGCTTTTCTGGAAATGAGGTTGTAGTATGCAGAGGCTGCATATTTCCAGAGAATTCGAAAGCCCATAATTCTCAAAGCTCTACAATTCCCCTTTACCTTGAATGTTTTCATCCATTCATTTTCCAAACCACTTGTACTTGTTTATTATATATTTGGGGTAATTTGTTAATGCTTTCAGCTACCAAAAAGTACTTTCACCCCAATGTAACATTCTCCACTAAAATCAGACAAATTCAGTAAATAGCATATGGTTCTACAGATAGTGACAGATTTGAAATGCTCTTTATGGGCAGCACTCTATTAATAACCAGACACACACGTGCCCCACACAATTAGCAATCCTCAAGTGAAGTGAGACTTTAGAGAGTTGATTCCCAGAATTTTAACTTATTGATTTTTTTTGTTTAGTAGTTTATTTTGAACATGTAAATAAAAATATATATATACAGACATGCATGCATATATAAAATAAAATTAAAATAGCAGCTAAATAAAGTGAGTACTTCTCAGCACAATCTTCCAAAATTATTGTAAGTAATTCAAATTAGAAATTCCCATTTTCAAAAAGGAGTAGGAAGAAGTTCATAACAAACTTTTCAGGTCCTACCCCCTTTCTCTATTTTTATCCTTTAGTTAAATACAAAACAAGCTCTACATTAGCTAAAGCTCATGATAAGCTAAAGGCCAAGTTGATAAGCACAAATGATACATAGCACACACATTCATTGGATAAAATAGGTGTGGTATTTTTCCATCAATACTTTTCAGTACTCTCCAGGGGCAGCTTTGCACATTTTTTGAATGCAGCTAATATGAGGACTCACAAATGTTGTGTTTTAGAGAAGCTCACATGAGTTTTGTCAGCACATATTGAAAAGTATATTTTGCATACAGATGCTGACATATTGTGCTTCCTGACCATTTATTTGATTATTTAGACAACCCAATTCGCTAAAGGAATTCAAATAATGACTCAAATGCGGCCAGCAAATCTATGTTGAACACATTTTGAACACTTCTTCTGAGTACCAGGCTATCGAGGATGTAACAGGCTACTGCAATCTGGCATACATTACTCTGATTGTACTGCACTCCTGTGATCCAGACTCCTGGATTGGCTCAGTAAAATCGTGCAAAATATGTTTGACTACTGCAGGAATCTGAATATATGTCCAGTCATAACATGAACAACTGCAATGAGCAATAAAAATGTTTACAAAATCTTTTTTATAATGAATGTAAATCCTGGTTATTCTTTGCAAGTCTCAGAAAGTCAATTCAAATCTCTTTAACCAAAAGAAGACATTTGCAAAATATTTCAGCTATTTTTGTCCATGCAATAAAGTTCTTTAGTCAAAAAGAGTGAGAGTTTGCAATTTAAGTAGTGTGATGCTAATTGCCAGCAGGTAGGTAGTTTGTGAACAAGGCACAATCTATAATGAGCCAAATTTACATAAAAAGAAAGCATGTTTACGCAGAAAAATTTGAGAGTGACTTCAGTGTGAGTTTACCACATTTAGCGGCTGTTTAAACTGGATTACGAGTGATTAGTAAATAAGACCGTTTTTGCACAGAAATACAGATGATTACTGAATTCACAGCTCAAATTACAGGTTTGCCAGGGCAGGTTGGGATTAGTAGACCACACACTATCTAATCAATCAACATGAAACCACTGATACAGTGTGCAAAGGTTGCTTGCCAATCTGATGTAATTAGGGTGCCAGCTGACAGGCTCAGGCAGAAAGATGCCTGGAGGAACGAATGAATGAATAATGGAGGGAGGGAAGATATCTGCCGTGCTTAAGCGCTGAGACACACAGACAGACAGAGGCAGAAGAAAGAATCAATACCGTTACAGAGGCTGAGTGGCACCTGCTAAATATTTGAACAGACATTTTGCACACGCGCATACATATAAAGCATCTCTAAAATCCTGCCATCTCGCCTTATACTTGTTTCTCTGCTCTTTGTATATGTCTCCATATCTAGACCCATCTGCTTGCTACTGTGTTTCTGTCAGTCTGTATTGTCGTTTTTCTCTGTGCACTCTCATACCTGCCCTGTTTTCGTATTCATGGATTCCTGTTGTTGTGTTTCTCTGCCTTCTGCATAACCCCCTTTGGTTCCAAAATGTTTTTGAATGTTTCATTGTTTTCGGTAACAAGCAGTCTCACCTAAACACACTTTCTCAATCCGAGTCTGTTCGTCATGTGGGCGCCTCGGAGTGGATCATTTGTCTTGATAATCTTGACAATTTGACTGCAACACAATTGACTGTCTTATCTCTGTCTTGTCTAATCACAGATCACAGAGAAACACAACCTGCATGAGGCCACAGCCTTCCTGCTGGAGAGGAAGGGAGATGTACAGGGAGCTTTTGAAGTGCTGCTACAGGTTTGAGTTCCTCACACCACACAAGCCTGCAGCAAGTGGATCCATGTTAGCTTAAAATGCTTATTGGCTGCTTTGAATGGCATTTGCTCCATTATGACTGAAATACAATAACACATAAAATACATTTGAATTTTTAACAACTAGATGTTTTTTGTTGTTGTTGTTGTTGTTGTTTTTCACATTTTAATCATAATGGAGTAAATAGCAGTAATTATTTTGCCTGCAAAGCTGCAAACTCATTGTCTTTCAGTAACATTTTCCAAAATATATTATTTAATTGATTTGTTAAGACCAGCAATTTTCTGCTTTAAATATTTTTTTAGAATATGGATGATGATGATGATTATAATTTTACAATTATATTATTATAAATCCATGTAAATTATTTTTACTTGGAAATTTGCTATAACACTGTGAGCACAGGCAGTCAGCGCATCCTCTGGGACTCTGTGTCTGACAAATGCACCACATTTTATCAGGATTACATTGAACAGGTCTTTTACATATGATGCATTCCTGCATTTAACCCTCAAAGAGATGTGTGACCCTCAAAAAATGTAAATTCTGTCATCATTTACTCACCCACATGTCGTTCCAACCCCTTAAGACTTTTCAAAACAGAATATATTTTTAATTAGACCTCCATTTAATATCCAGGTCACTAAAACTTAAAAGATCCAAAAAAGGTTATGGTTAAGGCATCGTAAAACTAATTCATATGAGTTGAGCGGTTTAATGGTCTTGTGAAGAGATATTATTTCTTTATAAGATGAACAGATTAAATTTATTTACATGTAAACAATGGGAGTAACCTTGTATTTCAGACTAAACTAGTGGTAATGCACCTGATTGTTGAAACCACAAATGTAGATTTTACTCCTCCCACAATGTAAAAAAAATAAACGTGCGAGAGCGTGTTATAGGCTATATGACATTAAAGCCAGATATAACAGCGCTACTGCAACACGCTTCGCCGCAGATGAGCTGCTGAGTATCTCTTCAGCAAGCCAACGTGCAAACTGACGCAAATGAAACTAAGAAGTCGCAGATGCTTAAAACACAATCATCTTCATTAAAAGTAATGAGACTAAATGATCTAACCAGTGCTTATGCCGCCTCTCTCTCTTTGCGGCATTTCATCTTGAAATTAGCTGATGATAAATAAAATGCAGCTCATATCTGTTGCTTTTGTTGACGTGAACTCCGTTAAAGGGTTAGTTCACCCAAAAAATGAAATTTCTGTCATTAATTACTCACCCTCATCATGTTGTTTCAAACCCGTAGGACCTTCGTTCATCTTCGGAACACAAATGACGATATTTTTGATGAAATCCGAGAGCTTTCTGTCCCTCCATAGATTGCAAGGCTATCAGCGCAGACGACAGGACATTATTTTCAACTTGATGTTTTATTCTCCATCATTCAATACATTTTGCCTATACATAAGCTAACCTTTATGAATTGATCAATTAATTAATTAATGAGGCACTTATATAACATAACTTTATGTTATGTCATCGCAGATTAAAATCTGTAAATTAAAATATCTATATTATGAAGATCTATATTATCACCTAATGCCCTAAATGGTGTGCAGTGTCTTTGGGCGGATTGCCTGCAACAGCCATTTTAGGATTGTTTATGATTTGGTGTGACTACCCCTAACTTTCCACAGATTTTAGGAGCTGTTTTTTTTTTTTTACTTTTACTTTAAATTAAAAAGGTGTACTTAATACTTTTACTGGAGTAAAATTTTGAATTGAGTATCTGTACTTTTACTCAAGTACTTGATTTGTGTACTTCATCCACCACTGCTTCAGAGTGGTGACCATACACCTTTGCATCGGTGGAAACGATGGAAAGAGGGTCAGCAGTTTCTGAGAATAACTATCACAGAGAAGTTAGTCTGATCTTGTCACACCAACACTGAGGTAAAAAAATAAGAATAAAAAGCATGTCAGCGGATTTTCTCCACAGATTAGAGTTGTTTGGCATGCCATCACATCCTGGTCAGCATCTGCAAGTGCACTATTATAAGTATCCTGAGGCATATCAGAACATAGTGTGGGAACTGCACTGCCCCGAAGTATAAAGTACTCAAGAGAGTGGTGCAGTCAGTAGATCTTATTACTGGACCTTAAACATTAAGGACAGGATGTTTACAAATAGATGTTTAATGAAGACCAAGACTATCCTTAATTATGTTGTGTTGCATAATTTCACTGCTGCTACTGGAAAATGCTATCAGAGCATCTAATTACAGTAAAATACTTTGTAACAGATGTCACCATCATGTAGTCACCAGTCTCAATGTATCCATTGGGAATCACCATAATAATGTACGACCATAGACTAATGTCTAAAGTACCACTACTTCGCCAACTGCTTTTGAACGCAGTGTGTATGTGCATGCACACTCTGCGACGAGTTCTCTCGCTTCGTGGTAATGTGTTCACAAGATAAAACAATCAAATGCTCTTCTTGTTCAAAATGCCCGTCTTGGCGAGGTATTGAAGTAAACAGTTTGTCTTAAGTAAATGTAAATGAAAGTTGTTTCATCTTCTGTTGGATTCATAGCGTTAAGGTGCGGTCACATTTGCAAATTTTGGTAAAATTTCACAAGCATAAAAGGTCCATTGTCTATTGTCAATAGTGTAATGATGTATGAATCCTAGCTCACACAAAAATTATTTATCAAACCAAGTAGCTATGTGGTGAATCCTGCAAAATCTGCTTGCTGGGAATCCTGGGAAGATTTTTGCCCTCACACGAAATTCCAGATTATGCAGATTCCTATTGATATGACTGGATTTCGCCTGTAAAAAGGGCAGAACAACAGTAAATGTGACAACACCTTAAAAGTATGATATCAGCTTTCAGTTTAACTGAAAATGTTTGGAATATTGTTACTGTACTAATGTAATGCTAGCCATGGCAGAATCGGCATGAATCCTTTTTTTTAAGCACTGATTTAGATTTTGCAACAAAATCTGGAAGTCTGCAGAATGGATTTACTCATAAAGTTCATTTAGATGTTGTTTCAGAGAACAGTGTCTTAAATATCCCTGGTGAGACAGAAAGGGCAGTTGGAAATGCACTATTGATCTGTTGATCTCTGCTTCTCAGACCCTGAAGGGCAAACTGCACAAACTTGCCCTAAAAGGCTCAGAGGCAGACAAGCCCGACGACGATGAGGAGAAGGAGACAGGCAATGAAGTGCAGAGTCTGTTACAAATAGTGGATGAAGCTCTGCATGACATCATTGCTTTGTGTCAGAGGAGCTCGCACGGTCTCAACCAACAGCAGAGAGAGGTGTGTGTGCAGTCCCAACAACCTGTGTTGTTTTTCATGAACAGGATGCATTGATCTTCTTATTCACGGTTTTACATGTCTCTCTCTCGCTTTGTGTGTGTGTACATCAATCTCCTGTCACTCTCAGGCTCTGTGGTTTCCTCTCCTCGAGGCGATGATGTCACCACAGAAACTACTCAAAGGTGCTGATGCCAAACACACTTCAGACGGTGAGACACAAACACACAAGTGGTCCTCAACCTCTGTAACTCCAAGGCCCCAAAGAATTTTTAAGAAACTATAGTTGTCTATAGATTAAATAAGATTTATGCAGCCGGCCGTCAAGTTGAGTCGGATATATTGCGTTTACAATTTCCAAGCACATAAATTACCAAGTGAATTCGTATTTACTAGTAGTAAATTCCAAATCCTAGATGTATTTGCAAACTGTGCATTTATAAGTGATAAAAAGAGAAAATAAATTAAAAGGGCTCAGTCAATCCCAATTGTTTCTTTCTTTCCTCAGCACTAAAAGAGCTTACTATGAAAGTCTTAAACAGCATGTCCAGTTTTATTGCTCCACCTGCCATCATTCAGCGCATCCTACAGGTAAGCAGATACAACTGGGCTGTTTAATGTGTGCCTGTTACTAAATGGCAGCCATTGTGTGCACATTCAGGCATGCATCACTGTGTTCCAGTAATTGTGGCATGTATGAGATTGAGATATTATTGTTCTGTTGGGTATGTGGGATTTGTTTGGAAAGACTTGAAACCTTCTGACTTGACAATAGGATTGCAGGCTCAAGCTCAAAATCCCATGGTTCTTATTTGTGCAAAAACATTTGCACAGACTCTGCATTCGACTGATCCAGATATATCAACAGATCAGTCATCTTGGAATGTTTTAAAATTAGTTTTTGTCATGCACTTTCACACAATCCACTCTTGATCCTTATATTTAGATTGATGGAAAAACTGCAGAAGCTGAACAGCAAATTTGCTTTCCAATGGCTCTTCCAGCTCAGAGTCTTGTGTAGCTGTTTCAAACACACACACACACACACACACACAGTGACTTTAGACTCGACTTGAGACTCGTCCTCGAAAGACTTCAGACTCGACTCGGACTCGAGCTGCAGGACTCGTGAACAATGTTTATTTTTAGGAAACGTCTGATGAGCTCGCTGTTATTCCCCTCCCTCCGTTACCTATAAGCTGCCTACGTAACACATGACGTACTACGTATCTGCTGCGTGCGGCCACACATGAGAGGACAACAAACATGTCGACTGCACCGGCCGCTGCTGTGCCATTCATCGTAAGCTTTGGGTTTAAAAACTTCAAACAAGACGGCCCAAACAAAGAAGCGCTCAATGCAAAATAAGCAGTATCAAGATAAAAGATTCTGGCTCAACCACATCTAATTTTATCAGGCATCTGAAAACGCACCCTATAGGTCAGTAAACATGTTTAGCTCAGCATTGACCATCTACCGTTAGCTTGCTTCTTGCTTTAGCTACGACCTAACGTTACGGGAGGTTAACTCCGACTGTCTTCCTTATGAAATATACATTTTTGTGGATCGTATATTTCACATAATTTGGTTAGTTGCAATAGTGTTTTGCATTTAGCTACAATGTGATGTTTTGCAGTTTTGCACTAAATAGGAGTATGTCAATTTTAGTACTGTAAGGTATAACATTTTCTATATTTGGTCTTATGGCCCCACAGAGCCAGTACAATAGGAGCCAAGGCCTTTCATTATAATTCAGCGACAGACAAGGGAGTCCTTTTTCTTCAGAACCTCAATTTTTGGTCTGTACTGTACTGTATGTTCATGCTACAAGAATACAGATATACAAAATACAGATATTAACTTAAAGGTAAAGCATTCTTGGTGTTTTTGTCATGTTGCAATAGCCTGTTTACACTGATTATATACCAAAATCAAAGCTGATACTGTATGCTGATAGATAAAGGAGTCATAATAACATATTACATGCTTTGAATTTCTTATATATAGCTATGCAGTGTTCTAAGCAGCCTGGATGGGTCGCTGTACATGATGCAACACTTATTATAACCACAAGAGACTTGAGACTTGACTTGGACTCTAGCTCAGAGACTTGAGACTTGACTTGGACTCTAGCTCAAAGACTTGAGACTTGACTTGGACTCTAGATCAGAGACTTGAGACTTGACTTGGACTCTAGCTCAGAGACTTGAGACTTGACTTGGACTCTAGCTCAAAGACTTGAGACTTGACTTGGACTCTAGCTCAGAGACTTGAGACTTGACTTGGACTCTAGCTCAGAGACTTGAGACTTGACGTGGACTCTAGCTCAAAGACTTGAGACTTGACTTGGACTCTAGCTCAGAGACTTGAGACTTGACTTGGACTCTAGCTCAAAGACTTGAGACTTGACTTGGACTCTAGCTCAGAGACTTGAGACTTGACTTGGACTCTAGCTCAAAGACTTGAGACTTAACTTGGACTCTAGCTCAAAGACTTGAGACTTGACTTGGACTCTAGCTCAGAGACTTGAGACTTGACTTGGACTCTAGCTCAGAGACTTGAGACTTGACTTGGACTCTAGCTCAGAGACTTGAGACTTGACTTGGACTCTAGCTCAAAGACTTGAGACTTGACTTGGACTCTAGCTCAGAGACATGAGACTTGACTTGGACTCTAGCTCTGAGACTTGACTTGGACTCTAGCTCAAAGACTTGAGACTTGACTTGGACTCTAGCTCAGAGACTTGACTTGGACTCTAGCTCAAAGACTTGAGACTTGACTTGGACTCTAGCTCAAAGACTTGAGACTTGACTTGGACTCTAGCTCAGAGACATGAGACTTGACTTGGACTCTAGCTCAGAGACTTGAGACTTGACTTGGACTCTAGCTCAAAGACTTGAGACTTGACTTGGACTCTAGCTCAGAGACTTGAGACTTGACTTGGACTCTAGCTCAAAGACTTGAGACTTGACTTGGACTCTAGCTCAAAGACTTGAGACTTGACTTGGACTCTAGCTCAGAGACTTGTGAGCATATCTGACACACACACACACACACACACACACACACATTTTTCTTTCCATGAGTTCGATGCCACAGCTCAAGAATAGGTTGAGGCTTTGGGCAGTGGAAGACCTTTATCTGTTTTCATCTGCACATATTCAGTCCTGTCAGCTTTCCCCCATCGATCTTCTGGTCTCCCCTCTCCTTATCAGTGCGATTACATCAGCACTCTGCTGTTCTGCTTCAAACTGCTGTCTTTAGAACTTCTAGGATTTCTTTTGAACCCGTGCTTATTATTATTTTGTATTTATTATTTAGTGGTTTGCAAAGATACTGTTCAGTTCAACGTTTTGGGGTCAGTAAGGATTTTTGGTATCACTTGATAATAGGTAGTAACACTTGATAAACAGTAAGAAAGCACTTATTCATTTTCAAACTATTAACTATTGCGTGATATACAAATAGTGAGTTCTTCATTCATTTTCCACCTTAATTGACAAATTATTTTTGCTTAATTAACTCCTTATTACTTACCGGTAATAAAGGATTTGTTATTACGATTAAACTCTAGATAGGTCATGGTAAATACTAAATTGCCAACAATTAAGTGTTTTAACCCTTAAATGCATGAATGTTTCGACAGTCGTTATTACATATTCGGGTCTTTTGCAACCCGGATCTATATCGAACACGGATGGCTCTCTAATTGCTGCTATAGTATAAAACTTTCTTGATTTTTTTTTTATTTTTTTTATAACAATTAAAAAAAAATGAAAAAGGCTAAAGCATATTTCATTACTTTTTTGAACTTGGAAGAGTTCCATTTAAGCAAATGTTTTTTTTTTATCATCATTGCCTATCATCGTCAAAGCTAATTTCCCAAGGACATTTAACATCTGGCTCAAATTTGCAATCTCAACCATATTCTCAAACATAATTTTTAATATGTTTAAAATTAATATTTTGATCGCTGACAGCTTCTTCTCCAGATCTACCATCAAGTGACAGTGACACTAATATTTTATTTGCAGTATTTGCTCTACAGTAAATCGCTAAGACATTTCAAGTGTTGCTGATGATTCTTATGTATTTGTTTGTTTTATGGCTGTGGTAATTATGAGTGAAACATCGCATCATCATTTTTTGTCAGACATCAGACAATTGCCAGCTTGAGGATTAAAGGTGAATTGCTCTTAATGAGTCATCAGAGATTTAACCTGTTAACCAGCAGGAGGACGCTGGCACAATGAAGTTTTCTTTGTTTACACTAGTTAAGTTATTCTTAGTTTTAATGTAAAAAAAAAATTTAATCAACTTGATAAACTATACATCATTAACCCTCTGGGGTCTGAGGTGTTTTCTGTGCACTGGAGGTGTTTTGACATGCCCTGAAATTTGTGCTTATTTCTGTTACTTGTAACATTCATGGCTAAAGTCTGATTACACCGTATTTATTCAGCACAAACTCTGCTAGAATAATATGTGAGCAGCATGTATGTAAAAGTTTGTAGTTTTCAGAAAATTGTTTATGCCTGGTTTGTGAAAAAGAAAAAAGTAGGTCACTGAAATAAGACCATAAAACCCATACTGACTATTTGTTCACTAGACTTGAATTTTTGCTTCAAAACGTGGAAAAACATCATGCCCACTCATTCACATAAAAAGTATATTAATTTAAAATTTGTAAGTCACGTTTTGTGTCAGGAAGGCTTATGCAGGGAGGGCGTGAACGATCATGAATATTGATGTATTTCATACCTGGAAGACAAAGACCCTTAATGGCCCTATCAGCTGAATGAGACTGAGGGGACTAGAACAAAGAATGTAAGGAGAATAAAATAATGGCTTTTTGATTGTTTGGATATTATTTACAACACAATACAATCCAAATATACATAATGAAGGACAAAAAGACACATTATTGAGCACACTGATCTAAACAGAGACATGAAAAGTCACACACCTTTGTGCCATTCCTGAAAACAGTTCCTGTTCAACATACCTGTCATTTCCAAGGTGTTTGCTTTTTCATTTTACTATGTTCATGTAGATGCTTGCTGATGCTGGTACAGCGCTCTCAAAGAAAAACAGTTTGAAGAGACTCGTGTAAATGTTTAAGTCAGCAGGACTGATCAGTGGCATCTGGTCCCTGTAAAAAAAACAACAGGCTGCGTAGTGCATGGGTGTGGTTACGTTAGAGATAATGAGCAAGACTTGAGAAACTGAACCTTGTTTAGGTTTCATACAGATTACATAAACAGAGAATATTAGTTTTTGATATAAATTACTTCATTTAAAAGTAGACACTTCAAGCTTTTCTAAAGACATATCTCTCATGTCTTTATTAGCTGAGTTACAGTTCATTTTCAGATGCGTTTCAGAATGGACTTCACTGAGAGAGAGACGACAAAACATGCATGGCGTGCTGAAAACAGAGCTGTTTTTGACCAGGTAAAATGAGTGTTTTCTTGCAATACTAATGAGAAGGTTCGAAAACGCGAGGTGCACACAGAACGAGCAGTGCGTTGCGTTTTTTATGTTGCTAGGTAACCACTGAAACAGCTGTCCTGTCAGTCAAGTAAACGTCAAATCAGCCTTTTATTAACTTTATTTACTTTCTGTTAACATTTTAGTAGTTACGGTTCGTGAAGTCGTTAAGCTCCTGGTAACCCGCGAGAGAGCACCACAAGTTTATCCTCCATCATCGCACTCTCCGGGCGTTCAAGCAACTGTAGCTTTCATCACTAAAACGGAAGGCCCACCTCTCCATTCATTCGATTGGACAGTGGAAAAAAAACGCGATGACGTTGGGCGCTTTTTCCGCTCGGAGTTGCTTTTTTTTCAACTTCAAAAACGCGAGGCGCAGCAGGCGCATAAGCAGCGTGCAGAACACTCGCTGCCATAGGAAACCAATTGAAAATAGGTGCCTCTCTCTGCAAAAAATGCGTCAGGTGTGATCGGCCCCTTATTGTGTTACAAACGGTGTATGCACAGAACAGAGGGGCGGGGTGAGCAAAGCTCATTATCATTTAAAGACACATGCACTTAAACGGCGTGCTGAAAACAGAGCTGTTTTTGACCAGGTAAAATGAGTGTTTTCTTACAATACTAATGAGAATTTTTAATTAAAGTATATTACAAACTTTTAATTTAGACCCTAAAGAATCATATTAGCTTGTACAAAAATGGCATTATATGACCCCTTTAAAGGAACACTCCACCGTTTTTTGAAATAGGGCTTATTCACATTCTTTCATACATTTAGATTGGTGGGTAAATGCATTTTTGTCTCAGTGCATGCATTGTTTTAGTTTGACAGGGTCGGCGCTAGCTTAGCATAACACAATGAATGGAATCCTTTGTTGCCAGCTAGCATGTCCTGAGTAAAAGTGATCCAAAAAAAGAAAAAAAACCTACGTAATTACTTCTTGTGGCCTGCGTATTCACAACGAGTACAAATAGCGATGCAGATTAACACTAGGTGATTTCCTGGGCAGATATTGACTTGGGACTATATTAGGGGGAAGCACAGGCGAAGCACAGCTACTTAGGCGAAGCACTGCTACTTGGGCGCAAAGATATCACGCAACACATGAAATCCCACGACTTCCGTCAACATACCGGCGTGCAACGAGTCAAACCACAGAAGAAGAACAACAACAAGCGTGACCTGCACCGAGTGTCTTCGCTTTTGGATTGTTTATTTTGAGAAGTTACAGCTACAGTTACAGCAAACATGGTAATTACCTGCGTAGCAAAAGGTTGCGAGAACAAGCAAAGGACATACACGAATGTAGTGTTTCACAGAATTCCATCGAATGTGGAACTGAGAAATAAATGGCTAGCTGCTCTGGAGATCTATACTTCAACGCCTCTCTACAAAATCAAACAGTTTCGTGTTTGCGAAGAGCATTTTGCACCGGAGGACTAAGTTACTTTGAAAAAATGGAATATGGGTCCAGAAAGACGGTACTACGTCTGAAACATACGGCCGTCCCATCCCATCTATTTTCAAAGCACAGGCAGAACAAGTGCACATGTAAGTTGTCTTTTATTACTCTTCCTTATGTTAATCTGTGTCCTTATTCGGTTGTAAGATAGATGCTGAGCTGTATAGACTACGGTTCAAATAACGTTAGCCTCCTCTAGTATAACCTCTTGTTGAATTCAACCTGTTTAGCATGAACAACCAAACTAAAATAAAAATCACTGTTATCGTTACCTGTAAAATGAAATGACTGAGGGCTAAGTTATCTATATTTCTCTCACCGAGTTAGCCTGGTTCTTTTGACTCAGGAGTTTTAGTATACAGTAACTACTAGAGAGGAGAAGGCTACAAGCAGTTTACTATACATGTGTCATGTTTAAAATAATCACTTACTCTGTGGACAGCTGTCCATTTGGTCCATTTGGCATGGGGCATTTTTTCCAGTTCTGTAGCTGTTACACAACCGCGGGCACGCTCATCTTGATCTGACGCGTTGAGCCTGGTCATCGATGGAAGCAACTTGTCCCACTCGCCACAGCACGGACACTCTATTTCAGTCGGCATATTCCCACAATAGCCAAAATAGCCATGCAGCTACTATTCACGCTGGTATGTTGACGGAAGTCGTGGGATTTCATGTGTTGCGTGATATCTTTGCGCCCAAGTAGCAGTGCTTCGCCTAAGTAGCTGTGCTTCGCCTGTGCTTCCCCCTAATATAGTCCCAAGTCAATATCTGCCTAGGAAATCACCTAGTGTTAATCTGCATCGCTATTTGTACTCGTTGTGAATACGCAGGCCGCAAGAAGTAATTACGTGTTTTTTTATTTTTTTTATTTTTATCACCTTTAATCAGGACATGCTAGCTGGCAACAAAGGATTCCATTCATTGTGCTAAGCTAAGCTAGCGCTGACCCTGTCAAACTAAAACAATGCATGCACTGAGACAAAAATGCATTTACCCACCTATCTAAATGTAGGAAAGAATGTGAATAAGCCCTATTTCAAAAAACAGTGGAGTGTTCCTTTAAGATATAATGTAAGCTTGTTGTGTGTATTGCCAAATCATAAGCTTGTACAGAAATGGTGACAAGCATAATAAAAAAATAAAAAAAGTCTTTTTCGTTAAACTTCAGTTAAATAAACAAATATTTTAATATTATTTTTTTATGAGCCCAAATATTCATATTTATAATATTTTTTTTAAATGCCCATCCTTACCCTACTGGGACCGTGTATTGGTCCTATATGATCCTTAATATAATCCGGAAAGTATTCACAGCGTTTCACTTTTTCCACATTTTGTTATGTTACAGCCTTATTCCAAAATGGATTCAATTCATTATGTTCCTCAAAATTCTACAAACTATACCCCATAATGGTACACACCTATTTTTGGGGAATTTCTCCCATTCTTCTTTGCAGAACCTTTCAAGTAGGGCTGGGCGATATATCGCATGACATTGTTAGGCGCATCTCGTCAGTAAAGCCGGGTCCTTGATTAGTAGTAAATCGCCATCACCTGCTTTCAGATGGAGCGGCATTTACAACACAGAGCCGTCGTTAACGGACAAGCTGAGCCATATCGCATTAATTATCGTGGACGTATCGCCTGTGATACTAACATAAGTTTCTATTCATCAAATAATCCTCAAAATGTGTCATGGTTTCCACAAAAATATTAGACGGCACAAAATTGATAATAATAAGAAATATTTTTGGAGCACCAAATCAGATTATTGATTGATTTTTTAAATTATATAAGACTGAAGACTGTAGTAATGGCTGCAGAAAAAATCCCATCATTACATGAAAAAATATATATTTTAAAATAAATAAAAATAGAACTGTTAATTTAAATTGTATTAATATTTGACTGTATTACTGTTTTGTTCAAATAAATGCAGTCTTGGTGAGCATAAGAGACTTCTTGATTAACACTTAAAGGGATAGTTCACCTAAAAATGAAAATGATGTCATTAATTACTCACCCTCATGTCATTCCAAATCCGTAAGACCTTCGTTCATCTTCGGAACACAAATTAAGATATTTTTGATGAAATCCGATGGCTCAGGAGGGGCTCCATTGACAGCAATTTAATTAACACTTTGAAGGCCCAGAAAGGTAGGAAAGACATTGTTAAAATAGTCCATGTGACTACAGTAGTTCAACCTTAATTTTATTAAGCAACGAGAATACTTTTTGTGCGCCAAAACAACTAAAATAACGACTTTATTCAACAACGTGCGTTCACAAGAACACCACAACGCATGCGTGTGGAAAGACGGGATCCTCTGTTATACAGCGAGATACATGTGTCGTGTCGTCTCATCGTCTGAATTATCCAAACTTTCAAGATGTGGCATGACAATATCACAATCGATGCAGCACACACTCTCCTGTTCAGTAGGCATCACTTGGCAATGATGACATCTACACTACCAGCTCTCCATTGCTCTCTGTCTTTCAGAAGCTTGTGGTTGTGTTGCAGCCTCTTCTATCTCTTTTAGTTTGTTCTCTGTATATTCTGGTTCGAATAAGTAAGGTTGTGCAAAAAATGCAATTCATGTTCTGTGTCGAAATCTGCAGACATAGTTATGAACTGTTTTATGTTGAGCGTGCGTCTTCCTCTGCTTGTAAACACAGTTTCCAGGACATATGTCTGAACGCCAGCTCCTGCATCATCACCACACGCACATGCGTCATGGTGCTCACGACTGATACGGAAGAGAAGAAATTGAATAAAGTCAGGGTTTTTTTGGCGCACAAAAAGTATTATTGTCGCTTCATACAATTAAGGTTGAACCACTGTAGTCACATGGACTATTTTAACGATTTCTTTTCTACCTTTCTGGGCCTTCAAAGTGTTAATTAAATAGCTGTCAATGGAGCCCCCCCTGAGCCATCAGATTTCATCAAAAATATCTTAATCTGTGTTCCGAAGATGAACGATGGTCTTACGGATTTGGAATGACATGAAGGTGAGTAATTAATGACAGAATTTTCATTTTTGGGTGAACTATCAGTACAGTAAGAACAGTAAGAAACTTACTGACCCTAAACTTTTGAATGGTACTGTACATCACAGAGAAACACACATTTACTGAAAATAAATATTTGCTGTCACTACAGTTTTTTGTTATTATACAGGACATGTTCATGTTCATTTTGATTCAGGGATAGTCTCTTTTTGTGGCCCATGTTGATTCATTAATCTCCCTGCCTCAGCATCTATCTGAGAAGCTCTGGTTCAGCCTGGCTGCTGATGGTGACATTTGATGGCATTTGCTCACAGTGTGTAATCATTAGTACACTGCTGTGAATGCAAATGCAACTCTGACAGGGAACAGGAAAGGTTATAAGGAACCCTATCAAGTTATACTAACAGATGATCGCAATCAATATATTACATAATCAACAGGTGTTGTCTTGAATGTGCACTTACATCTGGGCACATGCAGCTGTATGCACTGTGCATGCTGTGAACGCTTGCTTATTGATGTATTATTGTTTTCATTATGATGTAGTTCATGGCGTACATTTGATTTCCAATTTGTTTGCACTCCACAATAGAAATACAAGAAAGGGGGTCATGGGGTGGTGGTCTATACAGGACACGTGTGACATGTCACAGTTCCAGTCTGCTCAAAGCTGATCATCAGCTAGTCCAGGCTGGTTTAAGTTGTTAACTACACTCTAAAAATGTCAACAATGATGTACTAAATTCTTTTCATGAAACATTTTTACACTTAAGAATGAGTACATTGAAATCAATTAATTATACCTTATGAAATTATGTTAATGTAAGTTAAAAAAAAATAACCATGGTACCATGACAAATAAAACTGAGTAGACCCAATGAGTTATGGTAACTCATAAATATTGGCTTTTAATTTTTCCACTGTTTCCCGAAACTGTAGTAACTTAGTTGCTCATCCAGTGTTCAAACAACATTGGTTCAGCAATATAGAACCGCCATTAATGATGTCAAGCAGGAGGTGGAGTAAAAACTTCTGAGATTAAATTAAAGTCCACATGAAATCAAAATTGACCATATTTTCTTTGTTAGCACACAATACTGTTGTCCATTATTCTCTGTTTGTTTTCATTTTCATGGACTTTTATTTTGTTCTAGTAATGTTCACTAATGTTTTCATGGAGATTCATTTAACGAGCCCAGCTTGTCTACATTTAGTTCATTATCATTGTGTATTTAAGTCCCTCAGTTTGTTTCACTCATTGTCCGGTATTGTTTGTCTTTGTGCTTTATCTGAGTTTGATGAATACATTACAATTTGATCTTTTGATCCTTCATCGTCATTCAATCCAAAATGTTTCAGAATACCGGACCTATAAAGAAATAGGGAGATTGCAGCAATAAATGTTGCCCCAGTGAGAGGACGAGAAGTGGTCGTTATGCTGCAGTAATAAGCAGCAAAAAATGGTTTCAACTGTGATGATGATAACTGTTTCTGAAGGAATTTGTACCACTGAAAATTCAAAACATTTTATCACAGGAATAAGGTACATTTTAAAATATAAAGTTTTTTTTTTTTTTCAGTGAAGAGCATGCTTAGGATAAAGTTTGAAACATGTCATGTGAAGAGAATGTTTATTATTATGTGTAACTTCTAGTCTTGTCAAAATTAACACGTTAACGCATGCAATTAATTTTTTTCATTTTAACTCGTTAAAAATATTAAACGCAATTAACGCAGCATCTGTTTTTTTTTCTGTCATCCTTTGGCTGCGTTACGTAAGGGATAATGTACATCCAGCCGGTTGTTCTCTCAGAATAAACACTGACAGGGTGATCAGGCTTAAGGGGTTTATTCTGAGATAACATCCGGCTGGATGTAGATTATCCCGCTTATTACACAGCTACTTGCCACATAAGTAAATAATTAGACACAAAATATTGATCTGAGTCGAAATATTTTATTATGTCCTTAAACGCAAGGCCTCTGCGGAGAGAGCAGTTGCTAGCACGACAAGTTCAAAATAGAAGTACATTTAAGGGATACGGTAAAGTCTTACCACTTGCCACTTATTACACAGCATTTCACCACATAAATAATTATGGGGTTAAAAGATATTGGTTTGATATGAAATGTTGATTTGATATGTTTTAAAATCTTTTATATCTTATAATCCAACAGTGTACAAAACAATAGTTGCAAAATGGCATCAGCTTCGTTTGTATGAAATGAGAGAGAGCGAGTCCACGATACTGGATGGCATAAGTAAATAACTGTACACAAAATATTGATTTGACTGAGTTTTAATATTTTATTAGCTCACCAAACGCAAAACTTCCAAGTAAAAAAAACGTTTATAGCAAGAGTATAGCACTGCTGACTTCAGTTACCCAAATGAGCCTGTGTTATATGTTTTCAGCGGTTGTTATTGAGGAATAACATACTGCTGGATGGTGTGATTGGCAAATCAGAATCAAGTATTCCACAGATCCGTGTAATAAGTAAGGGATAATGTACATCCAGCCAGCTGTTATCACAAAATAAAACCCGACAGGGTGATCAGTTGCGTCGGGGTCTTGCATCAGCCTGAAGGGGTTTATTCTGCGATAACAACCGGCTGGATGTACACTATCCCGCTTATTACACAGCTACTTGCCACATAAGTAAATAATTAGACATGAAATATTATTCTGAGTCGAAAATTTAAAAGAGCTATTTTATTAGCTCTTTAAACTTCAGTAACCCAGATAAGCCCGTGTTATTAGTTTTTAGCGGTTGTTTTCGAGGGATAACATACAGCTGGATGGCGCGATTGATCAATCAGAATCAAGTATTCCACAGAGCCATGTAATAAAGTATACGATCACGCTATTATTCTTTAGTGCTTTAGAGCTAAGTGCTATTAAACCATTAAAGCGCGATAAGACGCAAAAAAAGAAAACGCATGTAAAAGAGACATCAGTATCAGTACTGGTATCAGTGATACTGGCCTTCATTCATAGTGCTTAGTAAAAAGATGCCATTAAACAAATATTTATTTATTTTTTGATGTTTCTACATTATTTTGGACATTAATCGATTGACAGCACTAAATATACCTTACCTTATGTATATACCTTGACAAATTCAATAAACTAGTGAGTGTAAAAATTGTGTTTTAAGAGACTGCATGAATGAAACTAAATGAAAATGCATTTAGACTGCTCTGTACAGCGTTAAAAAGTCTAAACTCATGGTATACTTTTTTATGCACTGTCTATGCAGAGTAATGTTGCACTAGATTTAACAATAAAAAATAGTATATATAACTATAAATAGTAGCTCATAGCACTAGCGGCGCCAGGATTTTGATTGTAGGTGGGCCTCCAGAAAACTGGATGGGCCAGTTAAAATAAGCCAAAAAAAAAAAAAAAAAAAAAAACGGGTTTCCCTTCATCTCCGTTTCAGCGCTTTTCTGCGGCACTGAGGACAGCGACTCATTACCTGAATTTAATGCGTAATTAGCACAGGTAAAAAAGAAAAGAAAAACTTAAACAGGAATTTTTTGTTGCTTTTAAAAAAAAAAATTACAATTTCATTTAATGTATTGTTTAATAAAATTATAGGCCTATTATTTTTAGTTTATTAACAGCAGCAACAGCTGTAAAGATGAAGTTGTCGATCGTCAACTCCGTGAACGCGCCTATAGAGAGAAATGCACATCATGGATTGCATAATCAGAGAGTAGGCCTAGCCTTTTTCTTTTCGTTTTAAATTGTTAAAAAGACATTTCAAGCTTTAAGATAGATTTCATGTCTGTGAGGCATATGCTGAGTTTCGTTAAGTTAGGATGAGATGCGCTCCTGTTCACGAGCAATGCAAGTGACCGCGCGGGCGCGCCTCTTATATTGTCTCCTATTTGCTTCATTAAATACAGGCAATTGGTTGATAAAAAAAAAAAATTAAAATTAAGATACAATTTATACAAAACGAAATTCACTTAAAAAAGGGCTTTCTAACTTAATTAAGTGGTCAAAATCATGTCTGACCCGCTCCATGTCTCTCGATATTGTATATCCTATCTTACTCGTGCGGTTCACTTTTCATAATCAACTTAGATGAAAAAATAACATTATAATATTTGAACAAATATGAAACTAAATGAGCTTGATGGCTACAACACATATAGTAGGCCTACAGACTCTCTATTTGTACAAATTGCTGCACATTAATTTTATTCTGAATTTTGCACACATAAGTTAAAAGGCATTTGTTTGTGCATGCATAGTAAAACATATCTGCAACATTTATCAAGTCCACTGATAATTATGCGTGCATTTATTAATTATTATCTTAATGAATAATGTAACAAGGACGAAGCATGTAGGCTAAACTGCGTTGTTTGTTTAGAATGGAATGGATCGCAAATAGATCCGAATGAAGAAACGTACAAAACCATAGTAGAAAATGGGTGGGCCCGGACCTAAAATGGGTGGGCCCAGGCCCACCCGGGCCCAATGGTAGCGCCGCGGCTGGCTCATAGTACCATATACCGATTAGAGAGATGCACCATATACGCAGGTGGTAGTTCTATAGCAGCAGTGATAGCTAATTTAAGTGTTTGTGTTATATAGTAAAGAGTGAAGTTTATTGAGTTGTGTTTTCATTCTTCCACTAAAACATGTGTTTGATTTAGGCTTGGGAGAGACCTGAGCTCCAGGGATCTGATATTCCAGATGTTTGTGTGAGTGATGATCTCTCCTGAAGGAGAGCAGTTTTGGCCTTGGGCAGTGTGCTGCATTTATCTTTTTGCATGTGGAGAAAGTAGAATATAACTACAAAGTTTAATGTTTACATTACAAAGTTTTGTTCCTCATTCTCTCCATACAAGATCAATATAGTACCTTATCGAGATCAATCAAGTATCTTGCTGTAACACAAAGAACATACAAACAAATCAGCATTTGCATTTTTACGGCATGTTAAAATTGTCCCTTTTTGAGGGTCAGTAAAAACGCGTCATTTCGTGTGTGTCCCTTTAAAGAGGTGTTAGTGAGGCCAGCAGGGGGTACTCACCCTGTTGTCTTTGTGGGTCCTAACGCCCCAGTGCACTGACGGGGACACTATACTGTCAAAAGAGCACCGTCCTTCAGATGAGATGTCAAACCGAGGTCCTGACTCTCTGTGGTCATTAAAAATCCCAGGATGTCCTTCGAAAAAGAGTAGGGGTGTAACCCCGGCATCCTGGCCAAATTTCCCCATTGGCCCCTGTCCATCATGGCCTCCTAATCATCCTCATATACTGATTGGCTTCATCACTGTCTCTTCTCCACCAGTAAGCTGGTGTGTGGTGGGCGTTCTGGCGCAATATGGCTGCCGTCGCATCATCCAGGTGGATGCTGCACATTGGTGGTGGGTGAGGAGATTCCCCCTTCCATATGTGAAGCGCTTTGAGGACCCAGAAAAGCACTATATAAATGTAACAAATTATTATTATTATTATTATTATTATAAAATGCAAATGAGCTGCTGCTCCCGGCACAGAGGGCGGAGCTTTAAGAGCTTGTGTGTTAGCAGCTCTGATTACCTCTTGCAGACAAGCACTAAAATGTCAGAAACTGTTCTGCCTTTTATGTTTAAACTGGAGTCGGACAATGATGGAGAGACTCAAGAAGAAGCGACAACATGTAGAATGCAAGAGGACATTTCTGCATGGTTAGTTGATGAATTTATGTTGCTGATGTGGAGTTAACTATCTTCAAGTCTTTGATCAAAATATTCATAGCCTTTGGGTGCTCGAGCCCCTGCCCTATTTCAAAATTAATCAAAAGTGCCCTTCTCAAACAAATATCAATGATAATATTGTGGTCAATAAAACAAAATGCATTTGATTATAATTAACATGACAATGTGTACAAAACTAAAGTAGCCTAAATTCACATTTATTTTTATGTTTCTGTCAGTCTGAGGTGTTGTTGCTATAACGTGTTGCTATGGGTTGCGTCAAATTGTGTGTGTCTCGCTTGCTTCGGTCTTGACTGACGGGGTCAGTCTCCGTTTTCGAGGGCCTAAAACACCGGAGTAGTGTGTGGACGGCAGGCATAACCGTAGTAAAAGTTATGTTGTAAAATGAAAATGCGCATTAGTGTAAATGTAGCCATCCCACAGCCTGCTCGGGAACCAATGGTCTCGAGCCAAATATGGTTCTTTCAGGAAGTACTGTATATGGCTCGACGGCAGGAAAAAAACAAAACAATTTTTTAACTTTTTTTTTTTTCAGTAATTAAAGGTTGTGTGTCGATTCAATTAAAAATCCACGTCACATATTTTAAAATATTACATAATTAATTGAAATTAATTCTCACGCCAAAATGCAACCTATGGTCTTTTTGTTAATCTACCCGAGGCAAACTTTTGTTTAAAAGCATAATTAGAATGGAAACTCCACTTTTAAGTTTGACCGTATTTTCGTTTTCAGTCAAATTGCCTTTTGAATGGGAGTGCTTTGGGCACTACTATGATAGCATCAAAAATCGCTATTTTTAAAACACTAAGAAGGCTCGACACAACATGAAACTTTGCTCGAAGTATCACCAGGGGCTCTACACATGAACTCGAGCATTGAGAACATCGTTTGTGTACACAGAGTTTACTAAAAAGAAAGATTTTGAACAACTCACTGTGGCTGTGTCCCCCGGCATTTTGACAGTCAAAAATAGTCAATCTCCGAATGCAACGTAACAGGGAGGAGAGTAAAGATGGAAAGATTGAAGACCCTAGGTTGCATTTTGGTGAGAGTTACCATTTAAGGATATGAGTGTGTTATGGTTATAATGAAATGAACAAACAAGTGTTTGTCTGCTAATAAGAGAGAAATAGAGTGTTGTTTGCCATTGTGTGACCTGCATGACAACAGTATTTCTGTACCTTTCCACCCCTCAGAATGAAAATTTATTTTGTGTGTGTGTGTGTGAGAGAGAGAGAGAGAGAGAGAGAGAGAGAGAGAGAGAATCTTCCAGGTCTTGATCTTTGTTACTGCTTCAGTTTGAACCCCAGAATTACCCATGTGTGTGCAGTCCTGTGATAACAGCTAGTGATGGCGAGTGTGTGTGATGTTACTGAGGCCGCACTCCTTCATCATATGAGAGTTATCAGCTGTCATTGTGAATGCAGTCTGACAGAACGCACTGTGTTTACTCCCTGATTTGTGTTGACTGCAGTTTGCTGCAATTCATTTCTAGAATCGTTTCTCACTGGTAGAAACCTGCAGACAGACACAGGTTTCTACTAGTATGATCAAAGCTATAATAAATTCATTTATCTCTGTGTATGTGTTCTCTCTTCTAGGACCCTGTATATGGGAAAGGAAAGCTGGCTGAGATCCAGGGGCTAATTTTAGGGATGCTAGAGACCTTTAACTACGAACAGGTAATGTGTGTGCTGAATGTGTTGACAATATTTATTATTTTAATTTAAACTAACTGTTTTCTATTTAATTATATTTTAAAATGTAATTTATTCCTGTGATGACACAGTCTTCAGTGTCACATGATCCTTCAGAAATCATTCTAATATGCTGATTTTGTGCTCAATTTATGTTTCTTATCATTATTAATGTTGAAAACACTTGAAACGGAAATATATTTTTTTCAGGATTCTTTAATGAATAGAAAGTTCAAAAGAACAGCTTTTTGTAACAGAGTGAAAATGTTTACTATCACTTTTAATCAATTAAATGCATCCTTGCTGAATAAAAGTATTCATTTATTTTATAATGATATTTTGACATATATTATTAAAATCACGTAGACTTATATAAGTTGAAGCCGTTTAATTTTAGATATAGCGGGTCGCATCATGGGGGGCTGCCATGTCATGATCATCAAGATCGTGATGGCCAGCTGAATACCACTCGATTTCTCTCAGTAACTGCTCTGTAATTGGACACTTGCAATAAATCAATCATTGTCTGCTGTGAATAGCACATTTCTACAACACCATCTGTAAACAAACACTTCATGTTATTTCAGATTCAGTCAGATCATTTTTCTGTACCATGGTATCACAACATTTTATTTTATTATTTTAATTTTTTTGTTTTTTGTTAAGGTGTAGTGCAGGCTTTGTGAGGTGTTGTTACACAGCCTGACTTATTATTAATTATTAGATATGACTTAGATAAATTATTAAATGTGTTCATACAGTAGAGCTACCCATAGTGCATCATTGATGTCTTGCTCTCCTATTAATTGCACTCTTGCTGGTTTCAGTCAACAGATATGTCATTTACCTCTGTTAAATTATAAGTTATTTTAGTGCTGCTCACACGGCTCAAACCACTGCAGCTAAATTCACAGTGTTTTATGTGATAATTGGAAATGAAATGTGAGGTGAGATCCTTAAAAAAGTGAAAACCTTCACACCACACCTGCCAATAGCAAGTGTAGAGAATATTTAATGACACTAAAATTGGGATTATATTATTTCAAAATATATATTTTGTCCTATGTGCAAAATTATTTATGTTCTACCTCTTTAAAAGCAGACAGAAGTTCTTTTAGTATCAAAATTTCCCTTTATTTACTTTACCTTTCGTTTGAATTATTCTCATCACTTACGTCAGTTAAAAAAATAGAAAAAATAAGATGGTCGTAATCCGAAATGCTGATAATATTGCAAGTTATGACAGTGGGGCAAATTTCAATAAATTGGGTTGGTATCACAAAAAAAGCTGATACAATAGCAATAAATGTACCTACTTAATCTGTGCATCTCTACACACAATTAATAAGAAAATAGGGACCAGGAAATGTTTTAGCAATATTTATAAAAACAACACATTGATCCGTCGCACACGCATACCTAAATACTTTCTCAATCCCTCGTAATTAAGTTTTAGAGAGTGACGTGCTTCAGAAGAACTATCAAACTTAACGAATTCCATCTTATCCTCACAGCTGCTTTAATCGGGTCAGTTAAGGGTAGAGTGTTATGAGAACTCATTAATGGCTGTTTCTTCATTAATTAACAAGTGCACAATTGAAGAGGCTCCCTGGATTTCTCAGGTCCCATTATGGTTATCAGTGGCACGCACACATACAGTCGTGGTCAGAATTATTGGCACCCCTGGTAAATATGCTCAAAGAATGCTGTGAAAATAAATCTGCATTTTTAATCCTTTTGATCTTTCATTAAAATCACACAAATCTAACCTTGCATTGAAGTAAAACGAATGAATGTCACAATAATGAAATCACATTATGAAATAAATATTTTTCTCCAATA